>NW_028270142.1:74170475-74479382 GCF_037043375.1 Chiloscyllium plagiosum
ACCAGGTCAGACACCCCTCAAAGCATTTCATGAATGTAGCCTGGACTCTAACTTTGCTAGTTATAGAGTCATAGAAATGTATAGCACGGAAACAGACCCTTCAGTCCAAACCATCCATGCCTACCAGATATCCCAACCCAATCTAGTCCTACCTGTCAGCACCTGACCCATATCCTCTAAAGCCTTCCTATTCATATACCCATCCAAATGCAATTTAAATATTTCAATTGTACTAGCCTCCACCACTTCCTCTGGCAGTTTATTCCATATACGTACTACCCTCTACATGAAAAAGTTGTCCCTTAGGTCTCTTTTATATCTTTCCCCTCTCACCCAAAACCGATGCCCTCTAGTTTAGATTAGATTACTTAGATTAGATTACTTACAGTGTGGAAACAGGCCCTTCGGCCCAACAAGACCACACCGACCCGCCGAAGCGCAACCCACCCATACCCCTACATTTACCCCTTACCTAACACTACGGGCAATTTAGCATGGCCAATTCACCTGACCTGCACATCTTTAGACTGTGGGAGGAAACCGGAGCACCCGGAGGAAACCCACGCAGACACGGGGAGAACGTGCAAACTCCACACAGTCAGTCGCCTGAGGCGGGAATTGAACCCGGGTCTCTGGCGCTGTGAGGCAGCAGTGCTAACCACTGTGCCACCGTGCCACCCATCCTGCATCACAGGGAAAAGACTTTGTCTATTTATCCTATCCATGCCCTTATAATTTTGTAAATCTCTATAAGGTCACCCCTCAGCCTCCAACACTCCAGGGAAAACAGCCCCAGCCTGTTCAGCCTCTCCCTATAGCTTAAATCCTCCAACCCTGGCAATATCCTGTAAATCTTTTCTGAACCCTTTCAAGTTTCACAACATCTTTCCGATAGGAAGGAGACCAGAATTGCACACAATATTCCAACAGTGGTCTAACCAATGTCCTGTACAACTGCAACATGACCTCCCAATTCCTGTACTCAATACTCTGACCAATAAAGGAAAGCATACCAAACACCTTCTTCACTATCCTGCGACTCCACTTTCAAGGAGCTATGTTTTAAGCAGGTGTAGAGTGGATATTCCAGGAGTGATGCTGTTGGCCCAATCACTTAGTTTTAAACGAAACAGAATTTATTTGCAAATTTAATGAATGAAACACAAACAAAAGAGAAGAGAATGCCAAATAACTTAAACTATCTGAAAACCCAACAGATTATCCCAACGTAACAATGCTGTTCCAAATACTTGCAACAATCCCCATAAACACTGTTTGGCACAAAAGGTAAAGTCAAACACAGGGTCTTATAGGAGAGATGTCAGAAAGAAAGAGGATCAGCATGAACTTGCTTCTTTAGGTCCAGCAGCTTCACAACAGACTGCCTGCTGAAACCAAACCAAACCAGAAGAAGGCTGAGCAGGGAGCACTGGCCACTTCTCTTTTATTATACAAGCATTTTTTTTAAACTTTTGCCTGAGGCATTATCTGTTAGTTATAATCAAATTGTCCCTCAAACCCTTCAAACCTAGACCTCCTGGATATTCCAAATTAATCTAATCTTATTTGCCAGCATGTCCCATATCCCTTTAAGCCCATCTCATTCATATGACCATCCAGATGCCTTTTAAATGTTGTAATTGTAACAGCCTCCTTCGGCAGCTCATTCCATTCACACACCACCCTCTCATACATACACTTTACCATGCTTGCAACACACAAACATACTCTCTCATGTGCACTCACACTCACATGCACACACTTACTCTCTCTCTTTCCTGCATCTGCACACACGTACAAGTCTTTGGGTTGAATTTGTATTTGCAGAGTTACATTTGCAGATACCCTTCTATTTTGTTAAATAAATGCACAACCTGCAGGCAATTAATGTAGGCAGTCAATCCATGTAATATTTTGTAAATTCCAATTTGGAAATAGAACCAGTCTGACTCAAGATTGGGATACAAACAGACTCTAACCTCACATTAATGCATTGTCTGAACTGAAATGTCACTTTTTAAAATAAAACTTGAAGTTATTTCGGGAATGTGACTTAAAAGAACTTATGGGAATTACATACTGAAAAACCAAAACCTGCAACCCATTCTAAAAGATGAAAGACTTAACAACAATCTAGGCTTTTTCAACACATTATTTCAGTTGCATGCCATTGTAATCTTTTGCTGTAAATTCTGTGTCTCATGGTCCTGCTCCACAGCGGCCTGATGAAGGAGTAGTACTTCGAAAGCTAGTGCTTCCAAATAAACCTGTTGGACTATAATCTGGTGTTGTGCAATTTTTAACTTAGTGCTGAATTGTCATAGATATCTAGGGTTCGTAGAATTTATTGCTCCAACACTACTCTCTAAAGGGTACTCTCTCCAGCTTCTCTTTGAATGCCCAACATTGCTCTGCTGTAGACTTACCTGCAAGGAGCCATTCCCATTCTACTGTGGGCAGATCTTCCTTTATTTAAATAAAACCTGCCTTCCCTCAATCTATAGTGTTTGGAGACAAGTGGTCCTCAGTGTCTATGAGGTCCTCGATTGGGATTGTTAAACTGCCAAACAGGAGGCATTATCTGATCAATATTAACAGGAGTTTATGAGCTCATGTGTCCCTGGAGAAAGAGCACACAGTGTCTACCAACACCCTCGAGATTTTCAGGGAAAGGTGGTCACCGCGGAGTGGAGTGTATTATTTCGTCTTCCAACTCTATTCCAACCCATGAAGGGTGATGGGCTGTCCTAGAGGTGTGTCAGGGCAGTCCACAGGCTGGATGGTGAGTCGGGGTGTGCGAGAGCCAGACGGTGCATATGGGTGGACCAAGAAGCCGGAAGGGCTTTACTGTTTGATCATGCAGCATTGACCTTTGAGAAGGGCACTGTCTGTCAGTGGCTACTTGGGTGTTTCCTTTCCTCCTAGTGGTGGAATATAAATTAAGATTTACACACTTGTTTTTCACTGTTTCTGACACCTGCACACATATGACCTGGGTGCTGTGGGGTGGGCATTTGCTGCCTTCAGGAGTGGACTCTGTCTTCATTTGTGGACTCTGATTCTGGTAATGGATTCTACGTTTCAGAGGTGATTCTGTTCCTTGTTGCTTTTATCACCTGCACTGTCTTGCATGTCCCTGGATCTGGCAGGCCTCAATATGGGCCGAGAAGCTCATAGGTCTTCATGAAAGCTGTCACCCTGAGAGCTGGAAGGTGTGTAGGCTGTCCTGTGAACCGAAAGGTGAGTAGGCTGCCTGAGAGCTGGAAGGTGGTTAAGCCATACCGATGCCAGTCACCCTGAGAACCGGAAGGTGGATAGGCTGTCCTGAGCACTGTCATCCTGAAGAAAGGGTGGGACAGGCCAACCTAAAAGTGGCCAGAAGGTGTGTCAGGGTGGCCGAGAGCCAGAAGGTGCACAGTGACAGGCCAAGATCTAGAAGAGAAAGTGAGGTCTGCAGATGCTGGAGATCAGAGCTGGAAATGTGTTGCTGGAAAAGCGCAGCAGGTCAGGCAGCATCCAGGGAACAGGAGAATCGACGTTTCGGGCATAAGCCCTTCTTCAGGAATGGGGAAAGTTTGTCCAGCAGGCTAAGATAAAAGGTAGGGAGGAGGGACTTGGGAGAGGGGCGTCGGAAATGTGATAGGTGGAAAGAGGTCAAGGTGAGGGTGATAGGTCAGACTGGGGTGGGGGCGGAGAGGTCGGGAAGAAGATCTCAGGTTAGGAAGGCGGTGCTGAATTTGATGGATTTGACTGAGACAGGGTGGGGGGAGGGGAAATGAGGAAACTGGTGAAATCCGAGTTCATCCCTTGTGGTTGGAGGGTTCCTAGCCGGAAGATGAGGCGTTCTTCCTCCAACCGTCGTTTTGTTGTGGTCTGACGATGGAGGAGTCCAAAGACCTGCATATCCTTGGTGGAGTGGGAGGGGGAATTGAAATGTTGAGCTACAGGGTGGTTGGGTTGGTTGGTCCGGCCCCTACTGCGAATCCTCTTACAAGGATGCCTTCCTTGAAGAAGTTCTCTTCCTCCCTCTACAAAGATTTCAGTGAGTCCCTCTCTCACTGTACCCCCCAGGTCATCTCCTCTGCACAGAAGCTCTTCAGCCACATTCTCAAACAGACTCGCTACCACAGCCATATCTCCTTCCTCAGCACCTGCCTACGGAACCGACTTATCCCGCACGGACTCCAGACTACGTTCCGACCAACAAAACTTGGACCCAACCAGGACAACCAGTACCTACAACAAATACGAAGCCTCCAGCAACAGACCTCCCTCGGGATCCTCCGCTCCACGCTTGCAGCCATGCGCCGCTACCTACATTCCCTGCAATTAGACCTGCCCCAGCTCAGGACAACACTCTCACAGACCTGCAAAGGACCTCTACTGTTCTTCATCCACAGAAGGATCCATAAACTAAACAAACAGTTCTTCCTGGCCATATCGGAAATCAAAGACAGTAAGTACCAAAAACTTTCATGTACTTACCCCCACACTCCGGATTCCTCAACTGTTCCAGAATCTTCCATCGGCCTCCGAAATCAGTCTGGCGCCATTACACACGCGGCCGCTACATCGCCCGCTGCAATACCTGCCGCCGCCGCCGCCGATGACGTCACCTCCGCCCCCACCGACCTCGCAGCCTCCGCGATCGCCGCCCAAACAACCGCCTCCGCGATCGCCGCCCAGACAACCGCCTCCGCGATCGCCATGAAGACAATCGCCGGCAGATTCGCGACCTCCACAGCTATGGGGAATAACTCTGTCTCTGCGGTCGCCGCAGCCACTTCCGCCCCCACTGACGTCACTAACGCCGCATGTGTCTCCGCCCCCACGCCGATCTCCACGCCTAACCCCGCCCCCCCGGCGAGTTCCGTCACCTCGCCTAACCCCGCCCCATCGCCGATCTCCGACTGCATGCCTAACCCCGCCCCCACGCCTATTTCCGTCACCACGTCTAACCCCGCCCCTTCGCCTATCGCCGTCACCACGCCCAACCCCGCCCCCACGCCGATCCCCCTCCCCGCCCCCAGACGTAACCCCGCCCCCACACCCACCTCCAGCCCCACACCAGGTCCTAGCTCCCAGCCCTGCCGTGTTTTCACCATCCCTCCAGACCTGCCCTCTCTGATGATGAAAGATCAGTCCTCAGCAGGGGCCTCACCTTCATTCCCCTACGCTCCCGGATTAATGAATTCAACACGCGGCGTGACATCGAACAATTCTTCCGCCGCCTTAGCCTCCGTGCCTACTTCTTTAACCAAGACTCCTGCCCACCCTCTGACGACCCCTTCTCCCGCCTCCAACACACCCCATCCACCTGGACACCCCGTGCTGGCCTCCTACCTGCCCTCGACCTCTTCATAGCCAACTGCCGCCGCGATATTAACCGCCACCTGAACTCCCCCACCCCACTCACCCACTCCAACCTCTCACCCTCGGAACGCGCAGCCCTCCACTCACTCCGTTGCAACCCCAATCTCACTATCAAACCAGCAGACAAGGGAGGCGCGGTAGTAGTTTGGCGCACCGACCTCTACACCGCTGAGGCCAAACGCCAGCTCGCAGATACCTCCTCCTACTGCCCCCTTGACCAGGACCCCACCCCCCACCACCAAACCATCATCTCCCAGACCGTCCATAACCTCATCACCTCGGGTGATCTCCCATCCACCGCCTCCAACCTCATAGTCCCACAACCCCGCACCTCCTGCTTCTACCTCCTGCCCAAAATCCACAAACCTGACTGCCCCGGCCGACCCATTGTCTCCGCCTGCTCCTGCCCCACCGAACTCATCTCTGCATACCTCGACATGGTCCTGTCCCCCTTAGTCCAAGAACTCCCCACCTACATTCGGGACACCACCCATGCCCTCCACCTGCTCCATGATTTTCGCTTCCCCGGTCCCCAACGCCTTATTTTCACCATGGACATCCAGTCCCTGTACACCTCCATCCCCCATCACGAAGGAGTCAAAGCCCTCCGCTTCTTTCTTTCCCGCCGTACCGACCAATACCCTTCCACTGACACCCTCCTTCGACTGACTGAACTGGTCCTCACCCTGAACAACTTCTCCTTCCAATCCTCCCACTTCCTCCAAACGAAAGGAGTAGCCATGGGCACCCGCATGGGCCCCAGCTATGCCTGCCTCTTCGTAGGATATGTGGAACAATCCATCTTCCGCAACTACACTGGCCCCACCCCCCACCTTTTCCTCCGCTACATCGATGACTGTATCGGCGCCGCCTCGTGCTCCCACGAGGAAGTTGAACAGTTCATCCACTTCACCAACACCTTCCACCCCGTCCTCAAATTCACCTGGACAGTCTCAGATTCCTCCCTCCCCTTCCTCGACCTTTCTATTTCCATCTCAGGCGACCGAATCAACACGGACATCTACTACAAACCGACCGACTCCCACAGCTACCTGGACTACACCTCCTCCCATCCTGCCCCCTGTAAAAACGCCATCCCATTCTCCCAATCCTTCGACTCCGCCGCATCTGCTCCCAGGAGGACCAGTTCCAAAAACGCACAACCCAGATGGCCTCCTTCTTCAAGGACCGCAATTTCCCCCCCGACGTGGTCGACGATGCCCTCCACCGCATCTCTTCCACTTCCCGCTCCTCCGCCCTTGAATCCCGCCCATCCAACCGCCACCAGGACAGAACCCCACGTGTCCTCACCTACCACCCCACCAATCTCCATGTACAGCGCATCATCCGCCGTCATTTCCGCTACCTCCAAACGGACCCCACCACCAAGGATATATTTCCCTCCCCTCCCCTATCAGCATTCCGTAAAGACCACTCCCTCCGTGACTCCCTCGTCAGATCCACACCCCCCACCAACCCAACCTCCACTCCCGGCACCTTCCCCTGCAACCGCAGGAGGTGCAAGACTTGCGCCCACACCTCCCCCCTCACCTCCCTCCAAGGCCCCAAAGGAAACTTCCATATCCGCTACAGATTCACCTGCACCTCCACACATATCATCTATTGCATCCTCTGCACCCGATGTGGCCTCCTCTATATTGGGGAGACAGGCCGGCTACTTGCGGAGCATTTCAGAGAACACCTCTGGGACACCCGGACCAACCAACCCAACCACCCTGTCGCTCAACATTTCAATTCCCCCTCCCACTCCACCAAGGATATGCAGGTCTTTGGACTCCTCCATCGTCAGACCACAACAAAACGACGGTTGGAGGAAGAACGCCTCATCTTCCGGCTAGGAACCCTCCAACCACAAGGGATGAACTCGGATTTCACCAGTTTCCACATTTCCCCTCCCCCCACCCTGTCTCAGTCAAATCCATCAAATTCAGCACCGCCTTCCTAACCTGAGATCTTCTTCCCGACCTCTCCGCCCCCACCCCAGTCTGACCTATCACCCTCACCTTGACCTCTTTCCACCTATCACATTTCCGACGCCCCTCTCCCAAGTCCCTCCTCCCTACCTTTTATCTTAGCCTGCTGGACAAACTTTCCCCATTCCTGAAGAAGGGCTTATGCCCGAAACGTCGATTCTCCTGTTCCCTGGATGCTGCCTGACCTGCTGCGCTTTTCCAGCAACACATTTCCAGCCAAGATCTAGAAGACCTGTGGGCTGCTCTGTGCACCAGCCCATGGAGGGTGTTGGGCTGTCCTAGAGGTGTGTCAGTGCAGTCCACAGGCTGGATGGTGAGTCGGGGTGTGCGAGAGCCACGATGCATATGGGTGGACCAAGAAGCCGGAAGGGACATGGGGTGTACTGAGAGCCGTAAGAGACAAAGGGGGAGGTTGCCTTTGAGTGGTCAGAAGGTGGGATGTTCGGATGTTCGGGTGGGTTACTGGGGGGGTCTGTGTTTTATGTACTGTTTTTCATTAGATTGGTCTGTCTTGTCTGTGTTTGTTACTGTTTCCTTTTTGATGACTAAAGGTGGGATTTGAGGTTCACTCTCCTTTTCCTGAAAACTGATTGAATGGTGTGGTTTGCCCTTGCTGCCACTTCCCCTGTAAATAGTGTTTTCTTTGTGAATTGCTGATTTTTGTTTACAGTTAACTGTTTGTATTCTGTATTGTTTCATTAAAAAATGGAGTTTAGAATCTGCTCAGTTTAGGTGACCAACTCTGAGCTGGCCGGCCACAGCCAGTGCACTATGGGGAAGAAGAGAGTTCCCTTGGATGGGGAAACATTTGACTTCTCATTTACTTTTGGTTTTAAGACCATAAGACCATAAGACATAGGAGCGGAAGTAAGGCCATTTGGCCCATCGAGTCCACTCCGCCATTCAATCATGGCTGATGGGCATTTCAACTCCACTTACCCGCATTCTCTCCGTAGCCTTTAATTCCTTGTGACATCAAGAAGTTATCAATCTCTGCCTTGAAGACATTTAACGTCCCGGCCTCCACTGCACTCTGCGGCAATGAATTCCACAGGCCCCCCACTCTCTGGCTGAAGAAATGTCTCCGCATTTCTGTTCTGAATTTACCTCCTCTAATTCTAAGGCTGTGTCCACGCGTCCTAGTCTCCTCGCCTAACGGAAACAATTTCCTCGCGTCCACCCTTTCCAAGCCATGTATTATCTTATTAGTTTCTATTAGATCTCCCCTTAATCTTCTAAACTCCAATGAATACAATCCCAGGATCCTCAGCCGTTCCTCGTATGTTAGACCTACCATTCTAGGGATCATCCGTGTGAATCTCCGCTGGACACGCTTCAGTGCCAGTATGTCCTTCCTGAGGTGTGGGGACCAAAACTGGACACAGTACTCCAAATGGGGCCTAACCAGAGCTTTATAAAGTCTCAGTAGCACAACGGTGCTTTTATATTCCAACCCTCTTGAGATAAATGACAACATTGCATTCGCTTTCTTAATCACGGACTCAACCTGCATGTTTACCTTTAGAGAATCCTCGACTAGCACTCCCAGATCCCTTTGTACTTTGGCTTTACAAATTGTCTCACCATTTAGAAAGTAGTCCATGCTTGTATTCTTTTTTCCAAAGTACAAGATCTCGCATTTGCTCACATTGAATTCCATCAGCCATTTCCTGGACCACTCTCCCAAACTGTCTAGATCCTTCTGCAGCCTCCCCACTTCCTCAGTACTACCTGCCTGTCCACCTAACTTTGTATCATCGGCAAACTTCACTAGAATGCCCCCAGTTCCTTCATCCAGATCATTAATATATAACGTGAACAGCTGCGGCCCCAGCACTGAACCCTGCGGGACACCGCTTGTCACCGGCTGCCATTCCGAAAAAGAACCTTTTATCCCAACTCTCTGCCTTCTGCCAGACAGCCAATCCTCAATCCATACCAGTAGCTCACCTCGAACACCATGGGCCCTCACCTTGCTCAGCAGCCTCCCGTGTGGCACCTTATCAAAGGCCTTTTGGAAGTCTAGATAGACCACATCCACTGGGTTTCCCTAGTCTAACCTACTTGTTACCTCTTCAAAGAATTCCAACAGGTTCGTCAGGCATGACCTCCTCTTACTAAATCCATGTTGACTTGTTCTAATCTGACCCTGCTCTTCCAAGAATTTAGAAACCTCATCCTTCTAGAATTTTACCAACAACCGAGGTTAGGCTAATTGACCTATAATTTTCCATCTTTTGTCTTGATCCTTTCTTGAACAAGGGGGTTACAACAGCGATCTTCTAATCATCCGCGACTTTCCCTGACTCCGGTGACTTTTGAAAGATCTCAACCAATGCCTCCGCTATTTCCTCAGCCACCTCCCTCAGAACTCTAGGATGCAGCCCATCGGGGCCAGGAGATTTATCAATTTTAAGACCTTTTAGCTTTTCTAGCACTTTCTCATTTGTAATGGCAACCATACTCAACTCAGCCCCCTGACTCCCTTTAATTGTTCGCATATTACTCATGTCTTCCACTGTGAAGACTGACGCAAAGTACTTATTAAGTTCTCCTGCTATTTTCTTATCTCCCATCACTAGGCTTCCAGCATCAGTTTGAAGTGGCCCAATGTCTACTTTTGCCTGTTGTTTGTTTCTTATGTATTGAAAGAAACTTTTACTATCATTTCTAATATTACTGGCTAGCCTACCTTCATAATTGATCCTCTCCTTCCTTATTTCTCTCTTTGTTATCCTCTGTTTATTTTTGTATTTTTGTATTTTATTTCTCTCTTACTGGGCTATATTAAGCTGCACGAGTAGCCACCATTGCTCCTGCTGCAGCCAGGCCTCACCAATGTCTAGGCCTGCTTTAACTGTTGCTGTCTAGACCCCGCCTAAACTTCAAGGACTGTTGCTGGTGCCAGGCCTGCCTCCACTGACTTATTCTGTTGCCTGGACCTCACCAACATTCAGGACTGCTGCTGCAGCCTGGACCTGCCTCCACTACTGTTGCCTGGGCCTACCTCCAATACCATTGCCTGTGCCTGCCTCCACTGCTACTGCCTGGTCTCCGCCTATTCTGCTGTTGCCTGGACCTCACCAATACTCAGGGCTGTTGCTGCTGCAACTGCCTGTGCCTGCTTTCACTACTGCTGCCTGGGCCCCACCGTTACCTGGGCTTACCTTCACTGCTGCTACCTGGGCTTACCTCCACTATTGTTGCCAGGGCCTGCCTCCACTGATACTGCATGAGCTCCACCTATTCTGATGCTGCCTGGACCCCACCGACAGTCAAGACTTTTGCTGCTGCTACCTGGGTTGCCTTCACTGCTGAGAGGGGGTCATATCGTTTTATGGCTAGTTGATGTTCATGTATCATGCAACAAATACTACATAGGACAACTAGGCAGAAATCTAGCCATCAGGATACATGAACATCAACTAGCCACAAAACAACATGACCCTCTCTCACTAGTATCCTTTCATACAGATAAGGAAGGACACCACTTCGACTGGGACAACACATCCATCCTAGGACAAGTCAAACAAAGAAACACATGAGAATTCCTTGAAGCATGGCATTCTAACCAGAACTCTACCAACAAACACATCGAGTTAGACCTCAGCTACCACCCCCTGCGTAAAGGAACAGGAAGTGACTTCACCACAGGAAATAACATCACCACAAGAAATGACATCGCCCAACCCAAAGAAACCAAATATATAAATAGAAAGCAGGAATTTTCAGCAGTGCTTCGCCTGAGACATGCACGAGAATTCCTCGAAGCATGGTATTCCAATCGGAACTCTATCAATTAGAGTTAGATCTCCTCTACCACCCCTTCAGAAAAAGAACAGGAAATGGAATCACCACAGGAAATGACATCACCAACCCAAAGAAGCCCAAACATACAAATACAAAGCAGGAATCTGCAGCAGTGCTTCGCCTGGAAGCCCACTGAAGATGTTACCTAGTAGGGTGACAAAACGTCTGGAAATGAACATTCCAGTTCAGTGAGCATACGTACATCCAGAATAGCCAGTATTTCTGTGATTAAGGCAGATCAGTTTCCTGCTGTACGGCATTGTCAGTCAGGTTCTAAAACAAGATTCTATTTATTTAACCTGCAACTGTAATTGACTTACTTGGACTTTGTGACCAGCCAAACAACATATTGTACTTGTGGCATATTTGGCTTGAATAAGATTCTAGCATTTTCCAGGTGGTGGGTGGGTGTTTGTATACACATGGGATGAATGTAGCTTTTTATGGCATAATATGCTCATAACAATGTTTACATTGTTTTAATCTGATTGGTGGTTTTACTGATTTTAAATTATTTTAACATACTCTTTGTGATTATGTCCGTAATTCTATTATTATGTAATAGAGTTGAAGTTTGCAAAATGTGATGGAGCATGTATTATGCAGAAGTTCTGATGTTTGAGTATAAAAGCAGTGTTTCAAATTTTATTCAAAATC
The DNA here is from genome assembly GCF_037043375.1 of Chiloscyllium plagiosum. NCBI lineage: Eukaryota > Metazoa > Chordata > Chondrichthyes > Orectolobiformes > Hemiscylliidae > Chiloscyllium > Chiloscyllium plagiosum. Next base: position 74,182,310 of record NW_028270142.1, read on the forward strand.
GGGAAATAGAGTAAATGATATAAATTCTTAACTTCAGAATTTAACTGAAAATGGTAGTTTTATATTGGAAGGCTTTATTTACTTAGGAACACTCAGAAGCTATATATTAAATATATAGATGAGCTATAAAATATCCTTACTTATATGATGTCAATCTTTTCTCCTTTTTGTTCCTCTCCCAGCTATACGAACCCCTAAGGCATTTACTTTTGATAACTGTTGAAGCTTGATTTGAGTTCAACTTTGAAACAGCATTGGGCATTTTAACACTCAAAGGAGACAGTTTGGTCTATTATGTCTGCACTGGCTATCCAAATGAAGATTTCACCTCGTGCCGCTATAAAATTAGAGCCAAATAGTACAGAAGAAGCCCTTCAAATTGAGTCTGTACTGCAAAAAGTATGCTACTATCTACACTAGTCCCACTTTCCTGCACTAGGCCCGTAGCTTTGAATGTTATGATTTGAATGCTCATCCAAGTACTTTTTAAGATTGTTTCCTGCCTTAGCTACTCTTTCAGACTCCCGCCGCCCTCTGGGTGAAAAGATTTTGTTAAATCTCCTCCTAAACCTCTGTCTTTCACTTTATAATGATGCCTCCTTGTTATTGAACCTTCGACTAAGGGCAAATAGAGAGCAGCTATTCCCTCTCCTCCTGTTATACACATTTCAGGTCTTCTCCCAATAATACACCCACTTGCCCATGCCCTCGACTTGCTCTGTTGCAAAGAAAACAAACTTGCATTTATCCAGACTCTCTCCATAATTGAATGCTCTATCCTAGGCAACGTCCTGGTGAACCCCATCCACTACAATCGCATTCTTTCTGCCGTGTGGTGACTAGAACTGCAGGTAACACTCTAGCTGTAGCCTAACCATAGTTCTGGACAGCTCCAACATGACCTTCCTACTCTTATGTGATGACTGATCAAGGCAAGGGTCCTGTTTGTCTTAAGCACCTTATTAACCTGGGCTTCAACATTCACCCCTCTCTTCCTCAGAGCCTTCCAGTGGTTCTCTTGCTTTTATCCTGTACCCTTTACCTTACTCCTGTTTAAATAATAATACAAGTTCCTTTTTTGAATCCTCGACTGAACAAGCCTCCACTGCATCCCAAACCCTATCCACTCCCACACTATTAGAAGACCCAAAGACACATACACCAAACACCACTAACTTTATCAACAAGGACAGTATAATCAAACTGGTGGGCCTATGCTCCACCTTCACCTTCAACAACAAAACCTACAGACAAACCAATGGAACACCCATGGGATCTCCAATATCGGGGTTCTTAGCAGAGGCAGAAATGCAGAAACTTGAACAAACAGCTCTGGCAACCATCCAACCCAAACTTTGGGTCCGTTATGTGGATGACACCTTTGTCATCACTCAACGAAACAAATTAGAGGAAACCTTCAAGACTATCAATAATACTCTTAATGGCATAAAATTCACTTAAGAGGAGGAAAACAACAACAAAATGTCATTCCTAGATGTCACAGTAGAGCCAACAGCCAATGGGGAACTTCAAACCAGCATCTTCAGGAAAACAACACATACAGACCAAATATTGAACTACAGAAGCAGTCACCCCAACATCCACAAACGAAGCTGCATCAGAACATTAATTCAATGAGCCAACACACACTATAGCACAGAGGAACTACGCAGAGCAGAGGAAAATCACCTATCCTGCGTATTCAAAAAGAATGGGTACCCAATGAACACAGTCCACCGATTTCTCAGCAATAAACCCAAACAAGCAGACAAAACACGTCCAGAAACCCTAGCTACTCTCCCCTACTTCAAAGACATCTCGGAAATGACTGCCAGACTACTCAGACCTCTTGGCATCATGGTAGCCCACAAAACCAACAACACACTGGAACAGCAGTTAATGAACTTGAAAGACCCTAATAAGCAAAACCAATGTCCCTTACAAGTTACCATGCAAGGACTGTAACAAACACTACATTGGACAAACAGGCAGAAAATGACCCTCTCTCACTAATATCCTTATATACGGATGACGAAGGACATCACTTTGACTGGGACAACACATCCATCCTAGGACAAGCAAACAAAGACACGCACAAGAATTCCTAAAAGCATGGCATTCCAACTGGAACTCTATCAACAAACACATTGGGTTAGACCCCATCTACCACCCCCTGCGTAAAGGAACAGGAAGTGACTTCACCAAAGGAAATAACATCACCACAGGAAATGACATCACCAACCTAAAGAAACCCAAACATATAAATAGAAAGCAGGAATTTTCAGCAGTGCTTTGCCTGAGGCCCACTGAAGATGTTACCCAGAGGGTGATGAAATATCTGGAAATGAACCCTTAAGCTCAGCGAGCAAACCAACATCTTATCCACTCCTTTTTCCTTCTATCACTTTTGTTGCTACTTCAAATTACACATATATTCACATAAAAGTTGATCTCATGTAAAAGTCGACCCCCATTTTTTAGATTAGATTAGATTCTCCACAATGTGGAAACAGGCCCTTCGACCTAACAGGTCCACTATGACCCTCTGAAGAGCAACCCACTCCCCCTCTGACTAATGCACCTAATACTATGGACAATTTAACATTGCCAATTCATCTGACCTGCACATCTTTGGACTGTGGGAGGAAACCGAGCACCTGGAGGAAACCCATGCAGCCAAGGGAGAATGTGCAAACTCCACACAGACAGTCACCCAAGGCTGGAATTGAATCTGGGACCCTGGTGCTGTGAGGCAGCAGTACTAACACTGAGCCATTGTGCCGGCCAAAAAATCTGGAATTTTCCACATAGAGTCATAGAATCATAGAGATATACAGCACAGAAACAGACCCTTCGGTCTAACTGTGCCGACCAGTCATCCCAACCCAATCTAGTCCCATCTGCCAGCACCTGGCCCATATCCCTCTAAACCCTTCGTGATGCGTCATTTCATGTACATCTACATTCCCATGGTTGGACCCAGGCAAACATAATTCTACGAAGAAGTGTCCACTCATCTCTCCTCCATCAAAGAAGGCTAGTGCGTTGTCCTTGGGGGGGTGGATTTTAACTGCATCCTCAAGGACAGGGACTATGATCTGGTTTGGTGTCAGGGAGGAGGTTTGGGGACTTAGTCAATCCTTCAACCTGGTGGGTGTCTGCTGGAATATCCATACTGCCTTCATGAGGCCTGGAGTTGGTAAGTACAGAATCGACCACCTGTATGTTTCATAGGCGTATGCCTCCTGCTTTCCAGCGACCTCTATGTGACAGGCACTGTGCTCAGACCATCACCTGCTGTAGGCAGAACTCCTTCCACTCAGCGCCTGGCTCAGATCCGCGTACTGGCACTAGAACAATCTGCTACTGGAGGACAAGCAGTTCCAGGACTCGTTTGTTGGTTCTGGAGCAACTGGAGAAGGAAGCGGGGAACCTTCCCCTCCCTGATGCTATGTTGGGACATGGGCAAGGCTCACATCCATCTTTTCTGTCAGGTGTACACGAGGGGGTTGACAGAGAGGCGGAAATGCAGGATCGAGAAGTTGGAGAAGACCTGGAGTCATGTCTCGATCAGCCCAACGGGGACCCAGCCCTACGGTGTGTAAGAAGAGAAGAAGGTCGCTCTCTGGGACCTGCAGCTTCTCTGGTCCAATGGTCATGGATCGGGCTCCTCCAGAACCTGGAATGCGGCTTGCCCTTCTACTTGCTGGAAAAAAGTGCGGCACCCGTAAGCAGCTGGCTGATGAAGGGTCCCTCATCTCAGATCTGGAGGACATCAGGACTTTTACACTCCTTTTGCATGGCCCTGTTCTCTTCCAATCTATCCAGCTAGGTTGCTCACAGAGTTCTGTGAGAGGACCTGCCGCAGCTCAGCCTGGAGGATGCAGGAAGGCTCAATGATCATATCAGCTTGGAGGCACTAACCAGCGCACTTGGTTATTGAGAGGCAAATCCTCAGGGCTAGATGGGCTCACTGTGGAGTTCTTCAGCGCATTTGTGATATCCTGGGGAGCAACCGCATGCAGGTCCTGGAGGAGGGTCTCACAGCAGGAGAGCTGCCCTTTCTTGGTGCAGGGCAGCCATCGTTCTGCTGTTGAAGACATGGGACCTTCGTTCTCTGAAGAACTGGCATCTGTGGTCTCCCTCCTTGGCATGGATTACAAAATTTTCACCAGGGTGTTGCCTTCTCACCTGGTTTCTATGCTGGCCCACATGATTCATCCAGACCAGTCCTACACGGTCCCAGGCTACAGGATACACAACAGTGCCCTTCTGGTCCAGGAACTGATTCATTTCTGTCGACAGGCTGATCTGCCAAGTGCTTTCCTGTCTCTCGATCAGGAGAAGGCATTCGACAGGGTTGAGCATGAGTATCTGCTCAGGACTCTGCGGGCATTGGGGTTTGGGATGCAGTTCGTCACCTGGATCCAACTTTGTGCACTGCCACAGAGTGTCTGATTAAAGTTAACAGGTCCCTGACAGCGCCCCTTCGCTTTGGGAGAGGGGTACATCAAGGCTGCCTCCTGTCTATCAACTGTATTCCCTGTGCATGGAGCCTTTCCTGTGCCTTTTGCGGATAAGGTCGTTGGGGCTGGTTCTGCATTGTGTGGACATGGGGGTGGTCCTCTGGCCTTATGCCAAAGTGCTCCTCACTTTCACCAACCCAGCTGACTTGTGGAGGATACGCGAGTGCCAGGCGGTACACTTGGTGGCATCTTTTACCAGGATTAAGTGGGTTGAGTGTTCTGGACTACTGGTTGGTCTGTGGCAGGTGGACCCTCTGCCAAAGGAGTAATGGGAGTTAAGTTGGGGTAGTACCGATTTCCTGTATCTGGGGGTCTACCTTAGCCCGGCTGAGGAATCCTGGCTGACCAATTGGCAGGAGCTGGAGGCCAAAGTCTCGGCCGCCTAAGCCACAGGATAGGACTGTTCTGAGTGCTGTCTTACAGGAGTTGAGTGCTGCTCAAAAATCAGCCAGTGACTGTCATGCTATGGTACCAGCTGGTCCCTTTGGTCCCTCCTCCTGGTTATGTCTTTGAAATCCAGAGAACGTTGGTTCACTTCTTCTGGGACAAAAAGATGCACTAGATCATAGCACAGGTTCTGAGTTTCCCTATTGAGGAGAGCAGTCAGTCATTGCTGTGTGCTCACAACCAGGTGGTGACTTTCCACCTTCAGACCTTGCAATTATACTTTTACGTTGAGCCTCCTCCTTGGTGGTGTGCTTTGGCGATGTATTTTTTCCACCATGTGTGCAGCCTCAACTACAGCATGCAGCTCCTGTTTATTGGTCATGATAATTTGGACATTGGCCTCAGGATGCTGCTTTTCTTTTACCTGATCACTATCTGGAACATGGTCAAATCACGTCGCACCTACCCTCCGACAGAAGCAGCAGACAAAAGCAGTAGCCATTGTAGGGAGCCGTCGCTCAGGAATACACACCTCTGTACTCACGTGCAGGGTGGCGGTGGCCTGGGCTGGATGCTGCCACGATTTGGTGATCAGGGCAGCGGTAGACATCTGGTTCATGGCCAGTGCCATTCAATGCCTTAAGACAGCAGTACTTGGTCACAACATAGTGCACCAATTGGAGGATGCTCAGGTGTGCAGTGGAATCCCTTCCATGCAATATCCCTGCCCAGCTGGGGTTTCACATTGGCCCCAAGGTTCCATGTTTCCTGCGGGAGCCTGTGCCCCACAACCAGCGACACCTCCAGAATTTTAGTTTTGTCCCCTTTAGGGACATAAAACGGCGGACCCTGCATCAACTGCTGCTGCATACTGTCCACTTCTTCTCCCTTATCCACCACCCAGACATGCCTTGGCATGTCCATTTGCCACCAGGGGTAGGGGTCCCCAGTGGAGGGCTCTCTACACAGGAATCCTCCCCCTTTCACTCGAGGACTTGGGTTAAACAGAGTTGCATGCAGCAGACCCCTGCAAACACAGATTGCAGTGGTTCATGGACACCCAGCCCAACTGCTTGTTCTGTGGTGCTATGGAGTCTGTGCACCATGTAAATATGGGGTGTGAGCGTCTGCACTCCTTTCTTAGTTTCCTTAAAGACTTTCTTTTATGTTTTTGGTTGCACTTCAGCCCCACGCTCATGATCTTTGGACACTGATGTGGAGGGGGGGGGACAGCAGGTCAGACCACCTCATAAGTTTGCTCCCGTGCTTAGGTAGGCTGGCCATAACAGGTCGGGCAGCAAGCCAAGGAGGAGGTCATTATGACCAATTGCCTGCCCCTCTTCCACAGTTATGTGTGGGCCCAGGTGTTCCTGGAGAAGGAATATGCGGTGTCTATCAACACCCTATAGGTGGGCACCGGGGCGTGTGGAGTCCTTTATTTCTTCCTTCGACTCTATTTTGATTTAATCCTTGCCCTCTCCTTTTTTACCTTTTTGATCACTCAGCATAGCCTTTTTGTTGTTTTTGGGTTGTGAGCTGTTGCTGCTGTTGCAGCGGCCTGGACATCCCCAGATCCACAGGTGCAGTCTTGGCCTCCTGTGCTGAAGATCTGCTGGAGTCGTCCAGTGGCACGCAGTGGCGGACTCCGGTGTGTCAGGCCCAGGCCATGCTTGTGCCAGGGTGGCCATTGCCTTGGGCTCGGCTGCTGTGGCCTCGACCCTCTTCTTGCCCTGGCATGGCTATGGCTGGTGTGTTCGGCCCCTGGGCCATCATCGCTGTGGCCCACATACATTCTTCCTTCGGACCGAGCAGGCAGTCCACCTGGTTGTGCAGAACGGGCTCATTTCTTACCATCGACCCATTGAAGGTCACAGTCCAGGAATTTGTGGTCTCCAACATCCACATTTCATTGCCTGTGAGCACCTCCTCACCACTCTCCAACATCTCGGGGAAAGTCGATTCAGTTGAGCAGCTCGTGCTCTGTCTGAAGGACCCAGTCCTCAAACGTACACTCCAGGAGTTCATTTGCCTGGGATTGGAGGAGGTTACCATGAGGGCATGGCCTAACATGCCTTCCGGACAGTGGATTGCATGCGGTGTCACTTGTGCCGTGAGGTGGGTCATGTTGGGGGCTGCCCCACCCAGGGGGCTGTCTGTCTGCACTGGCAGTTGCATGTGGTCTTGCTGCACCCTCTCACCCTCCCTCAGGACGGGGTCGTGGGGCGTCAGTGGGATCCGGGCCCGGGGTGGCTGGTGCATCAGCCTTTGGCAGGTGGGGGGTGAGCAAACAGCGCAGGGGGCGCAGCAGAGGATGGGCCATGTCAGGCTTGCCACCGTGGGTGTAGACCCGTGACCCCCTTGGAGTTGGACTCTTGCCCTGGCTTGGCGGTACCCTTCTGGCTGCGCCAGGATTGTCCCACACTGGGCCCCTGGCCACAGGGCCCCACGGCCTCCTGATCTGGTGTCCTGGCCCCGCCTGATTGTGGGTGACCCTAGGGTCTCTGTGCCTAGCCATGGCCTCCCGACACCTGGCCCTGGGGTTCCTGAGCCAAGGAGCTGCCCTGCTCATCCGGACTCCAACACTGACCTTGGGATGGTCTACTGCTGCCCTGCATCCTGCAGTGGCTATGTCTCTGCATCCTGGGTGTGGGGATTGGGCCCCTGCACTGCCCACCATCACCTGATAACCAAGGGGTGGGACAGAAAGTGCCACGCATGTCTTTCTCCTACTTATACACCGTCCCACGCCCCGCCGCCTTTTCCCAGTCATAGAGTCATAGAAACGTACATAACGGAAACAGACCCTTCAGTCCAACTCATCCATGCCGACCAGAGATCCCAACCCAATCTAGTCCCCCCTGCCAGCACCCGGCCCATATCCCTCCAAACCCTTCCTATTCATATACCCATCCAGATGCCTTCTAAATGTTGTACTCGCCTCCACCACTTTCTCTGACTGCTCATTTCATACATGTACCACCCTCTGCGTGAAAAGGTTGCCTCTTTGGTCTCTTTTATATCTTTCCCCGCTCATCCTAAACCTTGCTCACTAGCCCTCTAGTTCTGGACTCCCCCACCACAGGGAAAATACTTTGTCTATTTATCCTATCCCTGTCCCCCATAATTTTGTAAATCTCTATAATGTCACCCCTTAGCCTCCGATGCTCCAGGGAAAACAGCCCCAGCCTATTCAACCTCTCCCTATAGTTCAAATCCTCCAAACTTGGCAACGTCCTTGTATGTCTTTTTTGAACCCTTTCAAGCTTCACAACATCTTTCCAAAGAAAAGAAATAAGAATTGCATGCAATATTCCAACAGTGCCATTATCAATGTCCTGTACAGCCACAACTCCTGTAGTCAATACTCTGACCAATAAAGGAAAGCATACCTAACACTTTCTTCACTATCTATATACCTGTGACTCCACTTTCAAGGAGCTATGAACCTACACTTCAAGGTGTCTTTGTTCAGCAACATTCCATGAGATCTCACCATCAAGTGTATAAGTCCTGCTAAAATTTGCTTTCCCAAAATGCAGAACCTCACATTAATTAAATTAAAAATTTAAACTCCCTCTGTCACTTCTCAGCCCATTGGCCCAACTGATCAAGCTCCCATTGTAACCTGAGGTGACCTTCTTCGCTGTCCACTACACCTTCAATTTTGGTGTCATCTGCAAACCTACTAACTATACCTTTTATGCTCACATCCAATCATTTATATAAAAATGATAAGTAGTGGACCCAGCACCGATCCTTGTGGCACTCCACTAGTCACAGGCCTCCCATCTGAAAAACAACCCTTCACCACCACCACCCCTTCAACATTTGAGCCAGTTCTGTATCCAAATGGCTAGTTCTCCCTGTATTCCTTGAGATCTAACCTTGCTCACTAGTTTCCCATGGGGAACCTTGTGGAAGGCTTACTGAAGTTCATATAGATCACATCTACTGCTCTGCCCTCAGCAATCCTCTTTGTTACTTCTTCAAAAAATGCAATCAAGTTTCTGAGACATGATTTCCCGTGCATAAAGCCATGTTGACTATCCCGAATCAGTCCTTGCCTTTCCAAATACATTGTGTTCACCCAGTACATTGGGGGGAGGGCAGGTCAGATGACATCCTCATGGATTTTGGGACAGGACAGGCTGGCCATAAACAGTGGGCAAAAGTGAGGACAGCAGATGCTGGAAACCAGGATTTAGATCAGAGAGGTGCTGGAAAAGCACAGCAGGTCAGCCAGCATCAGAGAAGCAGGAAAATTGACGTTTTGGGCAAAAGCCCTTCTATTCCTGATGAAGGGCTGAGCCCGAAATGTTAATTTTCCTGCTCCTCGGATGCTGCCTGACATGCTGTGCTTTTCCAGCACCACTCTGCCATAAACAGTTCCAAGCAGCTGGTTAGCGCGGGGTGGGGGTGGGGGGGTGGTAATGGCCGATTGCCTGACCCTCTTCTGCAGTTATGTGCAGGCCCAGATGTCCTTCTGGAAGGAGCACGTGGTATCTACTAACACCCTTGAGGTTTTCAGAGAGAGGTGGGCACTGCGGGGAGTGGAAGGTTTTATTTCCCCCTACAACTGTTTTGATTTAATCCCTGCCCTCCCTTTCCAATATTTGATCACTCAACATTACCCTTTGTTGAGGTGGGCACTGCTTGTCACTGGCCAGGCGGGTGTTTTCTTCCTTCCTAGTGGTGGAATATGAATGGAGATTTATGGCAATCGTTGTTCTTCATTGTGTCCTACACCTGCACCCACATGACGTGTAAAAAAAAATATAAACTGGTGTTTAGAAACTCCTCAGTTCAGGTGACTGACTCTAGCGAGGAGAACTGATTTCTGTGCTGGCTGAGTTGCAGCCAGTATGTACTGTTGTTTGTTTGTTAGAACTGGTTCCTGAAATGACTGGATAAACAGCCAATGATACTGTTGGAGAGACCTGTGAGTTCCAGGATGACTCGGTGATGCGGCCCGGCCTTGTGTTGTAGGTTTGTGGGTCGTGCTCTTGCAGGTCGGCTAATCTCTTGTGTGTGGACCATGTTTCCGCAGATGGAATCTATTCTCGTGAGTGAACTTTACTTCTGTGCGCACTTGCTTTCATGTCTGCTCTTGGACGTGGACTCTGTCTTTGGGTATGGACTTTGCCTGGGTATTGGGAATTCCTATTATGTCAGGATTTTGTAAACTTTGTTATTGTATATAGGTCTTAAAAGTGTTTGTGTTTGGGGTTTTCATGTGTGTTGAGCTGGGTAGTTAGAAGTTAGGAGGTCAGCTGGGGACCATGATGTGCTGTGGGATTGATAGTCTTTGGTCAGCCTATGGATTGGAAGACAGGCTGCGGGCTAGTTAGTGCGTGGGGAAGCCAGGGACCAAGTGGCCGACAATTGATCTGGATGAACACGGGCCAGAGTGGGCTAGTCAGTACATGGGCACCTGGGAACTGGAAGGTCAATGACACGGGGTGGCCAGGGGCTAGCTAGCCAACAGCATGCCTGTAAGAAAGCTAGCCAGGGGAGGGCCAGCCAGTACGTGAGCCAGAGGATTGATGACCGGGCTGGAGGAAAATGGCTGAAGATTGGAAGGCAGATGATTATCCCGCAGGAAAGCTACTGATCAGTATGGAGTTTGGACCGGTGTCAGGCAGTGTGTAGGGTACCTGGGGACTGAAGGGTGTCGGGGGGAGTTGAGTTATGTAATCAGTGGTTTTCATTGTTGAATGTTGTTTTTGGCTATGTTGTATTTTGTAGACTGCTTTCTGTTGTGCCAGGGTGCAAGTAATATGTAAAGTGTTTGCAATTGTATATTGTGGGCTTTTGCCTGCTGTAAACTTTGCCCTGAGGGACTGAAACAGACTCTTTGCTGGATATATTTCATTGTGGTATCTTTTAAAACGATTTGTGAAATTTGTGCGAAAACTTTATTTTTATTTTATGTAGTGCTTTTTATTTTGTGAGATTTCGGGTACCTTATGCTTGTGTCCCTATTTGTCTAGTGTTTTAGTGCTGTTATATTTTGTATAACAATGAGTCAAAAAAAATATAAGCAGGGGTTTGGATTCTTCTCAGTTCAGGGGACTGATTCTGAGCTGGCTTGTCACAGTCACTGTGTACTGCTGTTGGTTTCTGCTTTTTTTGAAGGAAACCTGATTCCTAAACCGGTTGATCTACACAGCAAGTGTATTAACTGGTGTTCCTTTTTTTTATTGAGGACTGATTTCTGAACTGCCTGATCTATACAGTCAATGTGTTTCAGGTGTAATTCAGTTCTCATTAGGGTATTGTTGTTTCCTTGGCTGGTTACAGCCTGTGTGTTACTCTTTTCTTTTACTTTGAGAAAAGGACTATGCTGAGGATTTTGGGGCAGGGCTTAGCCCTTGCATGCTGGTTTTCTTTCTTTTTTTTTGCATATGTTTTCACTTTTGTTTTGGTGTTTGGACTGAGTCCCAGTGAGTCAACTGCACCTTTCTAAATGAACTGTTCCTCTATGGGTAGGCCTGTCCCTCTGTGGGTGGACTAGGCCTCTGTAAACACTGAATATCTCTATGTGTGCTGGGAGGTGAGCATTTGCTGCATGCTCACCTTTGGGAATGGAATCTGCCTTCGGGAATGGACCAAATCCCTGTGAGTTAACTGAACCTTTCCAACAAACTGTATTCCCGTGAGTGGGCCTGGTTCTCTATAGATGGACCAGACCTCTATGGAGACTGCATGTGTGATGTGGGGTGTGCATTTGCTGCCTTCAAGAGTGGAATCTCCCTTTGGTTGTGGACTCTGTTTTTGGCAATGGGCTCTGCATACTGGAGTGGACTCTTATCCTGGAAATGGACTCATCTTTCTGAAGAGAACTGTTTATGTTAATGGACTCTGTATACCAGAAATGACTCTGCTTGTTAGTAATTGATTCTGTCTTTTTGGTTGTTGTATTTATCACCTGCACTGTTTTGTGTATCGCTGGGTCTGGCAGGTCTTACTGTGAGCTGGGAGGCTCATAGTTCATTCTGAAAACTGTCACCCCGAGAGCCGGAGTGTGGGTAAGCTACCCCGATGACCTGAAAGGTGGAATGTTGGTGGGCTGTTCTGAGCGTTTTTGTCCCGAAAAGGGGTAATCTAGACAGGCTGTCCTAGAGGTGGCCAGATGGTTTGTTAGAGTGGCCGAGAGCCAGAAGGTGCGTAGGGGCAGGCCGAGATCCAGAGGGCTTGTGGGCTGCCCTGCTTGCCATTGTCCCAGGGAGGCGGAACGAGCTGTTCTAGATGTGGCCTAGACATGTCAGGGCAGTCTACAGGCGGGATGGCATATCAAGGTGGACAAGAGCCAGCAGGTGGATAGGCCTTCCTCAGCGCTGTCACCCCGGAAGGTACAGGGGCGGGCTATCCTTGAGGTGACCAGTCGGTGCGAAGACCGGCTATGGAATCCGGAGGTGGGTAGGCCGTCCTGATCGCTGTCATCCTGAAGGGGTGGGGGGGTGAGGTGGGGTGGGGGTGGGGAACCAGAACGAGCTGTCCTAAAGGTGGCCAGAAGGTGTGTCAGGGCAGACCAAGAGCCGGAAGAGGTATGGGGCAGATGGAGAGCTGGAAGGGCGTTGGGACAGGTTGTCTTTGAGTGGCTGGAAGGTGAGAGGGACGGGTGGCTTGCTGGAGAATATCTGTATTCTATGCACTGTTTCTTATTTGATTGGACTGTCTTATATGTATTTGTTACTGTTATTGTTGTGATGACTGAAAGTGGGATTTGAGGTTTGTCCTCATTTCCCTGCAAATTGGTTGTATAGTAGGGTTTGGGTCTGGCTTTGCCACCCCTCTCCTTGTAAACTGCTGTTTCTTGTAATTCATATTAACCTTTGTTTGTAACTTATATTGGCTAATAAACTAAAAATATATGTTTGATGTAGTGCTGCTTGCTTTGTGAGATTTCAGGCACTTTATGGTTGTGTCCCTATTCCTCTTGCGTATTGTTACTCTTGTATTTTGTATAACTATGAATCAAAAAAATACATAAACAGGAATTTAGAATCTCTTCGGTTCAAGGGACTGACTCCGAGGTGGCTGGCCACAGCCTGTGCACAAATAAATAAAGGGTGACTTGGTGATATGATATTGGCCTCTGTGCATCTATTTCACAATCCAAAGCCATATTTTGCAGGTCATCCTTTTCCTTGTCCTGATCAAACATAGTTTCTGATAATTTGAACATCCAACTTCCTGATCTTCACTCTTTGATTTCTCCTCCTTGTTTCAACCTATGCATTTATGACCTTATTACTGCACAGTCAGGTCATATCTGAGAATCTACTTCCTGTAACATTTGTTGTCTGATTTTCCACTGGCTTTTCACCCACAGTAGGCATCACTCCCATCCGGGATCCAGCTATATCACTTCCGAGGATAAACTGTACTTCCGGAACAGACAATTTCTCTATTACCCTTACTACTCTTCGCAACTTTTCACCAGACTCTGCAACTTCACCTTATATAATAAAACATACTCTTCTCACCATGAATTACACATATTGTAACCTTTTCTGTCAATACTCCTTCTGAATTACATATCTCCTCATCATTCACCATCAAAGATTGACTTACTTCCATATCTCTTAAAATCTTAATTTCTTTACCTGCTCCTCCTAGTACACGAATAAATCTTACCCACACAATTAAATTATTTGTAGAAATCTGACACTTTCTTAGAAATAATCCCTGACCAGATTGTATATTTTTTGCAACTTTTCAGTTTCCACCATGCTTTCCTTCACCATCTTTTACCACATTCGTCTTCCCAGTGCTTTAAACCAAGTACACATTGATTTTACATGTCTTACTTTATTACAATGAAAACACCAAACAGTTTCTACTCCTCTTTGCCCAACTTCAAGGGGTTCCTTTTTACCCTGTTGTGAACAATCTTCATTATCTTCAATGCGATCTTCTTTTCCTTTACCACCTGAGGATTTCTCATTCCCCAGTTTCAAATCCTCACAGATTGAAAATGATGTCTGAAGCCAAACTTTGATTTATCAACTAATTCATATTCTTAGAACATAGAACAGAGAAATTACAGTGCAGTACAAGCCCTTCAGCCCTTGATGTTGCGCCGACCTGTGGAATTAATCTGATGCCTATCTAACCAATACTGTTCCATTATTATCCATACGTAATTCCAATGCCTGTTTAAATATCATTAATGTCGACGAGTCTACTACAGTTGCAGGCAGGCTGTTCCATGCCCCTACTACTCTCTGAGTAGAGAAACTACCCCTGATATTTGTCCTAAATCTATCACCCCTCAATTTAAAGTTATGCCCCCTCGTGTTAGCCTTCACCATCCAAAGAAAAAGACCCCCTTTGTCCACCCTATCTAACCCTCTGATTATCTTATACGGCTCCATTGAGTCACCTCTCAAACTTCTTCTCTCCAATGAAAACAGGCTCAATTCCCTCAGCCTTTCCTTGTAAGACCTTCCTTCCATATCAGGCAACATGCTGGTAAATCTCTTCTTAACCTTTCTCAATCCTTCCAATAATGCAGTGACCAGAACTATACGCAACACTCTAGGTGTAGCCTTACCAGTGTCTTGTACAGCTGAGGCATAACCTTGTGGCTCCAAAACTCAATCCCCCTACAATAAATGCCAACACACCATATGCCTTCTTAAAAACCCTATCAACCTGGGTGCCAATTTCTGGGGTTTGTGCACCTGAACACCGAGATGTCTCTGTTCATCTACACTGCCAAGAATTTTATCAAGTTACAAATCACACAACACCAGGTTATAGTCCAACAGGTTTAATTGGAAGGACATGAGCTTTCAGAGCGCCGCTCCTTCGTCAAGAGGTTGTGGAGGATACTATTGTAAGGCACAGAATTTATTGCAAAAATTTACAGTGTGATGAAACTAAAATTATACATTGAAAATTACCTTGATTGCCTGTTGAGTCTTTCATCTGTTCGAATACCATGATAGTTTCACTTCTTTCATGTGTAAATCACAAAACCTTTTTTTAAAAGTTGCATTCTCAGGTTAACTGTAACAATTGGTGTTAGCTAGACAATATGTTGAATGTGTTAGCCCCTGCATTCTCTGTATGTGCCATGATATTTGATTGATTTTAATCTAAAAAGTGAGATTTTACATGACTTAGTACAGTTTTTGAGCAAAGTACAATGTAACTCTGCAAGTACAAATTCACCCAAAAAATATATGTGTGTATGTGGGTATTTGTGTCTGTCTGTCTGTGTGTCTGTCTGGGTTGGGGGTTGTAAGTGTGAGAGAGAGTGTATATGTGTGTGCATGAGTGTAGAGTGGTCTAAATCTCTGAGAGGATGCCTGTGTGAATGCTGGAGTGTGTGTGTCTGTGAGGGTGTGTGTGTCTGTGTGTGTCTGTGTATATGTGTCCGTGTGTATGTGTGTGTATAGGAGTGCCTGTGTGTGTGTGTGTGTGTCTGTGTGTGTATAGTGCAATGATGGTCACCTGTAGTGTGACATGAACCCAAGGTCCTGTTTGAGGCTCTCCCTATGGATATGGAACTTAGCTATCAGCCTCTGCTCGGCCACTTTTTGCTGCTGCCTGTCCTGAAGTCCGCCTTGGAGGGTGGCCACCCAAAGGTCCTGGACCGCTGAAGTTTTCCTCAACTGGGAGAGAACAGTCCTGTCTGTTGACTGATGTGCGGTGCCCATTCATCCGTTGCCATAGCCTTTGCTCGGTTTCCCCAATATACCATGCCGCAGGGCATTCTTGCCTGCAATGTTTAAGATAGACAACGTTGGCTTGTCAAACCTAAGCAACACTTGATCATTTTCAAACACATCCCCACCAATCCTCAACACTGCTTCCACCTTTCACTTTTACCTCTGCCATTTTAAATTGACTTTCACTGTTCACTTCCAAATTCTGAAGTTCAAATATTCTTGCTTTCTTCCTTTCTTCTCTCTCTTTATCCCTTTTTTTCTCATTTCAATTGCAACTCAAAATGTTTCATTTAATTTTTATATTGAAGCTATTTTAGTTATTTTGCCCTTTGTTCTGCTGCAATTATCTTATGCTTTTGCCTATAATTTAATCTCTTTCATTTGCAATTAAATTTTTGCTATTTCCAATTATTGTAATTGCATTTCTGGCAATTATAAATACTGAGCTATTCTGCAATTACTTCCTCATTCCTCACAGGCACAGATAACCTCAACTCCAGTTTGTCTGACAATTCTGAATGCTTTGCCTTACTCATCTTCTGTAAATCACCCCAAGCAACTTCTTTCATACCCAAGAAACTCTTCGCCTTACTGAAAACATCCATTTGCAACACCTGAAAGGAGAACACCAACACACACCACTCACTTTCTTTGAGTTCAGTTATCCTAAACCTAACCTGAAATTAGAGATGTGGATCCCAACAGGAACTCCCAATTTATTATGGTCCAGATCAAATCCCTTAAAATTTATCAAGGATCAGAATCCAAGGTGGAGGACAGGAAATGTTCTGGCTGTAAGACGTACTCCTTTTTTGACATATTTCAGTGTTCAAGCTGATTTCCTTGAATCCTTGGAGCAATAATTCATATTTCATAAGCTGTTGATTGTTTTTGTAATTTTGGGAAACAAAGAGATCAAACATCAACACTTTAAAAAAAGGAAGAACAGAGGCAAAACAGGTAACACATGGGAGATTAAAAAAAAATCATTAAATGTGCACACTGTCTGACCAGACAATGAAGTTTCACAGCTGATTGCCTCTGCTGTGAGTGTCAAATATCTCTGGACTTCAGAGTTTGTTCTGAGAAAAATAAACAAACAGTGAAACAAACAAATAAACAAACAGATAGCTGACCTTGAAGAAATCTGCTCACAGCAGCAGAAGAGCTAAGTGGCTTATTTTAAAAGTGATTAAACTTTAAAAATATCAAACATAGGTAAAAATTTATTCTGGAGCAGTGTTATTTAAAAAGCAGTAAGACTGCTTTTTTCCTGGGTCTGTAGATTTTTAAAGTGCAAAGATGGCCTTCAGTGGAGAGATGTGCTCTTCCTTCAGATATGGGAGATTGGGAGAATTTCAATGTTCCTGATGATTATGTCCACAGGAAGGGTGTTTGATTACAATTTCTATCAGATTGCATGGATTGGTTAGAGCAGTATTTCCGAGGCAATGAGGAATTTACAGGTGCTAAGAGGGTGTGATAGGTGGCAGTTTCAGGAAGGGAGAAAACTGCAGATACAGTTAAGTAGATGGGCTATGTCCAGGAAAAGTAGGAGAGGGAGGTAGGTTTTGCAGGAGTCTCTGTGGCTATTCCTATCTCAGACAAATCTACTGTTTTGGAAAATGTAGGCGGTGCCAGACTCTCAGAGAAATGTCGGACTCATAGTCATGTTGCTGGAAGTGAGATTGGCTCTAATGCAATGAGGCGTGCATGAAGTTCCAAGCAATTGATTGACATAGGGAACTCTCTTGTCGGAGGCACAGACATTTCTGCAGCCTGACAATGAGACATCAGAATGGTGTGTTGCCTCCCTGGTGCCAGGATTAAACATACCTCGGAGATGGTGCAGAATATTCTCAGGTGATCATTGTACACATTACAATAAACAACATGGGAAAGAAAAGGATGGGGTTCTGAGGAGACAAAATAGGAAACTAAGCAGGAATTTAAAAAGTAGGTCCTTGAGGCTAGTAATATCCTGGTGCCATGTGTGAATGAGAGTAGAAATAGGACAGAGTAGATAAATATGTGGCTGTGAAGCAGGTGCAGGGGAGAAGGATTCACATTTTTGGAACATTGGAATCTCTTCTGGGGTAGAAGTGATCTGTATAAGAAGGATAGATTGAACTTGAGTTGGAAGGGGACTGGTGGGAAGATTTGCTAGAGCTGCTCAGGAGGATTTAAACTAAAAAGGTGGGGGTGGGGGGGGGGGGGAGTCAAGGGTTGCAGTGAGGAAACAGATCAGTCTGAGACTGTGCAGTTGGGAAAAGGAGCAAGTCAAACAATCAGGCCATATCATAACAAAGTAGAAAATAAGGTAGGTCTGATAAATTAAACTGCATTTATTTCAATGCAAGAGACCTAACAGGTAAGGCAGATGAACTCAGGACATTGCTGGGAACATGGGACTGGGATATCATAGCGATTACAGAGACACGGCTTAGGGGTGGACAGTACAGGCAGGCTTAATATTCCAGGGTACAATTCTGTAGAAATGGGAGGAGGGGGAGTGGCTTTTTGGTTAGGGATAACATTATGGCTGTACTTAGGGAGGTTATTCCTGGGAGTACATCCAGGGAAGTTATTTGCGTGGAATTGAGAAAAAGGAAAGGGAAAACTATAAAACCCCTCATAGCAGGAAATTGAGAAACAAACTTGTAAGAATTTGTGGTGGTGGACAATTAAACAACTCACTGAAGGAGGAGGTTCCACAAATGTCCTCATCCTGAATGATGGAAGAACCCAGAACACTAGTGTAAAAGATAATGCTGAAGAATTTGCAGCAATTTTGAGTGAGAAGTGACGGATGGATGATCCATATTGGCCTCATCCAGTGGCCCTGTGTAATATACATATCAGTCATCAGCTAATTCTGTTCATTCCACATGATATCAAGGAACGAATGGAGGCACTGGATACTATAAAGGCTATGGGGCCTGACAACATTCTAGCAATGGTACTGAAGTCTTGTGAGCCAGAACTTGCCACTTCTTTAGGCAAGCTGTTCCAGTACAGTCACAAGACTGGTATCTACCATCAATGTTAAAAATTGCCCAAGCATACCCTGTACGCAAAAAGCAGGACAAATTGAACCCCGTCCCATCAGTCTACTCTTGATCATCAGTTCTAATGGAAGATGTCATGAATAGTGCTATGACAAGCAACATCTGCTCAAAAATAACCTGTTCAGTGAAGGCCAGTTTGGGTTCCTCAGGGGTCACTCCGATCCTGACATCATTACAGTTTTGATTCAAACATGGAAAAAGAGCTGAATTCCAAAGGTGTGGTGAAAGTGACTGCCTTTGACATTGAGGCTGCATTCGGCTGAGTGTGACATCAAAGAGCCCTAGCAAAACTGGAATCAGTGGGTATTGGGGCAAACACTCTGCTGATTTAAGTCATACCTGGGACACAAGAAGATGGTTGTTGGAGGTCAATCATCTCAGCTCCAGCTCCTTAACCCTCTTTGTGGGCAGCACGGTGGCACAGTGGTTAGCACTGCTGCCTCACAGCACCAGAGACCCGGGTTCAATTCCCGACTCAGGCGACTGACTGTGTGGAGTTTGCACATTCTCCCCGTGTCTGCGTGGGTTTCCTCCGGGTGCTCCGGTTTCCTCCCACAGTCCAAAGATGTGCACGTCAGGTGAATTGGCCATGCTAAATTGCCCGTAGTGTTAGGTAAAGGGGTAAATGTACGGGAATGGGTGGGTTACGCTTTGGCGGGTCGGTGTGGACTTGTTGGGCCGAAGGGCCTGTTTCCACACTGTAAGTAATCTAATCTAATCTAATTTATGTAAGAGTTCCTCATTTTTGTGTAGTAGGCTCAACATTCTTCAGGGGCTTCAAAAATGAGCTTAATATGCACAGAAGTGAGGAAGTGTGTTGATAATTGCACAATGTTCAGTGCTATTTGCAGCTTCTCAGAGACTGAAGCAATCCATATTCAGATTAAAAAAAAATCATACTTGAGCTGAAAATAATATTCACACTACAGGTTATGACCACCACCAGTAACATACAATCTATGATATTCAGTAGCGTCACCATCATTGAATCGCCCACTATCAACATCCTGGAGGTTTCAGTTGACTAGATACTCAACTGGACTCATAACATGATCACATTGGCGACAAGAACAAGTTAGAAGTGAGGAATATTCTGGAGAGTAACTCAGCGCTTGACTCCCAACATATACCAAGCACAATCCAATAACAGTTTCTGGCACCTCAGCTGTGACTATCAATGATACAAATATGTCAACAAAGGGCACAGCAATCACTTCCCTAGCTTCCCACAGAGTTCCAGGATACACCTGATCAGGTCCTGAGAATTTATCCACTTTAATACATTTCAAGACATTCAGCACTTCCTCCTCAAGATGTCATCATCTACTTCCCTACATTCTATATCTTCCATGTCCTTCTCCACAGTAAACACTGATGCAAATACTCATTTTGTATCTCCCTCATCTCCTGTGGCTTCACGCATAGGCTGCTTTGTTGATCTTTGAGCCCTATCCTCTCCCGAGTTACAAGTTTGTTCTTAATGTATTTATAAAATACCTTTGGATTCCCCTTAACCCTCTTTGCCAAAGCTATTGCATATCCCCTTTCTTCCCTCCTGATTTCCCTCTTAAGTAGAAGACTGGAGGTTGGCTAATGTAGTGCCACTGTTTAAGAAAGGTGGTAAGGACAAACCAGGGAACTATAGACCAGTGAACCTGACGTCGGTGGTAGCCAAGTTGTTGGAGGAAATCCTGAGGGGAAGGATGTACGTGTATTTGGAAAGACAAGGACTGATTAGGGATTGTCAACATGCCTTTATGTGCAGGAAATCATGCCTCACAAACTTGATTGAGTTTTTTGAAGAAATAACAAAGAGGATTGATGAGCGCAGAGCGTAGATGTTATCTATATGGACTTCAGTAAGGCTTTCGACAAGATTCCCCATGGGACACTGGTGAGCAAGGATAAATCTCATGGAATACAGAGAGAACTCGCCATTTGGATAAGGACTGGCTCAAAGGTTGAAGACAGTGGGTGATGGTGGTGGAGGGTTGTTTTTCAGATTGGAAACCTGTGACCAGTGGAGTGCTACAAGGATCGGTGCTGGGTCCACTACTTTTCATCATTTATATAAATGATTTGGATGTGAGCATAAGAGGTACAGTTAGTAAGTTTGCAGATGACACCAAAATTGGAGGTATAATGGACAGCGAAGAAGGTTACCTCAGATTACACTAGGATCTTGATCATATGGGCCAGTGGGCTGAGAAGTGGCAGATGGAGTTTCATTTAGATAAATATGATGTGCTGCATTTTGGGAAAGCAAATCTTAGCAGGACTTATACACTTTCTGGTAAGGTCCTAGGGAGTGTTGCTAAACAAAGAGACCTTGGAGTGCAGGTTCATAGCTCCTTGAAAGTGGAGTTGCAGGTAGATAGGATAGTGAAGAAGGCAGTTGGTATGCTTTCCTTTATAGGTCAGAGTATTGAGTACAGGAGTTGGGAGGTCATGTTGTGGCTGCACGTGCAATTCTGGTCTTCTTCCTTAGGAAAGATGTTGTGAAGCTTGAAAGGGTTCAGAAAAGATATATAAGGATGTTGCCAAGGTTGGAGGATCTGAGGCTATAGGGACAGGTTTTATAGGCTAAGGTTGTTTTCTCTGGAGCATCGAAGGCTGAGGGGTGACCTTATTAGAGGTTTATAAAATTATGAGGGGCATGGATAGGATAGATAGACATATCCGTGTGGTGGGGAAGTCCAGAACTAGAGGGCATAGGTTTAGGGTGAGCGGGGAAAGATATGAAAGAGACCTAAGGGGCAACTTTTTCATGCAGAGGGTGGTACGTGTATGGAATGAGCTGCCAGAGGAAGTGGTGGAGGCTGGTAAAATTGCAACATTTAAAAGGCGTCTGGATGGGTATACAAATAGGAAGAATTTGGAGGGATATGAGCCAGGTGCTGGCAGGTGGGACTAAATTAGGTTGGGATATCTGGTCGGCATGGACAAGTTGGACCGAAGGGTCTGTTTCCGTGTTATACATCTCTATGACTCTAAGTATACTCCTACTGTCTTTATACTCTTCTAAGGATTCACTCAATCTCTTCTGTCTGTATGTGACATATGCTTCCTTTTTCTTTACCTCAATTTCTGTAGTCATCCAGCATTCCCTACGCCTACAGCTTTTCCTTTTACCCTAACAGGAATATACTGTCCATTCTCTCATGTATGAAGGTTTCCCATTTTCCAGCCGTCCCTTTACCTGCAAGTAGCTGCCCCAATCAGCTTTTGAAAGTTTTTGCCTAATATCGTCAAAATTAGCATTCCTCCAGTTTAGAACTTCAACTTTTAGATCCAGTCTATCCTTTTCCATCACTATTTAAAAACTAATAGAATTATGGTTGCTGGCACCAAAGTGCACCCCCACAGACACCTCAGTCACCTACCCTGCCTTATTTCCCAAGCATAAGTCTAGTTTTGCACCTTCTCTAGTAGGTACATCCATATACTGAATCAGAAAATTTTCTGAACAAATTCCTCTCAATATGAACCCTTAACATTATGGCACTCCCAGTCTATGTTTGGAAAATTAAAATCTCCTACCATCATCACCCTATTATTCTTACAGATAACTGAAATCTCCTTACAAATTTATTTCTCAATTTTCCAATAACTATTCGGGGATCTATAACATAATCCCAATAATGTGATCGTCTCTTTTTCTTTCTCGATTCCACCCAATTAACTTCACTGGATGTACTTCCAGGAATATCCTGCCTCAGTACAGCAATAATGCTCTCCTTTTATGAAATACACCACCACACCCCCTCATCTTTTGCCCTCTTTTCTCTCTTTCCTATAGCATTTATATCCTGGAACATTAACATGGACACCAGTACTGTCCATCCCTGAGGCACATTTCCGTAATTGCAATGATATCCCAGGCCCACGTTCCTAGCCATGCCTTGAGTTCATCTGCCTTCCCTATTCGGCCTCTTGCATGGAAGTAAATGCAATTTAATTTATCAATCCTACCTTGTTCTCTACTTTGTTCCTTTCTGCCCTGACTGTTCCCACCCTCCACCTTACTAGTTTAAATTCTCCCAAACAGCTCTAGTAACTCTCCCTGCCGGTATATTAGTCTCCTTCCAATTTAGGTGCATTCCATCCTTCTTGTACAAGTCACTTCCACCCCAGAAGAGATTCCAATGATCCAAAAATGTGAACCATTCACCCATGCACCAGCTCCTCAGCCACACATTCAACTGCTCTCTCCTCCTATTCTTACCCTTAGTAGCTTGTAACACGGGGAGTAATCCAGATATTACTACTCACGAGGACCTCTTTTTAAATTCCTGCCTAACTTTGTATATTCTCCCTTCAGAGTCTCATTCTTTCCCCTTCCTGTGTCATTGGTGTCATATGTGCAATGACCTCCTGCTGGACCCTCTCCCCTTTGAGAACATTCTGTACCCTCTCTGAGTCATCCTTGATCCTGGCACCAGGATCATTCTGATTTTTAATTGCTGGTCGCAGAAATGTCTGTCTGTGCCTCAGACTAGACAGTCTCCTATCACAATTGATTGCTTGAAATTCAACGTACCCCTCATGACATTAGAGCCAGTGTTGATACCAGAAACTTGGCTATACGTGCTACATTTCCCTGAGAGTCCCTTTCATTTTCCAAAACAGCATGCTTACTTGAAATAAGCATAGCCACAGAAGAACACCCGCACTACTGCCTACCCCTCCTACCTTTCCTGGAGTTAATCAATTTATCTGATTGTCTCTATGGCTTTTCTTCTTTCCTAGAACTGCCATCTTTCACATCCCCAGTTCTTTTAAATTCCTTATTGCCTCTAACTCTGGCTCCAACTGATCCATGCAATCTGATAGGATTCGTAGCCAAAGACAATTCCTGCAGATACAATCATCAGTCACATAGAAACTCTCGCTAAATTCCCACATCCAACAGGAAGAGCATATCACTCTACCTAAGGCCAACTTTGCTTCTTCACAACCTACAGACCCAGAAAACAGCACCATACTTTTGCTCTAAAAAAAACAGTGCGCCAGACTAGCTTAGTACTAATGGTTTGTATTTTTAAAATTTAATCAAGAGACAGATTTCAATAAAACACATAATCAACGAAGAACCCTCTCTACTAACTAACGCAGACTTACAGCAAGGTCACACTTAAAAACTATACACTTACCTGTTCCTGTGCTGTGAGCTCTCCGACACAGTTTCCTCCGAATTCAGCTGTGAATTATGCTATTTGTTATTTTTTCCTAGACACACTCATATGTCCAGAGATACATGAAAGCAAAGGCAGTAACTGTGCAGACTCACTGCTGTGTCAGCTATCAGTGCAGGTTTCTTTCAATGACCATATGGTTGCTGCCTTTTATAGAACATAGAACATAGAAAAATACAGTGCAGTACAGGCCCTTTGGCCCTCGATGTTGCACCGATCCAAGCCCACCTAACCTACACTAGCCCACTCTCCTCCATATGCCTATCCAATGCCCGTTTAAATGCCCATAAAGAGGGAGAGTCCACCACTGCTACTGGCAGGGCATTCCATGAACTCACGACTCGCTGAGTAAAGAATCTACCCCTAACATCTGTCCTATACCTACCACCCCTTAATTTAAAGCTATGCCCCTCGTAATAGCTGACTCCATACGTGGAAAAAGGTTCTCACGGTCAACCCTATCTAAACCCCTAATCATCTTGTACACCTCTATCAAGTCACCCCTAAACCTTCTTTTCTCCAATGAAAACAGCCCCAAGTGCCTCAGCCTTTCCTCATACGATCTTCCTACCATACCAGGCAACATCCTGGTAAACTTCCACTGCACCCGTTCCAGTGCCTCCACATCCTTCCTATAGTATGGCGACCAAAACTGCACACAATACTCCAGATGCGGCTGCACCAGAGTCTTGTACAACTGCAACATGACCTCAGGGTTCCGGAACTCAATTCCTCTACCAATAAAAGCCAGTACGCCATATGCCTTCATTACCGCACTACTTACCTGGGTGGCAACTTTCAGAGATCTGTGTACATGGACACCAAGATCCCTCTGCTCATCCACACTACCAAGTATCCGACCAAAGTGAATCACCTCACACTTACCTACATTAGATTAGATTAGATTGCTTACCGTGTGGAAACAGGCCCTTCGGCCCAACAAGCCCACACCGCCCCGCCAAAGCGCAACCCACCCATACCCCTACATTTACCCCTTACCTAACACTACGGGCAATTTAGCATGGACAATTCACCTGACCTGCACATCTTTGGACTGTGGGAGGAAACCGGAGCACCCGGAGGAAACCCACGCAGACATGGGGCGGGAATTGAACCCGGGTCTCTGGCGCTGTGAGGCAGCAGTGCTAACCACTGTGCCACCGTGCCGCCCACAAACATTGAACTCCATTTGCCACCTTTCTGCCCAGCTCTGCAACTTATCTACATCCTGCTGTAACCTGACACATCCTTCCTCACTGTCAACAACTCCATCGACTTTCGTATCATCCGTAAACTTGCTCACCCAACCTTCTAGCCCCTCCTCCAGGTCATTTATAAAAATGACAAACAGCAATGGTCCCAAAACAGATCCTTGCGGAACACCGCTAGTAACTGCACTCCAAGATGAACCTTTACCATCAACTACTACCCTCTGTCTTCTTCCAGCCAGCCAATTCCTAATCCAAACCTCCAACTCACCCTCAATGCCATACCTCCATATTTTTTGCAGTAGCCTACCATGGGGAACCTTATCAAATGCCTTACTAAAATCCATATACACCACATCTACCGCTTTACCCTCATCCACCTCCTTAGTCACCTTCTCAAATAATTCAATAAGGTTTGTGAGGCACGACCTGCCCTTCACAAAACCATGCTGACTATCCTTGATCACATTATTCCTATCCAGATGTTCATAAATCCTATCCCTTACAAATCTCTCTCAGACTTTGCCCACAACAGAAGTGAGACTCACCGGCCTATAGTTACTAGGGTTATCCCTACTCCCTTTCTTGAACAAGGGAACCACATTTGCTATCCTCCAGTCTTCTGGCACTACTCCTGTAGACAACGAGGACATAAAAATCAAGGCCAATGGCTCCTCCTTTGCTTCCCAGAGAATCCTAGGAGAAATGCTATCAGGCCCAGGGGACTTATCTATTTTCACCCTTTCCAGAATTTCCAACACCTCTTCCCTACATACCTCAAAGCCGTCCATTCTAATTAATTGTGACTCAATATTCACATGGGCAACAATGTCCTGTTCCTGAGTGAATATTGACAAAAAGTATTCATTCAGTATCTCCCCAATCTCTTCAGCCTCCACACGCAACTTCCCACTACTATCCTTGACTGGACCTATTCCTACCCTAGTCATTCTTTTATTCCTGACATACCTATAGAAAGCCTTAGGGTTTTCCCTAATCCTACCAATTAAGGACTTTTCATGTCCCCTCCTTGCTGCTCTTAGTTCTCTCTTCTGATCCTTCCTGGCTACCTTATAACTCTCAATCGCCCCAATTGAACCTTCACGCCTCATCTTTACATAGGCTGCCCTCTTCCATTTAACAAGGGATTCCAATTCCTTATTAAACCACGGCTCCCTCACACGACCCTTTCCTCCCTGCCTGACAGGTACATACTTATCAATGACACTCAATCGTTGCTCCTTGAACAAGCTCCACATATCAATTGTGCCCATGCCTTGAAGCCTTCTTTTCCAAGCCACGCATCCTAAGTCGTGCCTCACCGCATCATAATTTCCCTGCCCCCAGCTATAACTCTTGCCCTGCAGTGCACACTTATCCCTCTCCATCACTAGAGTAAAAGTCACCGAATTGTGGTCACTGTCCCCAAAGTGCTCACCTACCTCCAATTCTAAAACCTGGCCTGGTTCGTTACCCAGAACCAAATCCAGTATGGCCTAACCTGTTGTTGGCCTGTCTACATATTGTGTCAGGAAACCCTCCTGCACACATTGGACAAACACCGACCCCCATCTCATGAACTCAAGCTATAGCTTTCCCAGTCAATATCTGGAAAGTTAAAGTCCCCCATAACAACCACTCTATTACTTTCACTCTTCTCCTGAATCATCCTCACAATCCTTTCTTCTACATCTCTAGGACTATTAGGAGGCCTGTAGAAAACTCCTAACAGGGTGACCTCACCTTTCCTATTCTTAACCTCAGCCCAAACTACCTCAGATGGCGAGTCTTCATCCATCGTCCTTTCTACCGCTGTAATACTATCTTTGACAAGCAATGCCACACCTCCCCCTCTTTTATCCCCACCTCTGACCCTACTAAAACATTTAAACCCTGGAACCTGCAACAGCCAATCCTGTCCCTGTTCTACCCATGTCTCCGTAATAGCCACAACATCGAAATCCCAGGTACCAACCCACGCTGCAAGTTCACCTACCTTATTTTCGTATACTTCTTGCATTGAAGTATACACACTTATCTGTCTTTCTCTCTTTTCAAAGTGCTGTTGCATTGACATTTGTTTACTCCAACATTCCAAAACAATGCAATAGTATATAAAACAGTAATTGCTGCTCCTGGAATCCAAGGAAATCACTTCCAACAACATAAATATCTGAAAAAAAAAGAACAGATCTTACAGCCAGAAGCTTTTCCCATCCTCCAGACCCAGAATTGGCTGTAAATTCTGGACTGTTGACTGTAAATTGCAAATCAATGGTTATAATTACTGATAAAAAGAAATGCTATGTGTAATTAGATTTGTTCTTTTTTTAAAAAAATCAGATATAAAGGAAGATGTTGGGAAAGCTGTTCCAGGTAGGAGATGGTATTTGACAAATTATATCATCATGAGTGGAAGGAGGGTGATTTGCTGGTTTTTGTGTACTTTTGTGGATTCAATGAAGTATGGTTGGCTTGGGTAGGGCATCTGTAGTATTTTAGAACATTGGAAATATAACACAGGAGTGAGTAAGTGTTTCAGCAGTTGATACAGAGATAAAAAATATAGTGGTGGTGGAAGTAGGCCGTTTCTGTGATGGAGAGTGTAAGGTGTCAAAAAACCCTAAAGCTTTCCATAGGTATATCAGCAATAAAAGAATGACTAGAGAAAGATTAGGGCCAATCAAGGATATTAGTGGGAAGTTGTGTGTGGAGTACGAGGAGTTAGGAAAAGTGCTAACTTAATATTTTTCGTCAGTATTCACACTCAAAAAAGACAGTGTTGTCAAGGAGAATACTGAGATACATGCTGCTAGGCTAGACAGAATTGAGGTTCATAAGGAGGAGATTTTAGCAATTCTGGAAAGTGTGAAAAAAGATAAGTCCCCTTGGCTGGGGATGGGATTTATTCTAGGATTCTCTGGGAAGGCAGGGAGAAGATTACAGAGCCTTTGGATTTAATCTTTATGTCATCATTGTCCACAGGAACGGTGCCAGAAGACTGGAGGATAGTAAATGTTGTCCTCTTGTTCAAGAAGGGGAGTAGAGACAACCCTGGTAATTATACACAAGTGAGCCTTACTTCGGTTGTGGGTAAAGTATTGGAAAATGTTACAAGAGATAGGATTTATAATCATCTAGAGAGGAATAAGTTGACAAGGGATAGACAACACAGTTTTGTGAAGGGTAGGTTGTGCCTCACAAATCTTACTGAGTCCTTTGAGTTGGTGACTAAACTGATGGATGAGGGTAAAGTGGTTGATTGTGGTGTATATGGAGGCGAAAGTGAGGACTGCAGTTGCTGAACATTAGAATCAAGAATGTGGTGCTATAAAAAACGCAGCACATCATGCAGCATCCATGGAGCAGGAGAATCGATGCTTCGGGCAAAAGCCCTTCATCAGGAATGAGGCTGGGAGCCTAGGGGCTGGAGAGATAAATGGGAGAGAGTGTGAGGCTGGGGGAAGGTAGCTGAGAGTGTGATAGGTGGATTGAGGTGGTGATAGGTCAGAGACAAGGCTGGAATGAATAGATGGGAAAGAAGATGGACGGGAAGGACAGGTCATGAGGGTGGTGCTGAATTGGAAGGTAGGATCTGGGATAAAGTAGGGGAGGGGAAATGAGGAAATTAGTGAAATCCACAATGATGCCATGGGGTTGGAGAGTCCTGAGGTGGAATATGAGGCGTTCTTCATCCAGGAGTTGGGTTGTAAGAGAGTGAGATGGAGGAGACCCAGAATCTGCATGTCCTCAGCAGACTGGGAGTGAATGTTGAAGTGATCATCCATGAGTGGTGGAGTTGGTTGGTGTGGATGTCCCAGAGATGTTTTCTGAAGCTCTCTGCGAGTAGGTGTCTTGTTTTCCCAATGTAGACAAGACCGCATTGGGAGCAATGTATACAGCAAATAATGTGTGAAAGTGCAGGTGAAATTTTGATGGATGTGGAAGTCTCCTTTGGGGTCTTGGATGAAGTTGTTGGGGGATGTGGGTGCAGGTTTTGCATTTCCTGTGGTGGCAGGGGAAGGTGCCGGGAGGAAAGGCTGGGTTGGTGGGGGGGAGCATGGATCTAACGAGGGAGTCGTGGATGGAACGGTTTTTACAGAAAGCAGATGGGGGTGAGGAGGGAAGTATATCTCTGGTGATGGGGTCTGTGTGTAAGTGGCAGAAATGGTGGAGGATAATGCAATGTACACAGAGATTGGTGGGGTGGGGCAAGGTGTGGACGAGGGAGTTCTGTCCTTGTTGCAGTTGGAGGGGAGGCGTACGAAGGCGGAGGTGTGGGAAGTGGATGAGATGCACTGGGGGACATCTTCAATCATGTGGGAGGGGAAATTGCGGTCTTTGAAGAAGGCGGCCATCTGATGTGTTCTGTGGTGGAACTGGTCCTGGAGGCGGAGGAATTGGGAATAAGGGAATTTTTATAGGAGGCAGGGTGAGAGGAGGTGCCGTCCAGGTAGCTGTGGGAGTCAGTGGGTTTGTAGAAGATGCCAATGTAAATGGATTTCAGTAAGGTTCCCCACAGTAGGCTATTGCACAAAATAGGAGGCATTGGATTGAGGGCAGTTCAGATCAGAAATTAGCTAGCTGAAAGATGTGAAATGTTCATCCTGGAGTTTAGTTACTCGTGGTGTAGTACAAGGATCTGTTTTTGGGACACTGCTGTTTGTCATTTTTATAAATGACCTGGATGAGGGCGTGGAGGGATGGAATAGTAAATTTACGAATGACACTAAGGTCGGTGGAGTTGTGGATTGGACTGAAGAATGCTGCAGGCTACAGAGGGACATAGATAAGCTGCAGAGCTGGGCTGAGAGGTGGCAATTGGAGTTTAATGCAGAAAAGTGTGAGGAAGGAGCAACAGGAATAAAAAGTACTGGGCTAATGGTAAGATCCCGGTGTCCATGTACATAGATCCCTGAATGTTGCCATCCAGGTTGAAAGGGTTGTTAAGAAGGCATACGGTGTGTTAGCTTTTATTGGTAGAGGGATTGAGTTTCAGAGCCATGAGGTCATGTTGCAGCTGTACAAAATTCTGCATACAGTTCTGGTGACATTAGAGGAAGGATTCGAAGGTTTTGAAATGTTTCAGAGGAAATTTACTAGGATATTGCCTGGTATGGAGTGAATGTCTTATGAGGAAAGGCTGAGGGACTTGAAGCTGTTTTCCTTAAAGAGAAGGTTGAGACGTGACTTAATTGAGACATATAAGATAATCAGAGGATTAGATATGGTGAACAAAGAGAGCCTTTTTCCTCGGATGGTGCTGACTGGCATGAGGGGACATAGCTTTAAATTGAGGGGTGATAGATATAGGACAGATGTCAGAAGTAGTTTCTTTACTCAGAGTGTAGTAGGGGCATGGAATGCATTACCTACAACTAGTAGTAGATTCGTCAACTTTAAGGGCATTTAAATGGCCATTGAATAAACATATGGGTGAAAATGGAATGGTAGGATAGATGGGCTTCAGATTGGTTCCACAGGTTGGTGCAACATCGAGGGCCAAAGGGCCTGTACTGCGCTGTAATGTTCTATGTTCTAAAGTCATTTCAGAGTCAAAAAACAAATGAAGGTTAATAGCCCAAAAGTTGTTAAGGAGGGTGATGTTGAGAGTCACAAAGTATTCCCTACCCACCATACTAACTTTTACTAATACTGTATTATACTTCCTTTAGTAACACATCCTAAAATATTTAGCATTCCAAGCTCAAACACATGCACTGTTCCGGATACCCCATAATCTTAATCTTAGGATTTGGCACAACAGTACCAACCTCCACCACATTTTTAAATGATCTAGATCGTAGTGCCAGTGGAAAAGCTTTCAACTCTCTTTTACTGTTTTTCTCATCATAAAATACATGACAAAAAAATGGTTCAATCAAAAAAATGCAGCGGTATTTTTTTTGACATTTTTAGTTGAAATACCTCCACATTCCACAACTCAAACACCTTTATTTCCCTTTACTGCACCTTTAATCTATCTGCAGTATGAGCACTTGTTATTCTTGTGTGCAGTCACACATTTTGCAAATCATGAGCCGAAACAGAATATTACACAATCATAATCAATTGCACTTATTCAGCAGCCATACATCCATGACACTTTTAATATATTCTAAATCAATTATTCTTACATTGTTCTGGTTGAAGGACCCCCTTACAAATGGATTAGTAATCACAACCCTCCAATTTAACTGATAACATTACATAATAATCAAAAAATAAAAAAAGTTGTACATATGCAATGTTTGAATAATACTTTTAAGAAAACAGGCAACTGCTTAGTAATAATTCAAGAATTATCCACCCATCACCTTTGCTCACTTGCCTACATTGGCTTGCAATTAAACTACACATTACTTGGAGATGCCGGTGTACAAAGTTAAAAATCACACAACACCAGGTTATAGTCCAACAGCACCAGTTTTCGGAGTGCTGCTCCTTTATCTGGTGGTTGTGGATTACACGATTGTAAGACACAGAATTTATAGCAAAAGTTTAAAGTGTAATGTAACTGAAATTATGCATTGGAAAATACCTTGATTGTTTGGTAAGTCTCTCATCTGTTAGAATGACCATGTTAGCTTCATTTCTTTCATATGTAAATCACAAAAAATTTTTTCAAAGTTATATTTTGCAATTTACATATGAAAGAAATGGGACAAACAACACATTGATTTTAAATTCTTCTCCTTGTATCCAAGTCCCTCCATGGCCTGTAGCTTCCCTTGTTGCTATCTCTGCAACCTCTTCCAGCTCTTCAAACTTCTGAAAATGAGCAGCTTTTTAATCATTTGTGGTATGCTCTTCAGTTTTCCATATCTTAAACTGGCTCTCTACCTCACTTTCTTCCTTTAAGACACTCCTTAAAATCTGTCTCTTTGACCAAGGTTTTAGTTATTTGCCTTAATTTCTCCTTACAGGTTTGTGGCATACTTGTTATATAATGCTTCTGAATTGCTTTGGAATGTTTTATGATGTTAAATATACTTTATAAAGTGGTGTGAAGGTGCCAGTGTTGAATTGGGGTGGACAAAGTTAAAAATCACACAACACCAGGTTATAGTCCAACAGGTTCATTTGGAAACTTTATAATCATAAGCTATTGTTGCTTCCTTCCTGCAATTTTATTAAAATTAGTATTTAGGGGAATGTGATATTCTTCAGAATATTTTACAGATCTGAGCAATCCAAAATAGTTTCTCAACATTATTTAGATTAGATTAGATTAGATTACTTACAGTGTGGAAACAGGCCCTTCGGCCCAACAAGTCCACACCGACCCGCCGAAGCGCAACCCACCCATACCCCTACATCCACCCCTTTAACCTAACACTACGGGCAATTTAGCATGGCCAATTCACCTGACCCGCACATCTTTGGACTGTGGGAGGAAACCGGAGCACCCGGAGGAAACCCACGCAGACACGGGGAGAATGTGCAAACTCCACACAGTCAGTCGCCTGAGTCGGGAATTGAACCCGGGTCTACAGGCGCTGTGAGGCAGCAGTGCTAACCACTGGGCCACCGTGCCGCCCACTGATCGCAAGGAATTTACATTATTGCAACATGGTGGAAAATTTACCAAGTCAAATTGTAGCATGATTACAACAATCAAACCAACAAGGGTTTAATGTAATAGAACAAAAGAGCTGGAAATTAAAAGCAGGATATGTAACATCATAATGGCACTCAGTCACTGCATGTATTGAAATTGAATGCACAGTCGTCTCAGCAGAAGCTGGCCTCCTAACTACCCTCCACTACCAGATTCTGGATTAGTGGTGCTGGAAGAGCACAGCAGTTCAGGCAGCATCCGAGGACAGGCAAAATCCGAGGACTGGCAAAAATCCGAGTGCCTGTCCTCGGATTTTGCCTGTCCTCGGATGCTGCCTGAACTGCTGTGCTCTTCCAGCACCACTAATCCAGAATCTGGTTTCCAGCATCTGCAGTCATTGTTTTTACCTTCCACTACCACTCCACTGGAAGTAAATCTGAAATTCATCGCTGAAAACTTTGGTGGCCAAAGTGGTTGCCACCACAAAAACTGAGGATTATTAACTCTTTTTAAAGCTGGTGACTTGCTTTGAATTTTTTCTCCTCTTTTTCCCCTTCTATTTTCGCTCTCTCTCTCTCTCTCTTTTGCACCTACAAGAGAAGATATTTCACAGATCATCTGCAAAGTCTCTCAGGACTCCAGTTTAGGAACAACTAATCTATGTGACATTACATTCAGAATTCAAGTTTTTAACTTGCTACCAGTGATGCCACATGTAAACTGCTTATTTTAATGAACCTGGTCCTCTGCTTTCACTTAAAAATAGGACTTGAAGAAATCAACTATCGAGTAATTAATAAAAACTTCATACTCTTTTTAAGGTTAGTACAGAGAATCCTGAGAATGTTAGTACAAGGAATCCTGAGAAAGTGTTGATATTTATCATGTGTCTGTTCAAATAGAAAAGTTTGAAAACCACTGGTATAAACTAAAAGCAGATGACTGCCTTTTGTTCTTTATAACAAATAATTGTCAGTTGCTGTACTTGCGATTTATCTGGCAGAACAGAAACTGCTTGAGGCAGATCATTGCATTTAATAGGTAAACAATTAAAGTGTTCCATTTCAGATTAAATCCTTAAGGGAGAGCCAATGAAATTGGAGGACAGATTTATCTAATCTGGGAATTACACATTTCATTCCCTGCCCTCAAGTGACATTTTTCCATTTCACTGAACGACCAGTAAAATCATTAGTTTTGCAGTTGTTATGCAACCCTGCAGCTAACTTTGTTCCTTAAATGTTTCAAGAGGAGAGAAGATAAAGGATTTTTTTTTCATAAATGTTCCAATTTTAAATAACAAGAACAATTAAATGATATGAGAGATAGTGTATTTTGGAATTAAAGTTTAGGAATTATTTGTACTGTAATTCCATTTTTGAGAAATAATTGTAATCACCAGAAAAAGTATTGATATTTTAAGCAGAATTAATTTTCAACATTTCCAAAGATTCATATTTCACTCAAAACATCAACTGGTTGTCCATGGATGCTACCATATCACCTGAGTTTCTTCAGAACTCTCTGTTTTATTTCAACACTTATTTGAACTAGCTTCAAACCTGAATTGACTGACATTCAAAATTCAATTGCTAAGTAAGAAAAATAATTGTGGAATAAATAATGAATTTTAATACGGAGTGAAAGAATGTTAACATATTATATTTAAGAGAACAGGAGACTTACTGAAGAAGCTATTATGAAAAAGCCTACTACTGTTTTCAAGCATTATAAAAGATTTTTGTTAGACCACATGACTGCTCTGGAGCTGTGGATGGACTCACTTTGGAGCACCCATGATACTGATGAGGTCGTGGATAGTGTGTTTAGGCTGGTCACACCTCAAATTAGGATTGCTGACAGAGAAAGGAAATGGGTGACCAAAAGGCAGAGAAAGAATAGGAAGGAAGTGCAGGTATCCTTTGCAATCATCTCCCTCCAAACAGGTAGTTATTTTGGAGTTACATGACACTGTGCTTGGCTCTACTGTACAGAACGGTGGAAAAGAGTGGAAGGGTATAGTCATAGGGGATTCAATGGTAAGGGGAGTAGACAGGTGGTTCTATGGTCGAAAACGAGACTCCTAAGTGGCATGTTGCCTTCCAGGGGCAGGGGTCACGGATGTTTCAAATTGGCTGCAACATTATGAAGGGCTAGGGTAAACATCCAGTTGTCGTGAAGCGTGTAGGCACCAATGTATAAGTAAAAAATGGGATGAGGTCCTACAACCATAATTTAGGGAGTCAGGAGTCAAGTTAAAAAATAGGACATCATTGGTAGTAATTTCAGGATTGTTACCAGTGCCATGTGATAGTCAGCGTAGAAATGAAAGAATAGGCAGGATAAATGTGTGGCTTGACAGATGGTGCAGAGGGAGGGATTTAGATTTTGGGACATTTGGACCGGTTCTGGAGGAGGTGGGACTATTACAAATTGTACGGTATACACCTGGGCCAGACTGGAACCAATGTCCTCAGGAGTGCTTTTGCTAATGCTGTTGGGGAGGGCTTAAACTACTGTGGCAGAGGGATGAGAACCGAATGAGGAGGTTAGTGGACAGTAAAGAGATAGTAATTAAAGCCTGTAAGGAACTAGATAATGAAGTCAGTGCGACTGGGATAGGCAGGGAGCAGATGATAATACAAAGGGACAGGTGGTCTGAGGCACATTTGTTTTAGTGCGAAAAGGATCCTGGGTAATCCAAGATGGAGGACAGGAAAAATTTCTGGCCTCCTTATTTTGAGGTATTTTAGGTATTGGAGGTGATTTCGTCGAATTCCAGGAGCAGCAATTACTGTTTTTATATGCTGTTGCATTGTTTTGGAATGTTGGGAAAAAAAAAGTCAAAACAACAGCAGTTTAAAAGGGAGAAGAGCAGACAAAGGGAGCACATGGTGAGAATAGCGCAGGAGAGAGAGAGAAAGCCTGCACAGTTACTGCCTTTGCTGTTTGAATTCATGTATCGCTGGACATCGGAGTGCATCTGGGAAAATTAACAAACAGTGAAATTCACAACTAATCTTGGAGGAACTGTTGGGCGAAGTTCACATCACAGAATCAGATAAATTAATTGTTGTTTTAAGTCTGTCCAAGAGAAAGGCTGCAGTAGTGGGTACAGTGGATTCTTTCTTGATTATATGTTTTTGGAGATATGTCTCTTGATTAAACTTAAAATATAAGCCATAGCTATTAATTTAACCTGGGGCAGTGTTTGTTGAGGAAGAAGACGGTGTTATTTTCTGGGTCTGTAGATTGTGAAGGAGCAAAAATGGCTTTTGCAGTGATATGTACTTCTTGTCAGATGTGGGAGTTTAAAGAGAGATTAAGGGTTACTGTGGATTATATCTGCCATAAATGCTGTTGGATGCGAATCTTATCAGATCGAGTGGATCGGTTGGAGAGACAAATAGAAACGATGAGGAATTTGCAACGGCAACAGTATGTGATTGATGGCAGTTATAGAAAGGGCAGAAAGTCTCAGATACAGTCACATAGATCGGTTAACTCCAGGAAGGGTAAGAGAGGTAGGCAGCTAGAACAGGAGTCTTTAGTGGATATACCCATTTCAAACAGGTATGCTGTTTTGGAAAATATAGGGGGTGATGGATTCTCAGGGGAATGTAGCACAAACAGCCAAGTTTCTGGTATTGAGACTGGCTCTAATGCAATGAGGGGTACGTCGGCTTCCAAGAGATCAATTGTGTTAGGGGATTCTGCAGTCAGAGATACAGACAGACGTCTCTGTGGCCAGCAGCGAAAAAGCAGAATGGTGTGTTGTTTCCCTGGTGCCAGGATCAAGGATGTCTCAGAGAGGGTGCAGAATGTTCTCATGGGGGAGAGGGGCCAGCAGGAGGTCATTGTCCACATTGGAACCAACGACATTGGAAGGGAATAGGTCGAGACCCTGAAGGGAGATTACAGGGAGTTAGGTAGAAACTTAAAAAGGAGGTCCTCAAGGGTAGTAATATCTGGATTACTCCCAGTGCTACAAGCTAGTGAGGGCAGGAATAGGAGGATAGAGCAGATGAATGCATGGCTGAGGAGCTGGTGTATGGGAGAAGGATTCACATTTTTGGATCATTGGAATCTCTTTTGGGGTAGAAGTGACCCATACAAGAAGGACGGATTGCATCTAAATTGGAAGGGGACTAATATACTGGCAGTGAAATTTGCTAGAACTGCTTGGGAGGATTTAAACTAGTAAGATGGGGGGGGTGGGACCCAGGGAGATAGTGAGGAAAGAGATCGATCTGAGATGGGTACAGCTGAGAACAGAAGTGAGTCAAACACTCAGGACAGGCAGGGACAAGGTAAGACTAATAAATTAAACTGCATATATTTCAATGCAAGGGGCCTAACAGGGAAGGCAGATGAACTCAGGGCATGGTTCAGAACATGAGACTTTGATATCATAGCAATTACAGAAACATGGCTCAGGGATGGGCAGGACTGACAGCTGAATGTTCCAGGATACAAATGCTACAGGAAGGATAGAAAGGGAGGCAAGAGAGGAGGGGAGTGGCATTTTTGATAAGGGATAGCATTACAGCTGTGCTGAGGGAGGATATTCCAGGAAATACATCCAGGGAAGTTATTTGGGTGGAACTGAGAAATCAGAAAGGGATGATCACCTTATTGGGATTATATTATAGACCCCCCAGTAGTCAGAGGGAAATTGAGAAACAGGTGAGGTGCCGGAAGATTGGAGGTTGGCAAACGTGGTGCCACTGTTTTAGAAGGGTGGTAAGGACAAGCCAGGGAACTATATACCAGTGAGCCTGATCTCGGTGGTGGGCAAGTTGTTGAAGGGAATCCTGAGGGACAGGATGTACATGTATTTGGAAAGGCAAGGACTGATTCGGGATAGTCAACATGGCTTTGTGCATGGGAAATCATGTCTCACAAACTTGATTGAGTTTTTTGATGAAGTAACAAAGAAGATTGATGAGAGCAGAGCGGTAGATGTGATCTACATGGACTTCAGTAAAACGTTTGATAAGGTTCCTCATAGTAGACTGATTACCAAGGTTGGATCTCATGGAATACAGAGAGAACTAGCCATTTGGATACAGAACTGGCTCAAAGGTAGAAGACAGAGGGTGGTGGTGGAGGGTTGTTTTTCAGACTGGAGCCCTTTGCCCCCTCGTCCAAGCTGACGTCATCATCCGAGGAAAAAAGACTTTCACTATCTACCCTATCTAATGCTGTGACCATCTTGTATGTCTCTACCAAGTCCCCTCTTAGCCTTCTTCTTTCCAATGAGAACAGACCCAAGTTTCTCAGCTTTTCCTCATAAGACCTTCCCTCCAGACCAGGCAACATCCTGGTAAGTCAACCCTTCACCTTTTCAATGCTTCCACATCCTTCCTGTAATGGGGTGACCAGAACTGTACACAATACTCCAAGTGCAGCCGCACTAGCGTTTTGTATAGTTGCAGCATGACATTATGACTCTGGAACTCAAGCCATCTACTCATAAAACCTAACATGCCATATGCCTTCTTAATCGACCTGGATGGCAACTTTCAGGGATCTATGTACATGGACTCCAATATCCCTTTGCATATCCACACTACCGAGAAACTTTCCATTGACCCAGTATTCTGCCTTCCTGTTATTCTTCCCAAAGTGAATCACCTCACATTTATCTGCATTGAACTCCATTTAACACCTCTCAGCCCAATTCAAGTTTATCCCTGAAACCTCCAACATTCTTCCATATTGTCCACTACTCCACCGACTTTAGTGTCATCTGCAAACTTACCAACCATTCCACGTATACCTGCGTCTTCCTCCCTTCCTGACAGGGACATACCTATCAAGGACACACAATGTCTGTTCCTTAAACCAGCTCCTAATGTGGTCTTGGAGGAGCAAGAGTTGAGTGCACTTCCTGCAAATGTACTTGGATGGGACACTATTGGTGTCTCTTACCTCAAACATCATGCAGGATGAACATTCCTCTCCCTGCACTGCCATCCCTGCTAATCCCTTTATCAGAATATGAAAAGGAGACGCTTACCCGATGTGTCCCTGATGTTTAAGGTTAGAAGGTTGAGTGGGAGGCCCTACAAAGGTAGGGTCTTGGGTTTAGAAAACACTCACTTATATAGCTGGATGGAAATAAAAAAAGTCTGTCTTTTTCCAGAAACCTCTGTTCTCCAATGTCAGGTATGTAGTCACTCTATAGCTCCCAAGAGGCCCCTTTTCCAAGCTCCTACCTTTCAAGCTGCTGCTGCTGCTGCTGCAAAACAGAAATGGAGGACTCCCGTGCTCGAATTAAGTTTTTAAAGGCTCAAATGAATGACTCACTGCTTTCCTACTGGTCCCCTACCTCAAACAAAAAGTGGGAATAAGTATTTGTTAACAATGATGGATGTATCGATTAGATTTCCCGAGGCAGTTCCATTACGTAATATCACAGCAAAAAGGATTGTAGAAGAATTACATAATGCTTTTTACTAGATATGGAGTACCAATAGAGATACAGTAAGATACAGTCAAACCTCACATCCAAACTATTCAAGGAGTTTATGGATAGCTTGGGAATGAAACATTTCAAATCTACTGTATACCATTTAGAATCACAGGGAGCATGAGAGAGATGGTATCACACACTAAAGACCATGTTGAGAGCTTATAGTCAGGATGATCCAGTTGATTAGGATAAGGCAGTTCTATTTGTGCTTTTTGCGATCAGAGATGCACCAAATCAATTGACCAAATTCAGTTCATTTGAATTAATATTTGGGCATGAAGTAAGAGGACCGTTAAAATTGGTAAAGGAGAAATGAATTAGTCAGAATTCAGAGACCACCCATTTGGACCGTGTGTCAAATTTTAGAGAACAACTAACTAGAGCTGGGAAGTTGGCTAGACAGCATTTAAAAGTATTGCAGCATACAATGAAACAAGAAGCGGATAAGAAATCAGAAACTTGCAATTTTGCCATTGGGGATTAGGTATCGGTGTTACCTCCAGTAATCAACAAATCTTTAAAAACAAGGTTTAGTGGACCTTATCAAATAGAGAGGAAATTGAGTGAGGTGAACTACTTAATAGGGACTCCAGAAAGGACGAAATTTCACAGTGTGTCATTTGAATTTTCTCAAAAAGGTATGTTGATAGGGAAGGAAAGCAAAAGGAGGAGGTGTTAATGATTTCAACCGAGAAGGAAGAATCAAGTTCAGAGGATTCTGAATTGGACTATCCTCACATTAAATTGTACTATCCACACATCAAATTGGACAATGAGGAAGTCGTCAAAAATTAGGATAAATTATATTGAGTTACCTTCCTGAGAAAAATCGAAATGACCTTAAAGAGTTATTACTATCACATATGTGAAAATAAACTGGGAATTACTAACTTAATTGTGCATGATGTAGATATAGGAGATGCTGTTCCGATTAAGCAACATCTTTATAGGCATAACCCTCTAAGGTTGGCATATGTTCCAAGATGGCATAATTGAAGTGAGTTACAGTGACTCGTGCTCACCCATAGTCATGGTGCCAAAACCCAATGGTTATGCCTGGACTATCGCAAAGTCAATGCTATTACAAAGACTGATGCAAATCCAATTCCACAGTTGGAAGACTGTGTTGAAAAGGTGGGACAAGTAACTTACATTACTGAGTTGGACTTATTCAGAGGCTACTGGCAGATACCTTTGTCAGAAAGAGCAAAGGCAATTTCAGCTTTCAGAATGCCAAATGGACTATATCATTTTAAAGTCATGCCATTTGGTATGAAAAATGCTCCAGCTACATTTCAGAGACTACCTAATAAGGTAATTGACGGATTACCCAACTGTTGTTTACATTGATGACCTGGTGATTTTTAGTCACTCATGGAAAGAACATTTAGAGCAGTTATCGGACTTGTTTGATCGACTACGGCAGGCAGGTTTGGTGGTAAACCTAGCCAAGGGAATTTGCCAAAGCCCAAGTCACCTTCCTGAACATGTTATTTGACATGAAAAAATGGCCCCACAGGATGCGAAAATGGGGAATTTCTCACAACATTGCAAACAAAGCAGTACTACGTTTCCTGGGGTTAAGTGGATTTTCCCAAAAGTTTGTACCGAACTTTAGCAGTGTGGCTGGTCCACTCACTGAATTGTTAAAAAAGTTTTCAGTGGACAGAGGACAGTCAAAAGGCATTTGACAGCCTAAAAACTGTGATAATCACTGAGCCATAATTAGCCACACCTCATTACATGAAGTCTTTCACAGTGGTTATACATGCCAGTGGTGTGGATGTTGGTGCGGTGCTCCTACAGGAGAATGACTAGGGAATAGACAGACCCATTGGGTATTTTTATAGGAAATTGAACATTCAACAGTTGAGAAAGAGACTTTGAGTTTGGTGTTGGCATTATAACATTTCAGTGTTTATATTACCAACAACACATCTGAGACAATCGTATACACTGATCATAACCCATTGACATTTATGGAGAAATTTAAGGACAAAAATGCCAGACTGTTTAGATGGAGTTGTTGATGCAGCCATTCAACTTGACAATTGTGCACATGGCAGGTTGCGAAAATGTGATTGCTAATGTGTTGTTGAGACTTAAATGAGATACAAAGGCATTCGGTATCAGATGTGCCATGGCCTGAGTTCGAATGTAGTTGTGCATGTTTGTATTTGTATAGTCAGTTTAGTGTATATGTGTGTTTTAGAGTAATAACCAATTCCTTTTGAGTGGTTTTAAAAATAAAACCATCTTTAAATATTGATGGTTCATTTTTTTAAAAGGGGATCTTTTTTTCTGAAAGCTGTTCCTTTTCTCAAAGATACTGTGTCCTTGACTTTTCTCAGTAGGGTCTCTTATTTGGGCTCTGAATCAGCTTGGTTGGTACAGAGATGTAAAAGGTATTGGAAAGCCTTTTTGTTTATACATAAACAGATGAGACTTTAGGCTACAGCTTTCATGTTTTAGAAGTAACCTATATTATGAAAGGAGAGTGGTCAGTACTGAAAGTCAAATTCTTGTTATTCAGTTCAGTTCAGTAGTGGGTTATGTGGGAACAGGCTGCTAGACTCTCTCTCCTTGTGCCCTTCTAACTTCAACCTGTAAGCTTCTCTTTCAATTTTACTCTATGTTTAAGGGGTTTGCTTACTGGGATGGTTATGCACTTTCAAAACAGCATAATTAAGTCAAGTTTGGATAGACTGAGTTCTGTGGGTATTCTATAGTCTATTCTTTGTGTTTCATTCCATAATTTTGAGAATACATTTTTGTCTGTTTTAAAACCTGGTAGTCAACCTAGCTAAATTATTCCAGGTAATTTTCACTATACACTTACCAAGACAAATTGCAAAGTTACGGTCTGGGCTGCCTGTTTAAGAATGTTTTGAGTGGTCTGGCCTAGTCAATGTCAGGTGGTTGTGGAGTATAAGATTGTAAGACACAGAATTTAGATTAGATTAGATTCCCTAGTTGGCCCTTTGGCTCAACCAGTCCACACCGACCCTCCGAAGAGTAACCCACCGAGACCCATTTCCCCTCTGACTAATGCACCTAACACTATGGACAATTTAGCATGGCCAATTCATATAGAAATATAGAACATTACAGCGCAGTACAGGCCCTTCGTCCCTCGATGTTGCGCCGACCTGTCATTCCAATCTGAAGCCCATCTAACCTACACTATTCCATGTATGTTCATATGCTTGTCCAATGATGACTTAACTGTACTTAAAGTTGGCGAATCTACTACCGTTGCAGGCAAAGCATTCTTTACCCTTACTACTCTCTGAGTAAAGAAACTACCTCTGATATCTGTCCTATATCTATCACTCTTCAATTTAAAGCAATGCCCCCTCATGCTCGCCGTCACCATACTTGGAAAAAGGCTCTCCCTGTCCACCCTATCTAACCATCTGATTATCTTATATGTCTGTATTAAGTCACCTCTCAACCTTCTTCTCTCTAACGAAAACAGCCTCAAGTCCCTCAGCCTTTCCTCATAAGACCTTTCCCTCCATACCAGGCAACATCCTAGTAAATCTCCTCTGCACCTTTTCCAAAGCTTCTGCATCCTTCTTATAATGCAGTGACCAGAACTGTACACAATACTCCAAGTGTGGCCACACCAGAGTTTTGAACAGAAGCAGCATAACCTCATGGTTCCGGAACTGGATCCCTCTATTAATAAAAGCTAAAACATTGTAAGCCTTCTGAACAACCCTGTCAACCTGGGTGGCAACTTTCAAGGATCTGTGTACATGGACACCGAGATTTCTCTGCTCATCTACACTACCAAGAATCTTACCATTAGCTCAGTACTTTGCATTCCGGTTACTCCAACCAAAGTGAATCACCTTACATTTGTCCTCATTAAACTCCATTTCCACCTCTCAGCCCAGCTCTGCAGCTTATCTATGTCTCTCTGTAACCTACAACATCCTTCGTCACTATCCACAACTCCACCAACCTTAGTGTTGTCTGCAAATTTACTAACCCACCTTTATACGCCCTCATCCAGGTCGTTTGTAAAAATGACGAACAGCAGTGGACCCAACACCGACCCTTGCGGTACACCACTAGTATCTGGACTCCAGGATGAACATCAACCATCAACCACCACCCTCTGTCTTCTTTCAGCAAGCCAATTATTGATCCAAACTGCTATATCTCCCATGTATGTAAGGCACGACCTACCCTTCACAAAACCGTGCTGACTATCCCGAATCAAATTATTCTTTTCTAGATTAGTATAAATTCTAATTCTTATAACTTTTTCCAACACTTTTCCAACAACTGAAGTAAGGCTCACTGGTCTATAATTAACAGGGTTGTCTCTACTCCCCTTCTCGAACAG
Source organism: Chiloscyllium plagiosum (assembly GCF_037043375.1). NCBI lineage: Eukaryota > Metazoa > Chordata > Chondrichthyes > Orectolobiformes > Hemiscylliidae > Chiloscyllium > Chiloscyllium plagiosum. The sequence goes on from NW_028270142.1 coordinate 74,225,772, forward strand.
GGAAACCACATTTGCTATCCTCCAGTCTTCTGCAATATTCCTATAGACAATGATGATTTAAAGATCAATGCCAAAGGCTCGGCAATCTCCTCCCTGGCTTCCCAGAGGCTCCAAGGATAAATTCCATCTGGCCCAGGGGACTTATCTATTTTCACACTCTTCAGGATTTCTAATACCTCTTCCTTTTGAATCTCAATCTCACCTAGTCTAGTAAACTGTATCTCAGTATTCTCCTTGACAACATTGTCGTTTTCTAGAGTCAATACTGTTGAAAAATATTCATTTAGTGCTTCCCCTATTTCCTCGGACTCCACACACAACTTCCCACTATTATCCTTGATTGGCCCTAATCTTACTCTCTTCATTCTTTTATTCATTAAATACCTATAGAAAGCCTTAGGGTTTGCCCTGATCCTATCCGCCAACAACTTCTCATGTCTCCTCCTGGCTCTTCTGAGCTCTCTCTTTAGATCTTTCTTGGCTAGCTTGTAACCCTGAAGTGCCGTAACTGAGCCTTCATATCTCATCCTAACATAGGCCTTCTTCTTCCTCTTGACCAGAGATTCCACTTCCTTCATAAACCACAGCTCCCGTGCTCTACAGCTTCCTCCCTGCCTTACAGGTACATACTTATCTAGGACACACAGGAGCTTTTCCTTGAATAAGCTCCACATTTCTAATCTGCCCACCCCTTGCAGTTTCCTTCCCCATCCTATGCTTCCTAAATCTTGCCTAATCGCATCGTAATTGCCTTTTCCCCAGCTGTAACTCTTGCCCAGTTGTATACACCTATCCCTTTCTCTCACTAAAGTAAACATAACAGGATTGTGATCGCTATCTCCAAAGTGCTCACCTACTTCCAAGTCTAACACCTGGTCAGGCTTATTACCCAGTACCGAATCTAATGTGGCTTTGCCCCTTATTGGTCTGTCTACATACTGTGTCAGGAAGCCCTCCTGCACACACTGGACAAAACCTGACCCATCTATAGTACTCGTACTATCGTGTTCCCAGTCAATATTTGGAAAGTTGAAGTCCCCCATGACAACTACCCTGTCTCTCTCACCCCTATCGAGAATCATCTTTGCTATCCTTTCTTCTACACCTCTGGAACTATTTGGAGGCGTATAGAAAACTCCTAACAGGGTGACCTCTCCTTTCCTGTTTCTAACCTCAGCCCATACTACCTCAGTCGACGAGTTCCCAAACATCCTTTCTGCTGCTGTAATACTGTCCTTGACCAACAATGCCACACCTCCCCCTCTTTTACCATCTTCTCTGTTCTTACTGAAACATCTAAATCCTGGAACCTGCAACAACCATTCCTGTCCCTGGTCTATCCATGTCTCCGAAATGGCCAGCACATCGAAATCCCAGGTACCAACCCATGCTGCAGGTTCACCCATTTTATTCCGGATGCTCCTGGTGTTGAATTAGACACACTTCAAACCAACCTCATGCTTGCCGGTGCCATCCTGCATCCCTGAAACTTGATTTCGGACCTCTCTACTCTCAACCTTTTCTATACTCGAACTACAATTTTGGTTCCCATCCCCCTGCTGGATTAGTTTAAACCCACCCCAATAGCCTTAGCGAATTTCCCCTCCAGGATATTGGTACCCCTCTGGTTCAGATGAAGACCATCCTGCTTGTAGAGGTCCTAGCTACCCCAGAAAGAGTCCCAATTATCCAAGAGTCCAAAACCCTCCCTCCTGCACCATCCCTGTAGCTACCTGACTTGCACATCTTTGGACTATGGGAGGAAACCGGACCACCCAGAGGAAACCCACGCAGACACGGGGAGAATGTGCAAACTCCACACAGACAGTCACCCGAGGCTGGAATCGAACCTGGGACCCTGGTGCTGTGAGGCAGCAGTGCTAACTACTGAGCCACTGTGCCACCCTAAATTCAAATTTTACCACCTAACATGGTGGGATTTGAAACCACGACCCTTGAACAGTGGCTCGGGCCTCTGGATTAGCGTCCAGTGATATTATCCCTATGACACAACCTCCCCAAGTTTAGAAGTAATTTTTTAAACATGCGCAGATGTGCACAGCACGATGACCATTCTGTTGAAGAGTGTCGTTACTGTTATCTGATCCTTCCTCTAAAAGCACTATAGCATTTGGCTTCCTTGTGCAGGCGGCCCGGTTCAAAAAGCCAAGGAGAAAGCTGATGTGCTATTGTCACAGTGCACCACGGATTCCAGACGTGTCCTCTCTGTCAAGTGTCTCCCAAAGTAGTCATTTGCAAGCTGTCTGCCATTTTTCAACGTGCGACCATCAGCATCAGAAGTCTTGAATCATGTTTTGGAGTACTTCGTGTGTTAGTGCATCATTCCATCAGCAACAGGAATGATTGAGTTTACAGTCTCAGATGAACCTCTGGACTTGTGGTGTCATAGAGTCACTAATATTAACATGTGACCTGAAATCTAAGCCAAGTTGGTACTGAAACTGAGGAAATGAGAGACAGGCTACCCAATGACATTGTATCCATTTTGTTTTGAGCAGGAAAATGTAAACGGGCGGGGGCAGGGGGATAACAAAGTGAGGTGCATGCAGCTCTGGTGAAATCTCTTCTTTCTGATTTACAGCAAAAGTTTACAGTATGATGCAACTGAAATAATATATTGAAAAATACCTGGATTGTTTGTTAAGTCTCTTATCTTTTAGAATGACCATGTTGGTTTCAGATCTTTCATATGTAAATCCCAGAACATTGTTTTAATGTTACATCCTCAAGTAAACTTTAACAATAGGTGCCCTGTGAACTCAGATTATGCATTGAACATGTGAGTCTGTCTGTCTGTGTCCCAATGTTCAGATTGGTTCCATTTTTAAAAAGGGATTTACAGAATCGTACATGGATTCATGAAATTTCTAGAGAAAATAAAATGTAATTCTGCAAGTACAAATTCACTCCACAAACTTGTATGTGTGTGCGTGCATGTAGGTGTGTGTTGGGGTGGGATGTGAGTGTCTGCGAGAGAGTATGTCTTTGTGTGGGACTATAAAGGGATATAAGTCCGTGAGAGGGAGCGTGAGTAGGTGAGAGTGTAGGAGGTGTGTATGTGTCAGCGTATGAGAGAAGCTTGTGTATGATAGAGGGTCTGCGTGAGTGTATGAGCCTTTAGGAGTGTGTGTGTGTGTGTGTACGCGCACTTGTGTGACCTTCCCCACACCTCCACTTCTCACCTTTCTACAACACCAAACCTCAAACTGTCCAGCCTTCAGGACAACACTATTCAAACAGATCATGGCAGATGCTGCAAGACGGGTCAGAGTGTCGACACAGATACCACCATTACACATTGGGATACCACCCACCATGTACACAGCAGATACTCATGAGACTCAGCCAACATTGTCTATCTCATATGCTGCAGGCAAAGATGCCCTGAGGCATGATACATTGGTGAGACCAAGCAGAGGCTACAGCAATGGATGAATGGACACCACGTAGTGATCACCAGGCAGGAGTGTTTCCTCCCAGTTGGAGAACACTTCAGCAGTCCAGGACGTTTGGCCTTGGACCTTTGGGTGACCATCCTCCAGGGCAGACTACAGATAAGATTAGATTCCTACAGTGGGGAAACAGGCCCTTCGGCCCAACTACTCCACACCGACCCTCCGAAGAGTAAAACAGAACAGGCAACAATGAAATGTGCTGAGCAGAGGCTGATAGCCAAGTTTGATACCATGGGGATGGCCTCAACTGGGACCTTGGGTTCATGTCACACTACAGTTGACCCCATTACTCTACACACACACATACACGCACACACACTCTGTCAAACACAAGCTCTCTCTCATACGCTCACGCATGCATATCAAGCACACTCACACACACGCATGCACCCTCTCACAGACGTATACCCCTTTTTACTAAAATATATCTACATCACATACTCTCTCACAGACACTCGCACTCCCCACCCCACACACCCATATGCAAGCACACACATAAACGTTTGTGGGGTGAATTTGTACTTGCAGAATTACATTTTATTTTGCTCAAAAAACTGCATCAATCTATGTAAGATTCTGTAAATCTTTTTTTTAGAAATAGAATCAGTCTGAACATTGGAACACAGAGAGACAGATTTTATCCTCATATCTTCAATGCATTATCTGAGCTAACAAGGCACGAATTGTTATAGTTCACTTGAGAATGTAAAATTAAAGAAATTCTGGGATTTAGATTAGATTTCCTACAGTATGGAAACAGGCCCTTCAGCCCAACAAGTCCACAACAACCCTCTGAAGAATAACCTACACAAACCCATTCCTCTACCCTATTTATACTCCTGACTAATGCACCTAACACTATGGGCAATTTAGGATGGCCAATTCACCTGATCTGCACACCTTTGGACTGTGGGAGGAAACCAGAGAAAACCCTCACAGACACGGGAGAATGTGCAAACTCCACACAGACAGTCACCTGAGGCGGGAATCGAACCCAGAGTCCCTGGCACTCTGAGCCACCATGCCACTTTCATTTACGTATGAAAGATCTGAAACCGACATGATCATTCTAAAGTAGGAGAGACTTAACAATTCAGGTCTTTTTTCAATATATCATTTCAGTTGCATCACAATGTAAACCTTTGCTATAAATTAGATTACTTACAGTGTGGAAACAGGCCCTTCGGCCCAACAAGTCCACACCAACCCTCCGAAGAGCAACCCACCCAGACCCATTCCCCTACATTTACCCCTTCACCTAACACTATGGGAAATTTAGCATGGCCAATTTACTTGACTTGCACATTTTCGGACTGTGGGAGGAAACCAGAGCACCTGGAGGTAACCCACGCAGACACGGGGAGAATGTGGCAGACACAGGGAGAATGTGCAAACTCCACACAGACACTGAGGCAGGAATTGAACCCGGTCTCTCGTGCTGTGAGGCAGCAGTGCTAACCACTGTATCACTGTGCCACCCACAAATTCTGTGTCTTACATCTCAAACTCCACAACCACCTAATGGAGGAGCAGTGCTCAGAAAGATGGTGCTTCCACGTAAACCTGTTGGACTATAACCTGGTGTTGTGTGATATTTAACTATCCATGACAGTTTCACTTTCTGTGATCTCATTGGTTCAAAGACCAAATGTCATACACTATCCCTTTATAGCATTAGTACATCATTTTCTCACATTTTCTTTCCAGGTTCATGACTGTAGGTTTTCTACTGCCCCAAACTAATGTGGAGAAGACCAATAAAATTCATGAACTCAGTGTAAAATTTAATTACATTTAACTTTCAAATGAGTGCATTAATATAACATCCTTCAGAAAAATTAAATACGATACAATCTTTATCATTTCCTTTCATCAAAATTAAATCCTTTTCAGATTAATTAAATATCAAGCGTATATATATATATATATATATATATATATAATATATATCTATTAAGCATATGTAAAAATAATCAGTTCCTATTTTGAAGTAGAAAACAAAAAATGCAGATGCTGGAAATCTAAAACAAAAGCAGAAATTGCTGGAAAAGCTTAGCAGGTTTGACAGCATCAGTGGAGAGAAAGCAGAGTCACTGTTTCAGATCCAATGACCCTTCCTCAAAATGCATTTCAATTTCAGTTCATTGTTTTCCGATCTGATGATTAAAACAGTCATTTGATGAACTTCCTTTTTAATCACTTTCAACTCATCATTCGAATATATATGATGTTCCTTCTTGTTTATTTGTATACTGGTATGTACTTTATTTCAGTACTTTCCTGATGAAGGGTTCCGGCCCGAAGCATTGATTTACGTGCTCCACGGATGCTGCCTGACCTGCTGTGCTTTTCCAGCAACACACTCTTAACTCTGATCTCCAGCATCTGCAGACCTCACCGTCTCCTGTACTTTATTTCAGTTGATGCATCTCAGCTGAGAGTAAATATTTTGTGTGAAAGGGATTTGATGCATTTCCAATGACCAACCACTTTAAAACACAACAAGTATACACTGATAATAAGGATTAATGTGGTTTGACTTGTCTTTCTTTTTTTTAGATTCCTTGAACATTTCTGTATTCCTCTTCTCACTGAAACTGATAGTGGTTCCATGGTCACTGATCAATCTTTGATACCTCAATCAAGTAGTCATTCATGATGACAGACCTTTATTTTTTTACTTCCAAGCTGAAGCCCCAGTTGGCTCCAAATATGCACAGATATCACTTTCAGGAGTAAAGCTCCCTGGGATTCTTCCCCATTAGGCTAGATTTTCGAAGAGCTGAAAATGTGTTGCTGGAAAAGCGCAGCAGGTCAGGCAGCATATGCCCGAAACGTCGATTCTCCTGTTCCTTGGATGCTGCCTGACCTGCTGCGCTTTTCCAGCAACACATTTTCAGCTCTGATCTCCAGCATCTGCAGTCCTCACTTTCTCCTCGTAGATTTTCGAAGACCCTAGTTTAGCACTTATACTTGCTACCCTCAACTGAGATTAACTCTGTTCAATTGGATAATTTTTTGTCACTGAAGCTCATTTCTACCATAGCAGTACATTTACTAATTGATCCACTTTGAAGGCTTTTGGTTGGCAATTTATGTAAATTCAAACTTGCCAAATCAAAGAATAAATATGGGTCTAAATTTACTCAACAATTCCAGTTGTCATCGGCTGTAACTCTAATGAGAGTCTGGCAGAATGGCAAGAGATTTCATCAGATTGTACCATTAAACAAGAGTATGCTTTTGCCCTGTGAAGGTGGAGAAAACTAGTGTTTCATTACCATATATGAACAAGGCCACTGATGCAGAAAGGTGAGGACAAACATGACTGCAAACTTCCTTTTCCTTCTTCACCAAATCCAGTTTTGAGATTGACATGTTAAGTTGGATGAGACCAATCAGCTTCTCAAAAGATGCAAAGAAGTGTAACTGTGAAAAGGTACAAAGTTACAAATCACACAACACCAGGTTATAGTCCCACAGGTTTAATTGGAAGCACACTAGCTTTCAGAGCGACACTCCTTCATCAGGTGAGGCTGGGAAAGCAGTTCAGACACTGACTAGAATAGAGGATCCTCAATGACAAGAGATATTGAGGTTTTGACCAGAAAGAAGAAGAACGCATAGCTCAGGTACAGGCAGCTGGGGTCAAGGGAATCACTGGAGGTATACAGAGAATACAAGAGTTTACTGAAGAAGGAAAGCAGGAGGGCAAAAAAGGGGGACTGGATAGCCTTGGCTGAGAAGATTAGGGTGAATCATTCTGCTAATTAAACCAAACGCCCAGAAAAGCTCACCTTGCCTCATAATCTGTTAAAGTACGAGTGACAGAGAATTCCCAACTTCCACTATTTAAAGAAACAATATCAATTTATTCTTTAACTCTAGAAATGAACACGAAACAACAATGATTTACAACTCTAAGCCACCTTTCTCTTAAAATTTGTTATCTACCTCCAACTCTATAGCAATGTACTGATCTATTTAGCACCCTTCTTAGAATTACATAAATTTAATTTTCAAAACCACCCAATTGCTGTCATCATAGATTTCTGTCTTTCAGCTGCCTATCTCCCTGGGTCATCTTCACCCTTTTGTTGCAAAGATGTTTCATATGAAATAGGTAGAGAGTATTTTGCTCACAGTTACTCTGACAATGGCAGTTGATCGCTCTGTGACTAACTCTCAAAATGTCTGCTTTTTACACCCCAAACATCAGAGCATCTCATCAGTTTGAGGTTGATAAAAACAATAAATTCAAATTCGATTGGGTTTTAGTATCCTGGGCTTAATTTAAACTGATTGGTTAAATTCAAACTGTTGTGAAAACATAGCAGCCAAAATTCAGGTATTTGTTTCATAGCCAACATGTATGATATGTAAATTAATAGTCTGTAACCTAAGACTCCAATGAAATAGTCTTAAATTCTTGTCTTTAAATCATTCCAAAAATGTAAGTGGACTGTGATTGGTGTATACAACATTGTTGTATTATCTCTGACACATTGTTCATCACATAAATATCAAAAAGTTGTAAGGACAGTACCAAACTCAATAATTCCTTTTTGATGGTACAGTATTTTCTCTGCTGGGTGTTGAGTTTCTTTAAAAAGTAACAACTGGTGGTTCAAATCCATCATCATATACCTGTAGCAGTACAGCTCCAACTCCTATGTCATTAGCATTGATTTCAACTTTGAAGGGTTTCGAAATGTTTGGTATAGCTAAAACTGGTGCAATGGTTAATATTGCTGTTATATTGCCAAATGCCACCTGGCATTGTTCTGTCCACTGAAATTTTGTGTTCTTCTTAAGAAAATCTGTTAGCGGTGCCACTATACTGCTGATGTTTGGAACAAATTTCCACTAGAATCCTCTTAGTCCCAAAAATTGAAGCACCTCTTTCTTCGAGATTGGTCATAGAAATTCTTCAATGGTCTTTGCATTCCTTGGGATCAACCTTCAATGACCGATGGTATTTCCCAAGATCATTACTTCTACCTTTGAAACTTGTGTTTTCTTTAAGTTTATTTCCAGTTTTGCTTCTCTTAATCGTTCAAAGAGCTCTGCCAACTTTACCATATGATCTTTCCATGACTCACTAAAGGTGACTACATCATCCAAATAGATTGCACAGTTTATTAAACAGCCACAACTCTGTTCATGAGTTTTTGGAGTGTGGCTGGTGCATTTTTCATTCCAAAGAGCATCACTTTGAATTGACATAGCCCATTTGTGATTATAAATGCAAAAACTTCTTTTGCTTTCTTTGATACAAATACCTGCCAATAACCATGCAGTAAGTCAAACTTTGTGATGTGACCGGCTTATTCAACTTTCTCTATAGGTATATCAGGAACAAAAAAAATGACTGGAAGATTGGAGTAAGATTAGGGCCAATCAAGCATAGTAGTGGGAGTTGTGCTTGGAATCAGAAGAGATAGGGGAAGCACTAAATGAATACTTTTCATCAATATTCACACTAGAAAGAGACAATGCGGTCGAGGAGAATTCTGAGATATAGGCTACTAGACCAGATGGAATTGAGGTGCATAGGAGGAGGTGTTAGCAATTCTGGAAACTGTAAAAATAGGTAAGTCCTCTGGGCTGGATGTGATTTATTTGAGGATTCTCTGGGAAGCCAGAGAGGACATTGCCGAGCCTTTGATTTCGATCTTTATGTCATCATTGTCTACAGGTATAGTGCCAGAAGACTGGAGAATAGCAAGTGTTGCTCCATTGTTCAAGAAAGGGAGTAGAGACAACCCTAGAAATTATAGACCTGTGAGCCTTACTTTGGTTATGGGTAAAGTGTTGAAAAGGATTATAAGAGACAGAATTTATAATTATCCAGAAAATGCTGGTCAGGGATGGTCAACACGGTTTTGTGAAGGGTAGATCATGCCTCACAAAACTTATTGAGTTCTTTGAGAAGGTGATCAAACAGGTGGATGAGGGTAAAGCGGTTGATGTGGTGTATATGGATTTCAGTTATGCCTTTGATAAGACTCCCCATGGTAGGTTATTGCACAAAATACAGAGGCATGGGATTCGGGGTGATTTCGTAGTTTGGATCAGAAATTGGCTAGCTAAAAGAAGACAGAGATTGGTGGTTGATGGGAAATATTCCTTTTGGAGTTCAGGTAATAGTGGGGTACCACAAGGATCTGTTTTGGGTCCACTGTTATTTGTCATTTATATAAGTGACCTGGATGAGGGCATAGAAGAATAGGTTAGTAAATTTGCAGATGACACCAAGGTCCATAGAGTTGTAGATAGCGATGAAGGATATTGTAGGTTACAGAGAGACATAGATAAGCTGAGAGGTGGAAAATGAAGTTTAATGTGGAAAAGTGTGAGGTGATTCACTTTGGAAGGAGTAACAGGAATGAAGAGTACTGGACTAAATAGTAAGATTCTTGATAGTATAAATGAGCAGAGAGATATTGGTGTCCAGATACACAGATCCTTGAAAGTTGGCAGCCAGGTTGATAGGCTTGTTAAGAAGGCATACGTTGTGTTAGCTTGTATTGATAGAGGGATTGAGTTTTGGAACCATGAAATCATGCTGCAACTGTACAAAACCTCTGGTGCAGCCACATTTGCAGCATTGCATACAATTCTGGTCACTGAATTATCAGAAGGATGTAAAAGCTTTGAAAATGGTTCGGAGAAGATTTACTAAGATATTGCCTAGTATGGAGAGAAGGTCTTGTGAGGAAAGGCTGAGGGACTTGAGGCTATTTTGGTTAGAGAGAAAAATGTTGAGAGGTGACTTAATTGAGACATATAAGATAAGAGGGTTAGATAGGGTGGACAGTGAGAGCCTTTTTTCTTGGATGGTGATGGATAGCATAAGGCACATAGTTTTAAATTGAGAGGTTATAGATATAGGATAGAGGTCAGACGTAGTTTCTTTACTCAGAGTAGTACAGGCATGGAACACACTGCCTGCAACAGTAGTAGACTCACCAACTTTAAGGGTATTTAAATGGTCATCAGATAATCATATGGACAAGAATGGAATAGTGTCAGATAAATGGGATTCACATTGTTTCCACAGGTCCTTTCAACATCGAGGGCTGAATGGCATACACTGCGCTGTAATGTTCTATGTTCTATCCAGTCCTCCAATTTTGGTATTGAGTATGCATCCGATTTTGTTATGGTGTTGACCTTCCGATAGTCCACACAAATTCCTTGAGTCCCATTAGGTTTGGGAACTAACATGATCTGCGAACTCCATTCGCTCTGACTCGGTTCAATGATATCTTCTAGGAGAAAATGCTTGTATTGATAGAGGGATTGAGTTTTGGAACCATGAGATCAGATGCTTGTGATCAGAATCAAAGAGTGAGTGCTGGAGCATTTTGCAGCATCCGAGGGGCAGAAGAGTCAATGTTTCGAATATAAGCTCTCCCTGGGTTGTCTTCGGTCTTTTTTTGAAAAGATGTTTCATATTTAAAAGGTACCTTTGCCAGAGAGTGTTTTGCTTGTAGTTACTCTGACGATGGCAGTTGGTCACTACTTAACTAACTCTCAAAATGTCTGCTGCTTTATACCCCAAACATTGGATCATCTGTTTGGTGTGAGGTTGACAAAAACAATAAATTCAAATTCAATTGGGATTTTGTATCCTGGGGCATAATTTAAACCAATTGCTAAATTTGAACTGCTATGAAAACATAGCAGTTCGAATTTCATAACAATATTAAAGGAAAAATAATACCTAGGGAGAGAATCAGGCCCCTCCAGGACCAAAGTGGACATGTATGGGCCACAGGTGATGGGCAGGGTTCAATTGAACATTTCTCCTCTATGTTTACCATGGAGAAAGTCATGAAGACTTGGAAACTTGGGGAAGTTAATGGTGATATCTTGGGGACAATCCATATCACAGTAGGGGAGGTGATATATTAGAATGCATGATGTTGGATAAATCTTCTGGTGCTGACCAGGTATATCCAAGAACACTGGAGGAAGCTAGAGAAGAAATTGTGAGGGCCCTGGTTAGTATTTTTGCTTCATCATTAGTCACAGGTGAGGTCCCTGAAGACTGGAGGGTAGCAAATGTTGCATCCTTATTCAAGAAGGGCTGCAAAGAAAAGCCTGGGAACTATAGACCAGTAAGCTTAACATCCGTGGTGGGTAAGTTATTTGAGAAGATTCTGATAAGATATACACGCATTTGGAAAGACAAGTTTTGATTAGAAGTAGTCAGCCTGGCTTTGTGAGTGGGAGATCATAAATTTGTTAGAGTTCTTTGATGAAATGACCAGGAAGGTTGATGAGGACAGCTTGGTAAATGTAGCCTATATGGATTTCAAAAAGGCCTTTAATAAGGTTCCACATGGTACCTTGCTCTGGAAGGTTAGATCACATGGGACGCAGGGGGAAGCTAGCAAATTGAATACAAAATTGGCTTGATGGTGGGAAGCAGAGGGTAATAGTAGAAGATGTTTGTCGGATTGGAGGCCTGTGACTAGTGGAGTGCCTCAGGAGGTAGTACTGGGCCCATACCTGTTTGTTAGTAGAAAGTGAGGACTGCAGATGCTGGAGATCAGAATCGAAAAGTGTGGTGCTGGGAAAGCATAGCTGGTCAGGCAGCATCTGAGGAGCAAAACAGTCGATGTTTCGAGCAGGAACTCTTCATTGACCCATTACTGTTTGTTATCTATATCAATGATTTGGATGAGAATGTACAAGGCATGATTGGTAAGTTTGCTGATGACACTAAAATAGGCAGTATCGTGGATGGTGAGGAAAGTTATCAGAAATTGCAGCAAGACCTTGAACAGCTAGGAAAGTGGGCCAAGAGGTGGCAAATTGAATTTAATAAAGATAAGTTTGAGGTCTTGCTTTTAGGAAAGTCAAATCAGTGTAGGAGTTACATGGTGAAGGAGTGTAATGGAACAGAGGGACCTTGGTTCACAGTTCTCTGAAAGTGGAATCACAGGTAGACAGGGCAATGAAGAAGGTTTTTGCCACACTGGCCTTCATCAGTCAGGGCATTGAGTTTTGAAGTTGGGAAGTTATGTTGCAGTTATATAGGATGTTGGTGAGACAGCATTTTGAGTATTGTGTTCAGCTTTGGTCAACTTGTTATAATGATGTCATTAAACTAGAAGGATTGCAGAAGAAATTTACAAGGATGTTGCCTAGAGTCAATGTCTGAGTTGTAGGGAGTGTTTGGACAAGATAGGACTTTTTTCTTTACAACATAGGAGGTTGAGGGGGGACTTTATAGAGGTGTATAAGATAATGAGAGGCATGGATAGGATGAATGCACTCAATCTTTTTCCCAGGTTTGGGGAATTGAGGATGAGAGGACATCAGTTCAAGGTTAACAAAGAAAGAATAAAAGGGAATCTAAGGGGCAATTTTTAACACAGAGAGTGGTTATGCATATGCAATGAGCTGCCAGTGGAAATGGTTGAGGCGGGTACATTAATAACATTTAAGAGACGTTTGGAAAAATACGCGTATAGGAAAGGATTAGATGGATATGGGTCAAGTGCAGGGAAATGGGGTTAGCATTGATGGACATTTTGGTCGGCATGGCCCAGTTTGGGCCAAAGGACCTGTTTCCGTGCTGTAGGACTCTCTGACTCTGTACGATTCTAACATTTCTCTATTTCTCCTAGGTGAGTGAGCACCTCCTACTTAATACACCCTCATTAGGATGTGAGGCCGAGTTTGCTGCAATGTGATTCTGATAGGCACTGGAAATGTCTGTCCTATGACACATTCCATTGACTCTGCATACTTTATCAGAGTCTTTAGTGCAGAGTACAAACTTGTCTGGTCCTAATATAACCAGGATTGCAGCTTGATGATGTTTTAGGGATGTGTAATAAATCACTAAAAATAAATCAAAAGATGACCATTTTAACAAGTATTTCATTGATTACAATTAATGAAAAGGTTTCAGAAAACAGGAGGACAAAATGGTTTAAAATTAGTGATATGGTAACTGTTAGACTGTGACATGGAAACCAAGTTGTAAATTGTTCCTTTGAAACAAATCTCTCAACTTCCAAATAAATGAGGCTTTGAATAAATATTAAAATGAGATTCTGAAAGGAAAATAAAGCCTGAATCTGTAAAATGTATGTAGTTCAAAGTGAAGCACTTGTTAAAACACACAAGTATGAAACAAAGTTCTGACCCCAAATGGCACTTCATCAAATAACTAGCTCATTTTAATAGCTAGTATGAAAGCAAATCTATTTATAACGATTAAATACAGCTGTCAGATGTGGAGTAGTTTTAACAGAAGTGATTTTATTATATTTGCTGTTACCATAATGGAAGGTAAATTGAACTGCTAACTAGTAACTTTTTTAATCAACTGGACAAAATTACAATAACATTTTCACATTTATAGTCATAAACTACAAATGTAGTTACTATTAGATTTGAAGCTGGCAAGATGATTTTATTTAAAACTGTTTTAGCCAATAGCAGCAATAATATAATAATTTAGTTAATATTAGGGCAGTTACCAACTCGTACAGTCACAGAGCCATAGAGATGAACAGCACGGAAAAGAACCTTTGGTCCAACTCGTCCATGCCTACCAGAGATCCCAAATAAATCCAGTCCTATTCGCCAGCATTTGGCCCCCATATCCCTCTAAAAAGTCCTATTCATGTACCCATTCATATGTCTTTTAAATGTTGGAACTGTCCCAGCCTCCACCACTTCCTCTGGCAGCTCATTCCATACATGCACCACCCTCTGTATAAAAGTTGCCCCTTAGGTCCCTTTTAAATTTAGATTAGATTAGATTACTTTACAGTGTGGAAACAGGCCCTTCGGCCCAACAAGTCCACACCGACCCGCCGAAGCTACCCCTACATTTACCCCTTACCTAACACTACGGACAATTTAGCATGGCCAATTCACCTGACCTGCACATCTTTGGACTGTGGGAGGAAACCGGAGCACCCGGAGGAAACCCACGCAGACACGGGGAGAACATGCAAACTCCACACAGTCAGTCGCCTGAGGCAGGAATTGAACCCGGGTCTCTGGCGCTGCGAGGCAGCAGTGCTAACCACTGTGCCACCATGCCGCCCACTTTCTCCTCTCGCCCTAAACCTTTGCCCTCTAGTTCTGGACTCCCTCACTCCAGGAAAATGACCTTGTCTATTTCTTCTATCCATGCCCCTCATGATTTTATAAATCTCACCCCTCAGCCTCCTGGGCGGCACGGTGGCACAGTGGTTAGCACTGCTGCCTCGCAGCGCCTGAGACCCGGGTTCAATATCCGCCTCAGGCGACTGACTGTTTGGAGTTTGCACGTTCTCCCCGTGTCTGCGTGGGTTTCCTCCGGGTGCTCCGGTTTCCTCCCACAGTCCAAAAGATGTGCAGGGTCAGGTGAATTGGCCATGCTAAATTGCCCGTAGTGTTAGGTAAGGGGTAAATGTAGGGGTATGGGTGGGTTTCGCTTCGGCGGGTCGGTGTGGACTTGTTGGGCCGAAGGGCCTGTTTCCACACTGTAATGTAATCTAATCTAAGATACTCCAGGGAATAACAAATTATAGAAAAGGCTCATTAGCCTATCAAGTCTCTGCCTCCAAAGCTAAACTAAATCTAAACTAGTCTTACTTTCCAACACTTGAAAGGTAGGACGTTTCAAACACTCATCCAGGTACTCTTTAAAAGTTGTGAGGTTACCCATCTCAATAACTCTCCCAAGCAGTGCAGTCCAGACCTCCAATATCCTCTGCATAAAAAAGTTCTTCCTCACTTCTCCTCCAAAGCTCCTGATGTTCACCTTAAACATATGTCCCCTAGTTACTGACCCTTCAAGTATAAAGGAACAGCTGCTTTTGTTCAACTTCAATCTTATGCACCTCTATCAGTCTTGTGGCATGGTGGAAGAGTGCCTGGTTCAAGTACCATGTACTCCAGCGAAGATTAATTAGGAAAAATAGGTTAAATAAAGTAAAACACCTCTACCAGGTCCTGCCTCAGCCTTCTCTGCTTCAAAAAAAAACAATGTTATCCAGTCTTTCTTCATAGCAAAAGCACTCTGTCTCAGGTAATATCCTGGTGAAACAAAAAACAAAAATTGCTGGAGAAACTCAATAGCAGCAGTGGGAAGAAAGCAGAGTTAATGTTTCAAGTCTGGTCGCTCTGCAAAAATGAATTCCACTACCTACTTAGAAAAAGATTTCCTGATGTCCGCTCTACCATCAATCTTACATTCAATCTGTGATATTTGGTTTTTGAACTCTTTTTCAAGAGAAATAGGTTCCTCCTGTCTATTCTATATCTAGCCCTCACCACTTTGTATACCTAAATCATGTCACCCCTCAGCTTTCTCTGTTCCAAGGAAAACAATCCCAACCTCTCCAATCTATCCTCATAACTATAATTCTCCAGTCTTTGCAACATTCGAGCATATCTCCTCTGCACTCTCTTCAGACCAATTTTTTATTAGTCCTGTAAATGGGGTGACCAGAACTGCACACCAGTTGTAGCTTCACCAATATCTCATACGGTTTCATCATTATAACATTACTTTTGTATTCTATGCATCTGTCAATGAAAGACAACATTCCATATACCTTCTTTTCAACTTTATCTACCTGCATTTTTAGCGATCTGTCCACTTGCATGTCAAGATCTCTCACTTCATCTACCCCTTTCAGTATATTCTCATTTGTTGTATATTCCTTTTACTGCTTGAACCTTCCTAAATGTATTATCTCACACTTACCAGAGTTGAATTCCATCTGCCACTTTCTTGCCTACTCCACCAACCCATCTATCTCATTTTGGAGTTACAGCTATCCTTGACACTATCCACTGCACAGCTTATTTTTGTGTCTGCAAATTTCCCATTTGTGCCTCCAATACCTCTCACCCCACCCAACACCACCCCACTACCTTCCACCTCCCCACCAAGGTTCAAGTCCAAATCATCAACAAACAACAGGAATCCCAGAACTGAGCACTGCAATACACTTTCCATTCAACTAGGGCAGCCATTGACTGCTACCCTTCATTTCCTGTCACAAAACCAACTTTGGATCCAATTTGACATTTATTCAGTATCATACTTCTACATTTTTCAATCAGTCTGCTTTGCAGGACCTTGTCAAATGTCTTTCTAAAATCCATATAGACAGTATCCCCCACACTACCCACATTGATCTTCCAAGTCACTCCCACAAAGAGTTCAATCAAATTTGTAAGGCATGACTTTCTCTTAATGAAGCCATGATGATTATCCCTGACTAGCCCATTCCTTTTAAAGTGACAGTTTATTTAATCTCTCAGGATTGATTTCATCAATTTGCCCACCACTGAAATAAGACTAATCCACTTACAATTGTTTGGCATTTCTTTATACTTTTTTTAAACAACGGAACCACATTTGCATCCCTCCATTCCTCTAACCTTACCCATACCTAATGAAATTGGAAAATAATCGTAGACTATCTTCCTCCTTCATTATTCTAAGGAACAATCCATCTGACCATGGTGACTTATTCACTTTCAAGGATTCCAACTCCTTTAGCATTTCCTCCATTATAATGACTATTTTGTTCAATATTCCACACTGCTCCTCTTAGATTATTATATCTATGTCATCTTTTACCTTTGTGAATATGGAGGAAACAAATTCATTTAAAATTCTTCCCATGTCCTCTGCATCTTCACACAAGCAGATGACTCCACAATTGTTGGTAAAGTTGATAGTGAAGAAAGTTATCTAAAATTAGAAAGGGATCTTGATTAATTGTGCCAATGGGCTTAGGAGTAGCAGTACTTTGGTATTGCATTTTGGTAAAATGAACAAAGGCAGAATTTATTCAGTTAATGGTCAGGCTGTGGGCAGTGTTGTCGAACAAAGAGACCTAGGGGTTCAAGTACATAATTCTTTGAAAGTTGCATCACAGACGGGTTGGTTAAAAAGGCATTTAGCATGCTTGCCTTTATTGCGCGGACCATTGTGTAAAGGAGTTACAACATCATGTTAATATTGTACAAGGTGTGGGTGAGGCCACTTTTAGAATACTCTGGTCGCCTGTTGTAGGATGGTTATTATTAAACTGTAGATTGTTAAGAAAAGATTTACCAGGATGTAGCCAGGATTAGGGGTTTTGAGTTATAAGGAGAGGCTTTTTTCACTGGAGGGTAGAAGGCTGAAGGATGACCTTATAGAAGTTTATGAAATCATGAGGCGCATAGATTAAGTGAAAAGCAAAGCTTTTTCCTAGGGTGGGAGCGTTCAAAGCGAGAGGCCTATTTTTACAACGAGAGAAGAAAGATGCATCTGAGGGGCAACTTTTCCCACACAGAGTGTGTTTCGAACGTGAAATGAACTGACAGAGGAAGTGGTCGATACAGGGACAGTTACAACATTTAAAAAACATTTGGACAGTTACATGAATAGGAAATGTTTCAAGGGACATGCAGGTGAGTGAGATTAGTTTAGCTTGGGAAACTTGATCAGCATGGATTAGTTGGACCGATAGGTCTAGGAGAAAATGAGGACTGCAGATGCTGGAGATCAGAATTGAAGAGCTTATGCTCGAAACATCGAATCCCCTGCTTCTCAGATGCTGCCCGACTGACTGTGATTTTCCAGCATCACACTCTTGAACTGATAGGTCTCTTTCCTTTCTGCATGATTATATGACTATGTAAATTCCCTTCTGATAGGTACTAGTTTTTCCTTAATTTTCATTTTGCTCTTTATACACAGGTAAAGCATCTTTAGGTTTTCCTTTATCTTGCTTGCTAATATTTTTATGCCCTCTCTTTGATTTCCTCATTTTTTACAATGTGATTCCTATACTTTTTGTACTCCGCTAATATTGAGTTTTTTATGATGACATTAAGCTTTCTTTTTCTGTTTAATCTTCACCTATATTTTTCTAGACATCCATCCAAGATTTACAATATTATTTTAGTTTTTGAAGGGGACACATCTGCTTTGTGCCCCAAGGATCTCACATTTTAGTGTCTTTCATTGGTTTACCACTGATTTATCTTTGGAAGTGCTGTCCAGACCACCTCAACTAAATCACTTTGTAAAAGTTCCTTCCCCTAGTTAAAAACTTTTCCTCCTGATTTATCTCTGTCTTTTTCCAAGATAATACTAAATCTAACCAAATAATGGTCACCTTAGTGAATGTAAAAAGGGCCAGAAGGATCTCATTGACTTGATTGGGATTGTTAACTTGGGTCAATTAGGGAGCCCTGGCAGGAGATTCACACACAACTTGGGTGTTGGGGAAAAATAAGCACTACCGCTGTTGTTAGAATCTCCTCAGTTCAGGGCTTTGTATCTGTGCTGGCTGGATCACAGTCAGTGTGTTTCTGCTGATACTGTTTTGGAGGAGGAAAGATTACTTTTTCTTCCCCCCATCTGCTATTTCCAGAGGAGATATTTGTTCCTTTTTGGTTTTCTTGATTTTTTTTTGTTATTCCTTTAATTTGAGTGGTTTTAAACTGCACAAGCAGCTCCCACTACTGCTGCCTGGACCTTGCCCACAGTTCAACACTGTTGCTGGTACCTGGGGCCTGTCTCAACTGCTACTGCCTGGGGCCCACCCACTCTTAATGACTGCTGCTGATGGACTCCAACTACACCTGGGTCTGCTGCTATTACTGCCTGGGACCCACCCGAACCTGGGACTATTGCTGCCTGGGCCTACTTCCACTGCTGCTGCCTAGGCTGCACTGACACCTTGGACTGTTGCTGTTGCTGCCTGGGCTTGCCTCCACTGTGCTGCTGGGGACCCACCGACATCCAGGACTGCTCCTGCTGCCTGGGCCCCACTGATGCCCTGGACTGCTGCCTTCCTTGCTGCTAAGTGCACCCCAGGACTGCTGCTGCTTGGCCTGCCTCCACCACAGCTGCTAGACCCCACCCAACACCTGGGACTATTGCTGCTGTTACTGCCTGGACCTAACCCCTCTGCTGTTGCCAAGGCCAGGATACCCAGGACTGTTGCTGTTATTGCCCCAGCCTCCGTGTTATGACCAGCATCACCTGAAGCCCACACTAGGGGAGGAATATCAGGCCCATCCAGCAGCACACTATGGCGAGCCCAAAAGCAGCAGGCCTCAGCCACACCTACACCGGGGTAGCTGCTGCCTTAAGCTCAGCTGCTCCGGGCCCAGCTACAACCCCAACACCCTTCAGGCACCTGACTAAATGCTTCAGGCTTAAGGCCTATCCTCACCCAAGCATGAACATTGAGGCCTGTAGTAAGGCTATGACTAGTGTGGTCGGCCCACTGGCAATCATCACTGCAACCCAGATGTACAGGAAGGCCGTGTTTTTTCTAGAGACTGAGCAGGTAGTCCATCTGGCCGTGGAGAAGGGGCTCACTGAGGGCAGGACATAGCTACCCTTTGACTCATTGGAGGTCACGGTCCAGAGGATGATGATTTCTAATGTCCTATGCTTTGTCAGCAAGCTCCTGCTCTCCCACCTTCAAACACTGGAGGAGATGTGGTCAGGTGTCCAACAGCTCTTGCTTGGTCTGAAGGACCCCGCCGTAAGACGAGTCTACTCTTTCTGGTGCCAGGTGCTTATTTGCCTGGCCCAGGAGGAAGTTACCGAGGGCCACCAAAAGCCTGTCAGCAGGGCCTAAGCTAGGGCCTACTACTGCCCTGGCTCCAGCAGGGATGGGGTTGAGCATCCGGACAGATAGAATGCACAGAAAAAAGGCCAAACACACTGAGCCCATCCACGTGGAAGTAACTCCATCCCCTCCCCCAGGATCAGGTCCTCTGCTCCCACCACCCAGGTGTGAAAGTGCCCCTGTGGTCACACCAGTGTCGACTCGGTGTGGGAACCCTGATCCCAAATCCCTGACCCCATGACCCAAAAAACCCACCCTGCTGAGGTGGCCCCTGTGCCTGACCCACACCCTGAGACACCTGGCCCCAGGATTCCTGAGCCTGAACACTGCTCTGCCACTCCATGCCCAGGCTCTAACCTCTGGTATGCTGCTGCTCCCTCCCATCCTGTGGTGTCTGGATCCTGAACAGGAAGCTGAGTCCCTGCCTCACCTGACGTTGTAGGGGTAGGAAGTGACATGACTGGTCTCCCCACCCTTGCCACACCCCCTGTTTTACCCCAGCCAATAGTGTTAATGGAGAGGCTGGGGGCGGGGAGAATCCTCAGGTCCCATGACCACCAAGGAAGGCCCATAAGGTTCCACTCCTCTGCCTGGGAAAGAAGTGCTGTCCTCCGGGGAGGAGAGACTTCCCACTATCATGCCAGCACTGTCCCGCCACTGGGGATGAGCCTATGCTGTCTCCCGAATGTCCCATACTGCAGCCCAGCCTGCCTAACCCCCTGGGGGCTGCAGTAGATACTTCTGCTGCTGCCAATCCACTGGCGCCCAGGGATGAAATAAGGATGGATTGTGGTGTGGGACGTAGTATTTTTAATACAACTGGGTCATCGAGCGGCGGAGGGAAGAAGGGTGTATTCCTCGCCCTCCTTCCCAGACTGTTTTTCCGGGTGCCTTGGTCCTGGAGGGAGGACCTTTTCCCTGAGGAGCTGGGCGTTCCGGTGTCAGAAGAGGAACGGGGACCTGACCTCAGGACATTTCAAGAAGGGGTGCACTGAAGAGGTTACTGCTCATGACCCTGGGGATGGAGTCACTGGTTTGAGGCCAGTTGGCGATGCCGGACCAGCCCCCGATGTCACCATGGGGGAAGGGCTGGGCACCAAGGGCGACTGTCCGGAGGATGGTTCGGGCTCAATAGTGGGCACTGGGAATGACAGGGAGTTTATCTTCAGCGAAGTTTTTGATTCCCAGGTGCCCCACACCGAGTTCCCTCTCATCCCCTTTGGGGAACTCCGGGAATTTGTTGAAGAAACTCGAAATCGCCAGGATAGAGTCCGACTGGCACTTGACAACTGCAGCTCCTCTGAACTGGTATACTGGTCAGACCAGGCTGCTCGCCAAAGTGCGACAAACAAAAGTGCGTCAGGAACTTCCTGGGTGCATTCCAGGCGAGGGCAAGGAAGTTGTGGCCCTGCCACATCCTGCCAACAAATGTATATAGAGTTAGTTGTATTGGTGGTGGTTGCACAGTACTGCTGACGTGAAGACCACGATAGCGAGTCTCAACATCAATGGCAGTGGGGAGTCACAGCGCAGATTCCAGACCTTCTCGGTCCTTCGGGATGGGAAGTATGTGGTGTGCTTCCTGAAAGAAACCCATACTACTCCGGGAGATAAAGCCACCTGGCTCCTGGAGTGGCAAGGAGGGCTCTACATGAGCCACCTCACCTGCAGATCTAGCGGAGTGACTATCTAGTTGGCCCTGCATTTCCAGCCAGACATCTTGGGGGTCAAGGAGCCTGTGCCAGGCCATTTGCTTTACTTGACGGTTCAGCTGAGGGGGTGTGGTGCTTCACTTTGATCTACACTGCTGTAGTCAGACTGAGGTACTTCTACGGAGAGGTTAGCTCATCTCGCCTCCATCGACGAAAGTGAGTGCGTTGTCCTTGGGGAGATTTTAACTGCATCCTCCAGGACAGGGACCATGGCGATGCCCGGTCTGGTTTGGCATTGGGGAGGAGGTTGGGGGACTTTGTCAAGTCCTTCGAGCTGGTGGATGTCTGGTGGAATCTCCATCCTGACTCCATCGCCTTCACTTTAGTGAGGCCTGGATTCGGAGCGTCCAGAATCGGCTGCCTGTACGTTATGCGGCCATACGCCTCCTGCTTTCTGGCAGCCTCCATGCGCAGGTGCCATGCACAGACCAAGGCCTGGGGTGGCCGGAGCTCCTTTTGTTCCGCACCCAGCTCGGGTCCGCACAACAAACTTTAACGAAGTGTTGCTGAAGGATGAGTGGATCCGGTTCTCATTTCATCGGTTCTGGGCCATCTGGAGAAGGAAGCGGGGAAACTTCCCCTCCATGAGGTTATGGTGGGAAGTGGGCAAGGTTTACATCCGCATTTTCTGTCAGGAGCACTGGATGGGGCTTGACAAAGTGGCGGAAATCCAGAATCGAGGAGTTGGAGAAGGTGGTGTTCAATCAGGAGTCATGTCTCGGTCAGTCTGATGTGGACATGGCCCTGCGGAGGGGGGGTGCGAAGCAAAGAAGGCCACACTCTAAGACCTGCAGCTCATCGGGTCCCGGGGCACAGATGTAACGTTGTGGTCCAGCTCCTCCAGGATCTGGACCGCGGCTCCCCCTTCTTATATTTCCCCCTTCTTAAAAAAGGCGCGGCACCCATCAGCAGTTCCTTGTGCTGCTGGCCGATGATGGGACTCTTTGTCTCGGAGCCAGAGGGTGCCAGGGCCCAAGTTTACTCCTTTTTCATGGCTCTGTTCTCTCTAGATCTGTCCAGTGAGGATGCTCGCAGAATTCTGTGGGAGGATCTGCCACAGCTCAGCCCAGAGGACACCAGAAGGCTCGATCATCCAGTCACCTTAGACGAGCTGACCGGCGCCCTCAACTGGCTCTCTTGGGGCAAGTCCTCAAGGTTGGATGGGCTGACTGTGGAATTTTTCAGTGTGTTCTGGGTCATCCTGGGGAGCGACTATGCACAGGTCCTGGGGGAGTGTCTAAATGCTGGCAAGTTGCCTCTTTCTTGGCGCAAGGTGGTCATCGTCCTGCTGCCAAAGAAGGGGGATCTTCGTTCTCTGAAGAACTGGTGTCCAGTCTTCCTCCTCCGCACGGATTATAAAATTTTCACCAGGGTTTTGGCTTCTTGCCTGGCTTCCGTGCTGGCCCACATGATTCATCCGGACCAGTCCTCCACAGTCACGTTCTGGAGGATAGACAACAATGTCAATCTAGGGGACAAAGAATCAATGACCTGATTCTTTTCTGTCGGTGGGCTGGGCTGGCGAGCGCCTTCCTGTCTCCCAATCAGGAGAAAGCCCGGACATAGCCGCAGAAGAGGATCAGGCGGTCAGCTATAATGACCCCTCCATGGCCTGCTGCCTGGAGCTGTCTATGGCCAGTTTGGCTAGACCCAGGAGAAGACCCATGAGGAGATTCTCTGATTTTCGCTCCCCCTCCGCACCGGACCCCTAAAGATCAGAAGCATAGAACCAAATACTGAGGAGAAGGTTTCAGTTTTGTTAACTCTTATTTCTTTTTAATTTTTTTTATTTTAAGGAATACCAATTAACAAACTGCCTAAATAATTCAGCCCGTTTAGGAATCAGGTTTCCCCCTCAAAAAGAAGAAATCAACAGCAGCAGGAAGACACTGACTGTGGCCCAGCCAGCACAGCATCTGCGAGGACTCTAAATCTCCTGGTTATATATGTATTTTCTTCTTTTCTTACACTACTACCTAACTCTGGTAGTGCTTCCCCAGAACCCATGTGGTGTGTGTGCAGGTGTAGTACACAGTGAAAGACTATGGCTGTACAAATCTTTATTCAATTTCTACCACCAAGAAGAAAGGAAACACCAAGGTCAGAGACAAGCAATGGTTCAAGATTAGAGTGGTGCTGGGAAAAATTAAAGTGGTGCTTTTGCCTGAAACATCGGTTTTCCTGTTCCTCAGATGCTTTTTCCAGCACTGCTCTAATCTTGCATCTAATCTTCAGCATCTGCAGTACCCACCTCCCCCTAGTGACAAGCAATGCCCTTCTCATCAAAGAGCAATGTTGCGTGATCAAAAAAAGTGAAGGGGACGACAGGGATTAAATCAAAATAGAGTTGCGGGCGAAATAATTCACTCCACTCCCTATGGTGCCCACCTCTTCCTGAACATCTCAAGGGAGTTGGTAGACACAGTGTGCTCCTTCTCCAGGGAGAACTGGGCTCTGACATTGCCTGTCCCTCATCCGCAGCTATCAGCCAAAACAGGTCCATGGCATACTGCCTGGACCTGTTCATGGCCAGTTTGGCCAGGCCCAGGAGCAGACCCATTCTCCCCATCCCACCGGGTACCCAAAAATCAGGAGCGCGAGACTGAAGTGCAACCAAATACAGAAAGAAAGTTTCCAGCTTTTTTTTTTAAGCACCCATGTTGTGTGTGAGACACAGTGAAAGACACAAGGTGCATGAATCTCTATTCAGTTTCCACCACCAGGAAGAAAGGAAACACCCGAGTGGTCAGTGACAAGCAGTGCCCTTCACGTTGAAGAGCAATGCTGTGTGATCAAACAGTGAAGGGGAGGGCAGGGATTAAATCAAAATACAGTTGGAGGGGGAAATAATGCACTCCACTCCCTGCGGTGCCCACCTCTCCCTGAACAACTCCAGGGTGTTAGTGGACACTGTGTGCTCCTTTTCCAGAGACACCAGGCTCTAATGTAACCGCGGAAGAGGGGCAGGCAGTCGGCCCTAACGACCCCCTCCACAGCCTGGACCTATTTATGGCCAGTTTGGCCAGGCCCAGGAGCCTGGCCACGAGGAGATTCTCTGACCTACCTTCTCCCCATCCCATCCCACTGGGTGCCCAAAGATCGGGAGCACGAGACTGAAGTGCAACGAAATGCAGAAAGAAAGTTTCCAGCTTTGTTTTTTTGTAATTTGCAGAGTGAACAGGATACCTGACACACCTGTTCTTTTTTTTTCTCTTTTTTTTTCCACACTATCACAGTGAAGAACAACAAGTGTGTAAATCTTTATTTATATTCCACCAGCAGGAAGAAAGGAAACACCAGAGTGACAAGCAGTGCCCTTCTCATGAAAGGGCAATGCTGTGTGATTAAACAGTGAAGGGGGAGGGCAGGGATTAAATGAAAATAGAGTTGGAGGGAGAAATAATACACTCCACTCCCTGCAGTGTCCACCTCTCCCTGAACAGCTCAAGGGTGTTGGTGAACACCACGTGCTCCTTCTCCAGAGACACCCGGGCTTGGACGTAGCCACAGAAGAAGGACAGGCAATTAGCCATAACGACCCAGCCCATGGCCTGCTGCCTGGATCTGTTTATGGCCAGTTGGCCAAGCCCAGGAGCAGATCCACGAGGAGATCCTCTGACCTAATGTCTCTTAGCACCAGGTGCCCAAAGATCAGAAGCGTGGGACTGAAGTGCAACTAAATGCAGAGGCGAAGGTTTCCAGTTTTGTTTTTTTTCTAGCACTGAGTGAATAGAACGTCTGTCATTTTTTTTAAACCCCCTCATTACCACCTAACAACGTAGTGCTTATATCTTCCCCGGTACCCATGTTGTGTGTGTGCAGGTATGAGACACAGTGAAGGACACAAGGTGTACAAATTTTTATTCAATTCCCACTACCAAGTGGCCGGTGACAAGCAGTTCCCTTCACATCAAAGGCCAATGCTGCGTGATCAAACAGTGATGGGGAGGGCAGAGATTAAATCAAAATAGAGTTGGACAGGGAAATAATACACTCTACTCCCTGCGATGCCCACCTCTCCCTGAACCGTTCAAGGGTGCTGGTGGACACAGCGTGCTCCTTCTCCAGAGATACCTGGGCTCTGACATAACCATGGAAGAGGGGTAGGCAATTAGCCATAACAATCCCATCCACGGCCTACTGCCTGGACCTGTTTATGGCCAGTTTAGCCAGGTCCATGAGCTGACCCATGAAGTGATCCTATGACCTACCCTCCCCCCTCCGCACTAAGTGCCCAAAGATCAGGAGCGTGGGACTGAAGTGGAATTAAATGCAGAGGGGAAGGTTTCCAGTTTTGTTAACTGTTATTCCTTTTTTATTGTGGACTGATTTTTAAACTGTTCGATTGAAATAGTCAATGTGTTTTAGGTGTAATTTAGCCCTCATTAAGGATCTGTGTTTTTCACTGGCTGGCTACAGCCTGTGTGTTACTCTTTTCTCTTTTACTTTTAGAAAAGGACTGTGTGGCAGGGCACTCTGGTTTTCTTTCTTTTTTGCCTGTGGTTTCACTTTTTTGGTGTTTTGAACTGAGCCCTTGTGAGAAAATACATCTTTCCAGATGAGCTGTTCCTGTGGGTAGGCCTGGCCCTTTGGTGGACTAGGCCTTTGTAAAGACTGAACACCTGTGTGTGTGCTGGGAGCTGAGCATTTGCTGTGTCCTTGAGTTCAGGACTAGACTTTGAATTTGGGAGTGGATATTGCCTTCACAATGCACACTGTTCGTGTGAGTGGGCCTGATTCTCAATGGATAAAACAGGCCTCGATGAAGACTGAACACCTCTGTGCGTGCTGTGTATTTACTGCCTTTAGGAGTGGACTCTGCATACCAGAGTGGACTCTGCCTTTAGTTGTAGTTTCTATCTTTGACAGTGCATTCTGCATGGACTTTGTTCCTGTGAATGGATTCTGTATTCTGAAGAGAACTGTTTATGGTAATGAACTCTGTACCAGAAAGGATTCTGTTGGTTTTTTTGTTGGTAATTGACTCTATCCTGTTGCTTCTTGGGTTTAACACCTGCACTGTCTTGTGTCCCTGCATCTGGCAGGCTTCACTATGAGCTGGGAGCCGGAGGCTGGGTAATCTGTCCTGTGAAGCAGAAGGTAGGTTGGCTGCTCTGATGCCAGTTGTCTTGAGTACTGGAAGGTAGGTAGGCTGTTCTGAGCGCTGATGTTCTGAGAAGGGGTCATCGGGATGGGCTGTCCTACAGGTGGCTGGAAGGTACGTCAGGGTAGTCCACGGGCCGAATGGTGTGTCGAGGTGGGCGAGAGCCAGATTATACTTTGGGGCTGACCAAGAGCTGGATGGTGGGTAGGCTGTCCTGAGCGCTGTCCCCCCAGGCAGGTAACAGGGCGGGCTGTTGTAAAGTTGGCTGGAATTCATGAGCGGGTGGTTAGGGAAGCTGAAACTGGGTAGGCCATCCTGATCGTTGTCATCCTTGGGGAGATGGGGAAATAGGACGGGCTGTCAAAGAGGTGGCCGGAAGATGTATCAGGGTGGACTGAGAGCCAAAAAACACATGGGGAGGACAGAACTTGAAAGGGCGTAGGGCAGGCTACGTTTGGGTGGCCAGAAGGAGGGAGGGACGGGTGGTTTGCTGGTTTATGATGGTGTCCATGATTTATGCGCTGCTTTATTGTTCGGTTTATTGGATTGTCTGTATGTGGTTGCATTTACGTCTTCCTTTTTGATTGATGTAAGGTGGGATTTGAGGTTCGTCCTCGTTTCCTTGTGAACTGGTTGTACACTGGGGTTTGGGGTCTGGCTTTGCTGCCCCTTTCCCCAGTAAATTGCTGTTTCTTGTATACAGCTGTTAATGTTAATATTCGTAATTTGTACTGGTTAATAAAATATAAGCAGGAAATTGCCCTTTGATGAGAAGGGCACTTCTTGTCACTGGCCACTCAAGTGTTTCCTTTCTTCCTGGTGGTGGAAAATGAATAAAGATTCGGGCACCTTGTGTCTTGCACCTGCACACACACACACACATGGGGGAAAAATAAGCATTACCACAGTTAGGCAGTAGTGTGGGGAATGAAAAAAATAGAGAAAAAACAGGAGTGTCAGACGTTCTGCTCACTAAAAAAAATATATGCAGCAGATTGCACTTTGATGAGAAGGGCACTGCTTGTCACTGGCCACTCAGGTATATTCTTTCATCCTGCTGCTGGAAAATGAATAAAGATTCATGCATTTGTTGTTTTTCACTATGTGTCACACTTGTACACACACAACATGGGTACTGGGAGAGAAAATAAGCCTACTGCTGTTAGCCAGTAATGTGGAGATAAAAAGAAAAACGTATAAACAGTAACATCAGAAATCCTGATCACCTTGAGAGGAAAAAATATATAAGCAGGAGATTCAAAGAGTCTCTTCTATGGTCTGGCTCTGCGCTGGCTGGCTAACGCCTATGTTCTGCGTACATGTCAATGAAGAGTGACTTGGTGGTGGGATACTGGTTTCTGTCCAGTTATTTCAGTAGCAGTGAGAAAACAATATGCTCTTCAAGAAAATTTTCTCATAACGGTCATCTTTGAATTGAGGTAAGTGTTTCTAGTGTCATGTCTTTATTTGGGAAGCTTGACTCTTTTGATCTAGTTGAAGATTGGACCAATAAGTGGAAACTTTGCACTATTTTTCTGGACAAATAACATTGGAGCAGATGAAAAGCATAAAGTAATCCTTCCGACTACTTGTGAATCTACAGCATTTTTGCTTATTAGGAGTCTGCCTTTCCCTGAAGCACCGGATACTAAACCCCAAGAGTTGACGGATTTAGATAAGAAATATTGTGATCCCCAAGCCTTATCTAATTCTAAGATGCTTCTGGTTTTACTCACCTGTTGGGAACCAGCAAAATCTATTATGATTTTTTTTAAAGTTAAGATGACTGGCAGGAGCATGTGATTTTGGGTTGACCTTGAATGAGATACTGGGATGCATTTGGTGTATGGGCTTGATGACGTAACGGTGCAAAGGTGTCTATTGGCTGAAGCAAGCACTTCAACTGGCATTGTAGAAAATATGGCAATTGGACTCATATGAGTTAAAGGGAATTCAAATGAGATTGGACACCCTTACCTGTCTGTCTCAGCTTGGGGAACAACACTTGATGAAGGCAATCACAAAGCTTTGTGCAGGGTATATCCTGAGCAGAAGGAACCTAGGTCAGCCCACTGAGAAATCCCAGAACATAACTGAGCCTCAGCCAAATGACTAAACTGTTCTTTAGGATCCATGCCGCTAAGCTGTTGTATTTGCTGCCAGTATGGGGACTTGAGACAACAAAGGAGCAAAGTGTTGAACATTTGGATTCCCAACCTCTGAGAAGAATCTCTTGGTGTCAGCCAGTAAAGAGCAAGACCACTACTGTGGAGATGTGGAAACCAATGCCCTGGCAAACAGGTAAAATGCTTGTTGTGTTGCTCTTCCTCTGTGTATTCAATGATATGCCACATCCTCTACCCCTTGATCAAGACTTAGACAATTCTCTCTTTGTCTCCAGGAGGTACCAGTGGAATATCTGCAGTGGCCATGGTCAAAAGGGCTGAATCATCAAGATCTGCATTCATCAACCTGAGGAAGACTGCACCCACTGCTCAAACACTGCCAAGGTTGCAAACTGCACCCCAGCAGCTCATGCTAACATTTCAGTGAGTTTTTTTTCTTGATTTAGGTTGGCAGCACTTGCTGGGGAGTTCTTCCTTATGTCTCCTCAGCTGGCTGAAGAAGAAATATTGACACTCAGACAACTGCCAGAAACTAGGCACCTACATAGTCCCAAGCAATAGAAGACTCTCTTGTGTTGGCAAATGGGAACTTCTTAGAAATACAGGAGCAGCAGACAGGTTTGTCATGGGCACTGAGCAATCTTATATAAAAGCTGCAGGAGTGCAGCAATGTACAGAGGAACCCCAATTATCTGAACAAGATGGGCAGGCACTATTTGATTCAGATAATTGATTATTCAGATAATCGATTTTACCTTAAACAAGGGCAGACCTGCTTATCTAATGCTGTGCTCTCCTGGAGAATTTATTTAAATCTATAATTTAAATGTATTGAGTGCAAAAGGACACAGATTTCACATGATGAACAAAATAAAACAATAATAACACAATAAAACTTTTAAAAAATGCAGCAATAGTTACCATTTGGCAAGGAGTGGTGAAGACAGCATTAAACAAAGTCCTGAACAGCTTCTATGATCGCAACAGCACTTGTCAGTTTACAGGAATGGAGTCTCACGATAGAAAGATGGAAGCACCGCCTCATGCATGCATTTATGTTCTTGGCCAATTTCTTTTTAATGAATGTAAAAGTGACGGGAATATCTGTACAGTACTGTAAAACACTTACTTTTGCAAGGGCTGTGTAACAACCCTTATTTAAAAATATCCAGTTGCTGTTGCTTGAGCTCCTTGTATTTTGTTGTTTTCGCTAGCGTTTTCTCGTATTCTTCAGTATAGGCATTACCTCTTTGATGTAACATTTTTGCGGAACTTTGAAATCTTCTTCAGATGATCCAAAATTTGCATAGTCAATAGTTGGTTTACTGAGATTCCTCTGAAGTTAGGACCTTGCTGCCTCAGGCATGTAAACATGCTATCAACTTGTCCATGCCTCTATGGACAAGTTGATAGCTGTCATCAAGAATCAGGCCCAGAACTCAGTTTGATGCACAGATGATCCTGCACTTCATTCCTCTTGAACAGAAAGACAGAGGGCTCACCCCAGGCCCCTTTCCTCAAAAGGAGACAGGATTGTTTCAGGATGCGCCTATCTGGAAGAGGAACCAAATACAGCCATCCTTCATCTCCACCAGCAAAGGTCTTAGGACATTCCAAAGATGGCCAGGCCAGGCCATTGCCACCCTCAGCCCAATGTAACATATGTGTATTTGCCTCTGATAAAACCTTCTAACAAGAACATCACTAGGGTCACATGACCAAGTCTTCAAGGCTAATATGATTGTGTCTAGAATAGTCATCCCACCCTGGGACTACATTGAGACATTTTTTGGAGGTAAAGAAAGGCACAGGGATTGCACAGGTGACGTGATTGCAAATTTTTCCATTTTTTCTTTTCACCATTTGTATGCGCACATCGACCCATGTCTATAAGGTACAGAATCTTAACCCAACACCTGTTCTTAACACAACACCATGTTCATAGTGCAAAGGAAGGAGTAGCTGACTGCTACTTTAACAACTTAGTTGCATCTTTCCAGATTGACAAACATTACCATTGCTTCATAGACTGGAGTT
This sequence comes from Chiloscyllium plagiosum, assembly GCF_037043375.1. Taxonomy (NCBI): domain Eukaryota; kingdom Metazoa; phylum Chordata; class Chondrichthyes; order Orectolobiformes; family Hemiscylliidae; genus Chiloscyllium; species Chiloscyllium plagiosum. The sequence goes on from NW_028270142.1 coordinate 74,256,843, forward strand.
ACCTTGCACTAAATTGTCAGGTGTGTTTGGGACAGGGAGTTGGATTTCACACAATCGACCAGTGTCTCAGGCTAACAAAGCATATATTGCCTGCGGGTATCTTAAGCTTCATTTGTGTGGGTGTCTGTATAATACTGTTGCCCTTTGAAGGGCCTCACAATTCAAGCTTGAAAGCTCCTCTCTCTCAGAATGAAGAACTTACTCTGATCACTTCAAATGCAGTCATAGCCATTTTCATCTCCATTGTGCACTTGTTATTTACAAAGCAATTGAAGGCGACAATGATGTGGAGATGCTGATGTTGGACTAGGGTGGGCAAAGTTAAAATTCACACAACAGCAGGTTATAGTCCAACCGGTTTGATCTTTTACTATAAATGATATCCTATTGACAAAGGAACACTGCTCTGAAAGCTTGTACTTCCAAATGAGTCTGAAGGCCATTGGTAGCACATTCACTGATGAGTCTCAGGGTCAGCCTCTACAATTGGAGAACCCCATGAAGTTGGATGTGCATAAGTCCTTTAAGACAGCAGGTAAGGGCTGGAGCTAAAGAAGCCAGTCTGAACTGAGACAACCCATAAAATTTTCCTTGTTCAATTTTACCCTCAGTATATTTCATGATCTAGTGAACCATAAACTGGTAAAGACTGTGGGATCTGGCCCACAAACTGAGTGCAAATACTGTTCTTATTGTGTGTGTTGGGAGGAAGGACTTCAAACATGATGCAGGATTGTTGAGGGAGGTGGTCACAAGGGGACTCAGCTGTGATCACAGCTGGGAATGAATAGTATGGGGAGGGGCTGAGGACAGCAGTCATGAGGGAACTCAGACTGCAGCTAATGGTTGAAGATAGGGTGTTTATCCAGAAGTTTAGAGGTAATTGCGAGAGATCACAAGGGGAATTTAGCTGCGGTCAATGTCAGGGAAGAATGGAATGCTAACTTAGTTGGTGAGAGAACAGCTTTGATCTGAGATTTGATTTGAGTTGGAGGAAAAATTCCTGCTGGATGGAAAACAATATGGTTGGCCAATTTAGAGTGATAGGCCTATTTGAGTCAGAAATTTGGATTCTGTAATCTGAACGTTTTAATGCATATGTACAGGCAAAGTGATTGAATTCATAATGGCACCAGTTTTCTTAAGTAACTTTGGGAGCAAGAGCTTCATTTTAAGGAATAGACATAACAAGAACAATACAAGCTGTTGGGTTATTTTGCATTTGAGCCATTGATGATTGCAAATCATTTCCATTTTTATGTACTGGTACAGCACAAAGGACAGTCCATCACCTAATTTGTGACCACATTAAAGGGGCTAGTAGAACATTGTGAATGTGGAAGGTTCATTTGAGATGCCTTGTGGGACTATTTGGTTTGGGGCATCTGGCACAAAGCTATCTAACAGAAGCTGCTAACAAGTAGAGAACTGGATTTCAAGGTACCTTTTGAAATTGCTACCCGGATGGAGTTTGCTATCGGTGAAGCAACACAGTTGAGTAATGACACTCTGATGCGTAAAGTAGAAACTCAGCATGCAACTCAGAAGCAACAGTAGAATGTCACCAATGCAGCATGAATGTGTTGAAGCCCAATGCCATAGGTTTAATCAAGTAGGCCGTATTGTTTAAAATTGCCAGGTATAAATCAAGCAACAGAAGGGCCAATGCAGAGTCAAGGCATAAGGTACATGTGACCAGCTAAGGAGTAGATTGGGAGTCAGCCAGATCTGAAGGAGAGGCAGAAGGCTCAGAGCCAGCAGAACTTCAGTTAAACATTCTGATAGTATGGGGTGAAGCTGGTTATTTGGGTTCTTCTCAAGTTAGAGGGGGAGACTGCCACTGAAGCTGTCCAAGACTACACAATGGATATAAATGAAACAAGTGGTGCCACGGAAGGCCCTGCACTAGTGAAAATACAATTAAGGGACCAATGTGCCAAATTGGCTCTGTGTAGTGAAAGACAACTATCTTCCATTAAACAGAAGCTCCTGGTTACATAAATTAAACTTAAACTGGCATGTTTAGTAGGCTGATGGATTTAAAAGAGTTTGCAAAAGATTTTGGATAAGTATAAAGATGTCTTCAAAGAAACCATAGGGGAAAATGAAAGTAGAAATTAAACTTCAGTTAAAGCAGGAGACTCATCCATGGGGTCAAAAGGCACATCCAGCACCATGTGGATATGGAACTGGAATGGCTGATGACCTGGGAGCATTGAAACTAGTAACCACTCAAATCATTCCAGTCTTAAAAATAATTGATGCAAGAAGAATTTGTGGTGACTTTAAGGGCAGTCAACCCAGCCCTGTGTGTGGAATAATTACCAACTTCCATGCATTGAAGACATGTTTAGCAGGCAGGCTGGGGATAAAATCTTAAAAAGTAGATCTGTTGCAGACCTACTTGCAGATGGTGGTCATGAAGGAGACCAGCCATTGTTGACAAAAATGACACCATTCCACCTCAAGTGACTTTCTTTCAGTATTGTGTCAGTGCTGGTTCTATTCTAGAGGGCCTTGAACCCGATGTTATCTGGAAGATATTTTGACTACTGGATCTTCTAAAAAGGGCCACTTGAAAAACCCTCGAAGAAACCCAAAAAAAAGTTGCAAGGGCATGGCCAGCAAGTAAAAGGAAAAAATGAGTTGTTTTATCAACTTCATGGTGTACCTGGGCCATGTAATCAATGGCGAGGGACTACAGAAGATGTAGCTAGATGTTAATGGAGGGTATCATGAATGTACTTAGACCAGAAAATATGTTTCAACTGATTGTTCTTGGGACATGTAAATTATTATGATAAGCTCATGTCTGATCTGGCAAGTGTGCATCGGTTGCTGAGAAAAGGGCAACTGTGGAAATTGATCCAGAAATGTGGGGATGCAAACTGGGAGATGAAACAAGCCCAAAAAGAAATGTTGACTGATTTCGACCTGAAGTGGCCACTGCAAGGGTATGCAATGCCTTGCCTTTAAAGCAAGCACTTTGTGCTGCTGACAAGACCACAGGCTATATATCCGAGTTTGACCAATAAACAGAAATATTGTCAATGGCTGTAGCACCCTACATAGAAGGGAAATGGCTCGATCAGCATCCTCATATGAAATCCAATACTGACAACTGGAGCAGCACAGCAATGCAGATGAATTTAATATTACCACTACCAGGAAATAAATATGTTCTCTACTGAAATCCAAATTCAGTACCTTTCCCCGGAAGACAAGATAATAGTGTTAGTGAGTGAAATGTGGAACGCTATTTGAAATGACCTGGGTATTCAGCCTGTAGTGAAGGACTGGGATTAGAAATCGCCTAGAATTATGCTTTTACTTGTCCAGGAGGAAACATAGAAAAAATTTAGCGCAGTACAGGCCCTTTGGCCCTCGATGTTGCGCCGATCCAAGCCCACCTAGCCCACTATCCTCCATATGCCTATCCAATGCCCATAAAGAGGGAGAGTCCACCACTGCTACTGGCAGGGCATTCCATGAACTCACAACTCGCTGAGTAAAGAATCTACCCCTAACATCTGTCCTATACCTACCACCCCTTAATTTAAAGCTATGCCCCCTCGTAATAGCTGACTCCATACGTGGAAAAAGGTTCTCATGGTCAACCCTATCTAAACCCCTAATCATCTTGTACACCTCTCTCAAGTCACCCCTAAACCTTCTTTTCTCCAATGAAAACAGCCCCAAGTGCCTCAGCCTTTCCTCATACGATCTTCCTACTATACCAGGCAACATCCTGGTAAACTTCCTCTGCACCCGTTCCAGTGCCTCCACATCCTTCCTATAGTATGGCGACCAAACCTGCACACAATACTCCAGATGCGGCCGCACCGAGTCTTATACAACTGCAACATGACCTCAGGGCTCCGGAACTCAATTCCTCTACCAATAAAAGCCAGTATGCCATATGCCTTCTTCACCGCACTATTTACCTGGGTGGCAACTTTCAGAGATCTGTGTACATGGACACCAAGATCCCTCTGCTCATCCACACTACCAAGTATCCGACATTAGCCCAGTACCCCATCTTCTTGTTACTCTTACCAAGGTGAATCACCTCACACTTACCTACATTGAACTCCATTTGCCACCTTTCTGCCCAGCTCTGCAGCTTATCTATATACCGCTGTAACCTGCCACATCCTTCCTCACTGTCAACAGCTCCTCCGACTTTCGTATCATCCGCAAACTTGCTCACCCAACCTTCTAGCCCCTCCTCCAGGTCATTTATAAAAATGACAAACAGCAATGGTCCCAAAACAGATCCCCGTTTGAGGCCATTCCCATGCGTAATCACTAAGGCACTGTGCAGGACCAGTAGAGGGATGGATGTGATTAGAGGTCATGGATGTTCACTCCAATCGCCCAAGATGGTGGTCATGGAATTGGTAGCAGTGGAAGCAGTGACAGACCAGCTGGACAAAATATTTGCCAGGTTCCAGAACCAAGCACAAATTGAGTGACAATGGCATAAGAGTTTGACTACTTAGAAAATCAGAGTTTATACATGTGAGATTGGCTCTGTGTCACCCTGTGGCAAATGACCAAGCAGACAGATTTGTGCAAACCTTGAAGGCCTCAAGGGAGAAAGGGAGGACTGCAGATGCTGGAGATCAGAGTCGAGAGTGGGTGCTGGAAAGGTACAGCAGGTCAGATAGCATCCAAGGATCAAGAGAATCTGCATTTTGGGCATAAGGAATGAGGTTTCACTAGGACTGTGGCTTAACATGCTCCTCAGCATATGGAGGAGCACGCCACTCATGATGACCAGGCATTCACTAACACCCTTAATATTCAATCACCAGCTGAGAACCATATTTTGACTTACTGCAGCCAAAGAAACTGGAGAGGTGATAAAGCACAACTAAGAAGGATAAATAATCAGAAGTGCCAGGACATTATAGTCAAAGGTATACTAAAGAGAAGTTACGATGTTGACCTGGAATTATATACTTGTGGGGAAAAATGGATCCTTTTGTTGGTGGTGACTCAGACAGGACCATTTGTCATATACAATGCAGACTAGGGATGAATTGGGCTGGAGGAGGCTTGCCATTGTACCTCACCAACAGGTAGGAGGGGAGAGAAGGAGGGAGATTTCCATCAGAATATTGAACTGGTCCAGATGGGACCAACGGTGTTGACAGAGTCATGTGTCTCTGATCCAGGGTTGGATGTAAACAGGTAGAAGACAATAGCAGCTTCACAGTGTAACAGCCAGAGAGGGACATACCTGTGGAACAACAAGAGCTTCCAGAAGCCTGGGAGATCAAATTAGAAAAAATTCCTGAGACGGACGCTGTTTTCTCGGATTTGTCTTCTTTCTGAGAGAATGGTAATGTGAATGTAGAATATGGAAGGTTTATATTTCTCTTTCCATGTTTATTTTTGGCATATATCCCTGACAATGTATATATGCTAGCTACAATGCCTACATAATAGTTAAAACTGTTTGGTGTGTGTGTGTTTGCACGTATATATGGGGAATATTGAAATAAAGGGGAGTGGTGCAGTTGGGTGTGTTGCCCCCTTTACGAGACCACCAGGAGGTGGGAGGAAAGAGAGGCAGTGGAGAATAACATTTGAATTCAATAAAAAAATCTGGAATTATGAGTTTTTATTCATCTTGTGAATGAATGAAGGGGAAAAAAAAGGCGAGTCATTGCAGAATTCCAAGGTATCTTACTTGCTTCATTTTTTTGGTGGCAGTTGAAGTGGGAGGAGCGACAGTGAGGACCAAAGGCCCGATGGAAAATAAGTTTAATGTATATAAACGTACCTCGTGTATTGGTGGAATGCACACTGAGCAGAAATGGACATGGGACTGCTGTGTAAGTGAGGTTTTATATTAGGGCGGTTGCTTTAACATTACTTGGGTACTGTCTTCCACCTGTCCTCCTCCTCCTCTAACCAAATAAAAAGGTTCTGTATACCAGATTGGTAACTGCACTAGTTTTATTTTAAAAGTTTTTCAGTAGTCTCATTGGGAAATTAGAATAGTGGGAAAGGAGGTTAGAGCAGTTGAATGTTCCTCCTGCAGAATGTGGGAGGTAAGGGTCACCACTAGTGTCCCTGTTGACTGCATCTGCAGGAAGTGCACTCAAATCCAGCTCATCAAAAATGGCATTAGGGAACTGGAGCTGGAGCTTGATGAACTTTGGATCATTTGGGAGGTGGAGAGGGCTATTGAGAGGAGTTACAGTAAGGTAGTCACACTTCCGGTCCAAGAAGAAAGTAGATGGGTTACCATCAGGGGACGGAAAGGGAACCGGCAGGCAGTGCGGGGATGCCCGTTGGCTTTACCCTTCAACAATAAGAATACCATTTTGGATACTGTTGGGGTGACAACTTACCAGGGGTGAGCAATGGGGCACAGGTCTCTGGCAAAGAGTATATTCCAGTTGCTCAGAAGGGAAGGGGGAAGAGACGCAGAGCATTAGGCATTGCGGACTCCATAGTTAGGGGAACAAAGAACAAAGAAAATTTACGCCCAGGAACAGGCCCTTCGGTCCTCCAAGCCTGAGCCGATCCAAATATACTGTCTAAACCTATCAGGCAATTCCTAAGCATTTGTATCCCTCTGCTCCCCCCCACACATGTATCTGTCCAAATGCATCTTAAATGAATCTACCGTGCCTGCCTCTACCACCTCTGCTGGCAACGCATTCCAAACTCCCACCACCCTCTGTGTGAAGTAATTCCGCGTGTAGAAGAGAGATGGGGATTTCAGGCAGAAATTCAGGATTTCCGTGTGTCAGAAGAGAGATGGGGATTTCAGGCAGAAATTCAGGGAGCTAGAGTGGAAGCTTGGAGGTAGGAGAAACCGAGTTATTATCTCTGGCTTGTTGCCTGTGCCACATGCTAGCGGGGTGAGGAATAGGGAGACAGAGGAGTTGAACACGTGGCAACAGGGATGATGCAGGTGGGAGGGTTTTGGATTCCTAGATAATTGGGCTCTTTGTGGGATAGGTGGGACCTCAACAAACAGGATAGTCTTCACCCGAACCAAACAGGATAGTCTTCACCCGAAACAATTTGGTTTCCCAACCCCCTGCTGAATTTGTTTAAAACCACCCGGTGAGCATTAGCAAATTTCCCCCCAAGGATAACACAGGAGGTTGAGAGTAGTGAGGTTTGAAATAGGGGTTCAAGGTCGCAAGAGAGCACCAGCAAGCAAGAAGTTGGTTTGAATTGTGTCTGCTTCAACGCCAGGAACATCCGGAATAAGGTGAGAGAACTTGCAGCATGGGTTGGTACCTGGGATTTTGATGTTGTGGCCATTTCGGAAATATGGATAGAGCATGGACAGGAATGATTGTTTCAAGTTCCGGGAGTTAGATGTTTCAGTAAGAGCAGAGAAGATGGTTAAAAAAAAGGAGGGAGGGTGGCATTGTTACTCAAGGACAGTATTACGGTTGCAGAAAAGACATTTGAGGACTCGTCTACGGAGACAGTATAAGCTAAAGTTAGAAACAGGAAAGGAGAGATCACCCTGTTGGGGGTTTTCCATAGGCCTCCGAATAGTTCCAGAGATGTAGAGGAAAGGATAGCAAAGATGATTCTGGGTAGGAGCATGGTAGTTGTTATTGGGGTCTTTAACTTTCCAAATATTGTCTTAGACTACTATAGTTTAAGTACCTTTGATGGGACAGTTCTTATCCAATGTGTGCAGGTGGGTTTCCTGACACAGTATGAAGACAGGCCAACAAGGGGGGAGGTCACATTGGATTTGGTACTGTGTAGTGAACCCGGCCAGGTGTTAGATTTGGAAGTAGATGAACACTTTGTTGATATTGATCACAATTTGATTCATTTTACTTTAGCAGTGGATATGGATGGGTATATACTACAGGGCAAGATTTATAGCTGGGGTAAATGCAATTACGATGCGATTAGGCAAGACTTAGAATGGAGAAGATGGTGAAGGAAACTGCGAGGGATGGACACAAATGAAATGTGGAGCTTATCCAAGGAACAGCTACTGCAGGCCTTGATAAGTATGTACCTGTCTGGCAGGGAGGAAGTGGTCGAGCACGGGAACCATGGTTTACTCTAGAAGTTGAATCTCTTGTCAAGAGGAAGAAGAAGGCTTATTTTAAGATGAGATATGAAGACTCAGTTAGGGCATTTGAGAGTTACAAGTTAGATAGAAAAGAATAATAAAAGAATTAAGAAGAGCCAGGAGGGACGTGACAAATCATTGGTGAATAGGATCAAGGAAAACCCTTAAGCGCCCCATAGGTATTCAGGAATAAAGGAATGACTAGAATAAGATAAGGGGCAATAAAAGACAGTAGTGGGAAGTTGTGCATAGAGTCCGAGGAGATAGGGGAAGCGCGAAATGGATGTTTTTTGTCAGTATTCACATTAGAAAAGACAATGTTGTCAAGGAGAATACTGAGATACAGGCTACTAGGCCAGATAGGATGAAGGTTCACAAGGAGGAGGCGTTAGCAATTTTGGAAATGTAAGGATAGATAAGTCCCCTGGGTGGGATTTTATCCTAGGACTCTCTGGGAAGTCAGGGAAGAGATTACCAAGTCTTTGTCTTTGATTTTATGTGTCATTGTCTATAGGAATAGCGCCAGAGACTGGACGATAGCAAATGTTATTTCCTTGGTCAAGAAGGGGTGTAGAGACAACCCTGTTAATTATAGACCACTGACCATTACTTCGGTTGTGGGTAAAGTGTTAGAAAAGGTTTTAATATGAATAAGCTGATTAAGGAAAGTCAACACAGTTTTGTGAAGGGTAGGTCGTGCCTCACAAACCTTATTGAATTCTTTGAGAAGGTGCCCAAGCAGGTGAACAAGGGTAAAATGGCTGATGTGGTGTGTATGGATTTTGGTAAGACATTTGATAAGTTTTCCCATAGGTGGACTATTGCACAAAATACGGAGGAATGGGATTGTGGGTGATTTAATGGTTTAGATCAGAAATTGGCTAGCTGAAAGAAGGCAGAGGGTGATGGTTGATGGGAATTATTCATCCTGGAGTTCAGTTACTGTGGTGTACTACAGAATCTGTTTTGGGTCCACTGCTGTTTGTCATTTTTATAAGTGACTTGAATGAGGGCATAGAAGGATGGGTTAGTAAATTTGTGGATGACTCTCGGATTGGTAGCGTGGTGGATAGTGCAGAAGAATGTTATAAGTTACAGAGGGACATAGATAAGCTGCAAAGTTGGGCTGAGAGGTGGCAAATGGAGTTTATGTGGAAAAATGTGAGGCGACTCACTTTGGAAGAAGCAACAAGAAGCAGACTACTGGGATAATGGTAAGATTCTTGGCAGGGTAGATGAGCAGAGAGATCTCAGTGTCCATGTACAAAGATTCCTGAAAGTTGCCACCCAGGTTGATAGGGTTGTTAAGAAGGCATACAGTGTGTCAGCTTTTATTAGTAGAGGGATTAAGTTTGAGAGCCATGAGGTCATGCTGCAGCTGTACAAACCTCTGATGCAGCTGCACTTGGAGTATTGCGTACAGTTCTGGTCACTGCATTATAGGAAGGTTGTGGAAGTTTTGGAAAGGGTTCAGTCAATATTTACTCAGATATTGCTTTGTATGGAGGGAAGGTCTTGTGAGGAAGGTCTGAGGGACTTGAGGCTGTTTTTGTTAGAGAGAAAAAGGTTGAGAGGTGACTTAATTTAGACATATAAGATAATCAGAGCGTTAGATAGGGTGGACAGTGAGAGCATTTTTCCTCAGATGGTGATGTCTCACACATGGGGGCATAAATTAAATTGAAGGGTAATAGATATAGGGCAGATGTCAGAGGTAGTTTCTTTTCTCAGAGAGTAGTAGGGGCATGGAACGCATTCCCTGCACCACCAACTTTAAGGGCATTTAAATGGTCATTGGACAGACATATGGATGAAAATGGAATGGTGTGGGTAAGATGGGCTTCAGATTGGTTTCACAGGTCAGTGCAACATCGAGGGCTGAAGAGCCTGTCTGTATGTTCTATGGGTGTCCTTGTACATCTTACAGCAAATAATTAGTGTTGATATTTATTATAAATTGAATGGATATAAACATCAAAAAGTTTTATTGCAACTGTGCAGGGCTTTGATGAGGCTACCAATGAAGTACTGTGTATATATTTTTGAAACGTTATTGTACACAATATTTGAAAAAAATGTAATTAAATTGCAAACAATTCAGAGAAGGATCATTCAACTGATTCCTGGCTTGAAGGGCTTGTTGTACGAAAGAAGGTCTAACAGTTGGGCTTCTACTCATTGCAGTTTAACTGAAGGAGAGGTGATCTTATTGAAACATACAAATCCTGAGGGACTTGTTCTAACAGAGAGTGGGAGAATGTCTCCTCTTTGGTGAAGACTAGAACTATGAGATAGAGTTTAAGAATAAGAGCTCTTAAAACACAGAGGAGTAGACTTTTTCTCTTAGAGCTATTATTATGTGAAATTCTCTACTTTAGAAAGCAAGGCAGATTGGTCACTAAATTTATTCAAAGTGGAATTGAATGTATTTAAAGGTTATTGGAGTCAAACAGGAAAGTCAAGTTGAGAATACATGCAGATGTCAAATATTGAATCATGCATGAAATTCAAACGGCCTGCTTTTGCTCAAAGTTCTAATGTTCTCTGCAGAAATCAGAAAATATAAATAAAATGTCTATTGCTTGTAGCTAGTAACAAATGTGAAATGGGACATAATGGCTCCTGTAATTACGGAGTGGATGTAGTGGGCAGGGACAAAACAGTGGCATGTGTAAGTGAACAGCAAACCCTGAAAAGGTGGAACTGAAGGGCTCTTGCTAAATTCAATGGAAGGATATAATCGGGGTAATCAAAGGTGCAGCATTTTGACTGCCCCACATTACCAAAAAAATGTCTTTTGTGTCTTAATTCTAGGACAGTCTGGAGGAGACTGAGCCTGAGAGTCACCAACACTCCATATGAAGTGTACTTTAATTTATTTCCTAAAGAGTTGGTCAGCCTGGGTGTTCTAGAAAAGGAGAAAGTGAGGACTGCAGATGCTGTAGATCAGAGTCAAAAAGTGCAGTCCTGGAAAAGCACAGCCGGTCAGTCAGCATCCGAGGAGCAGGACAGTTGATGTTTCTGTTCTGTTGAGCTTATGCTTTTCATCAGAAATGTAAGGGGGCCCAAATGGGCTGAGAGATAAATGGCAGGGGGTTGCGGCTGGGGGGAAGGAATACAATGGATAGATAAAGGTGGGGGTGAAAGTGATAGGTCAGAGCAGACAGTGAAGTGGGAAGGAAGATGGGCAGGTGAGATAATTCAAGAAGGTGATGCTGAGTTGGAATGTTGGATCTGGGATAAGGTGGGGGAAGGGGAGATGAGGACATTGATCCCGTGTGGGATCCCGTGATCCCAGGGCGGAAGATGAGGCATTCTTCCTTAAGGCATCAAGTGGCTAGAATCTGGCGGTGTAGGAGGCCCAGAACTTGTATGTCCTTGGCAGAGTGGGAGGGGAGGGGGTTGTTGAAGTTTTCAGCCATAGGGTAGTGGAGTTGTGTAGTCCGCATGTCTCAGAGATGTTTCCTGAAACGTTCCGCAAGTTGGCGTCCTGTCTCCCTAATGTAGAGGAGACCACATCGGTAGCAACGGTCACAGTAGATGATGTGTGTCAAGTTGCAGGAAAATCTCTGCCAGATGTGGAAAGGTCCTTTGGGGCCTTGGATTGAGTTGAGGGGGGAGGTGTGGGTAGAGTTTTTATACCTTTTGCAGTGGCAAGGGAAAGTGTCGGAAGTGGAGGGTGGGTTGATGGTAGGAATCATGGAGGGAATGGTCTCTGCAGAATGCAGATAGGAGTGGGGTGGGAAAAATATCTCGGTGGTGGGGCCTGTTTGTAAGTGTTCTAGGAAATAAGTGGCCTCAGTGGATTATCTAGTATATGAAACTAGAGAGACCCAGGAAGTATTTTGGAGATCTAGGTTCAAATCCTGCCATGACAAATAGTGGAACTTAAATTCAATAAAAACCCGGAATTAAAAGTCTAATAATGATAATGAAGCCAATGTTAATTGTTGGGGAAAACCTATCTAGTTCACTAATACCCTTGAGAGAAGGAAATCTGCTGTCCTTATTTGGTCTGACTTTCATGTGACTCCAGTCCCACGGCAATTTGGTTGACTCTTAACTGCCCTGTGAACAATTAGTGATTGGCAATGAATGCTGGCGTCAATAACTGTGACTATATCCTGTGAATAAATTATTTTTAAAAATTGAAATGTTATTCTTTGTTCTCTCATTCAAAAATTACCTGTGGGAGGAAACCGGAGCACCCGGAGGAAACCCACGCAGACACGGGGAGAACGTGCAAACTCCACACAGTCAGTCGCCTGAGGCGGGAATTGAACCCGGGTCTCTGGCGCTGTGAGGCAGCAGTGCTAACCACTGTGCCACTGTGGGCGGCACAGTGGCAGTGGGCGGCACGGTGGCACAGTGGTTAGCACTGCTGCCTCACAGCGCTAGAGACCCGGGTTCAATTCCCGCCTCAGGCGACTGACTGTGTGGAGTTTGCACGTTCTCCCCGTGTCTGCGTGGGTTTCCTCCGGGTGCTCCGGTTTCCTCCCACAGTCCAAAGATGTGCAGGGTCAGGTGAATTGGCCATACTAAATTGCCCATAGTGTTAGGTAAGGGGTAAATGTAGGGGTATGGGTGGGTTTCGCTTTGGCGGGTCGGTGTGGACTTGTTGGGCCGAAGGGCCTGTTTCCACACTGTAATCTAATCTAATCTAATCTAATAAAAATGGGATTATAGGGCTAGAGAGTTTTTGGGGCAGTGAAGAGAAATTGTTCGGGAAAGAAGACAGATTTCAGAAGGTTTATTTAGGGGGCCAGGATGATGAGGAAACACCTTTGCTACTGGTGTCCTTGAAAGAGTGCTTAATTGCAAATAACAAAAGTGTTGTATAAGGCTCTAATGGGTTAACACTGAGGTGCACATTAATACCACCCAATTTGATGATGATCTGCATAGAATAACTTAACTATTGGAAATTTTAACCGACCTGATATAACAATTTAACTATTTCAATCCAGTAACATTCCATAAACTCATAGAACATCACAGCGCAGTACAGGCCCTCTGGCCCTTGATGTTGCGCTGACCAGTCATACTAATCTGAAGCCCATCTAACCTACACTATTCCATGTACGTTCATAGGCTTGTTTAATGACGACTTAAATGTACTTAAAGTTGGCGAATCTACTACTATTGCAGGCAAAGCATTCCAAAACCACACTACTCTCTGAGTAAAGAAACTACCTCTGACATCTGTCCTATATCTATCACCCTCAATTTAAAGCTATGCCCCCTTGTGCTTGCCGTCACCATACTTGGAAAAAAGCTTTCCCTGTCCACCCTATCTAACCTTCTAATTATCTGTATTAAGTCACCTCTCAACCTTCTTCTCTCTAACGAGAACAGCCTCAAGTCCCTCAGCCTTTCCTCATAAGATCTTCCCTCCATACCAGGCAACATCCTAGTAAATCTCCTCTGCACCTTTTCCAACGCTTCCGCATCCTTATTATAATGCGGTGACCAGAACTGTACACAATACTCCAAGTGTGGCCACACCAGAGTTTTGTACAGAATCAGCATAACTTCATGGTTCCGGAACTGGATCCCTCTATTAATAAAAGCTGTAAGCCTTCTTAACAACCCTGTAAATCTGGGTGGCAACTTTCAAGGATCTGTGTACATGGACACCGAGATCTCTCTGCTCATCTACATTACCAGGAATCTTACCATTAGCCCAGTACTTAGCATTCCGGTTACTCCGACCAAAGTGAATCACCTCACACTTGTCCTCATTAAACTCCATTTCCACCTCTCAACCCAGCTCTGCAGCTTATCTATGTCTCTCTGTAACCTACAACGTCCTTCGTCACTATCCACAACTGCACCGACCTTAGTGTCATCTGCAAATTTACTAACCCATCCTTCTATGCCCTCATCCAGGTCATTTGTAAAAATGACGAACAGCAGTGGACCCAACACCGACCCTTGCAGTACACCACTAGATTCCAAGATGAACATCAACCATCAACCACCCTCTGTCTTCTTTCAGCAAGCCAATTACTGATCCAAACTGCTATATCTCCCACAATCCCGTTCCTCTGCATTTTGTACAATAGCCTACTGTGGGAAACCTTAGCGAATGCCTTGCTGAAATCCATATACACCACATCAACTGGTTTACTCTCATCTACCTGTTTGGTCACCTTCTCAAAGAACTCAATAAGGTTTGTGAGGCATGACCTATCCTTCACAAAAACGTGCTGACTATCCCTAATCAAATTTCCTTGATTGGAAAGTTGAGTAGAGAAATGGCAGATGGAGTTCAATCGGACAAATGCAAGGTGATGCATCTTGGGAGATCAAATTCAAGAGCAAACTACACAGTAAGTGGAAAAGTCCTGGAAAAATGTTGTATGGAGAGATCTGGGTGTTCAGTTTTATTGTTCCCTGAAGGTGGCAACGCAGGTCTATAGAATAGTCAAGGCGGCATATGGCATGCTTTCCTTCTTCAGACGGGGTATTCAGAACAACAGTTGGCAGGTCATGTTACAGTTGTGTAAGACTTTGGTTTGGCTACATTTGGAATACTGCATACAGTTCTGATCATCACATTATCAAAAGGATGTGGATGCTTTGGAGAGGGTGTAGAGGAGGTTCAGCAGGAGGTTGCCTGGTATGGAGGGCACTAGCTATAAAGAGAGGTTGAGTAGATTAGGATTACTTTCATTAGAAAGATGGAGGTTAATGGGGTGTCTGTTTGTGATCCACAAAATCATGAGAGGTATAGACAGGGGGAAAGCAAGAAACTTTTTTTCCCAGAGTAGGAGATTCAATTATTCGGGATCACGAGTTCAAGGTGAGAGGAAAAGGCTTAAAAGAGATATGCGTGGAGATATGGGTGGATAGGAAGAAGCTGTTTCCCAGAGTGGGATACTCAGTTACTAGCGGTCATGAGTTCAAAGTGAGAGGGGAAAAGTTTAAGAGAGATATGCATGGAAGGTTCTTTACACAGAGGGTGGTGGATGCCTGGAATGTGTTGCCAGTGGAGATGGTCAGGGCGGGCACAATAGCATCATTTAAGATGTATTGAATAGGCATGGAGAAAAGGGGTACAGGCCTTTAGAAAATAGGCAACAGGTTTAGGTAGAGGATCTGGATCAGTGCAAGTTTGGAGGGCCAAAGGACCTGTTTCTGTGGTGTAATTTTCTTTGTTCTCTCTCAGTTATCTGTAAGAATAATAGGGTAGTAATAGGATACTAATAGGGTAGCATTTTAACTTTCCAAACATTGACTGGGTTGTCAAAATGTTAAAAGGTTTAGATGAAGAAGAATTTGTTAAGTGCGTACAAGAAAATCTTCTGATGCAGTATGTGGATGTACCTACTGGAGAAGGTGCAAAACTTGATCTTCCCTTGGGAAATAAAACAGGGAAGGTGACTGAAGTGTAAGTGAGTGAGCACTTTGGGACCGATGATGATAATTCTATTAGTTTTAAAATAGTGATGGAAAAAGCTAGGCATGATCTAAAAGTTAAAGCTCAAAATTGGTGGAAGGTCAAATTTGATGGTATAAGGCAAAAACTTTCAAATGTTGATTGGATGTGGATGTTCGTAGGTAAAGGCACTGCTGGAAAATGGGAAGCCTTCAAAAAGGAGCTAACAAGAGTCGAGAGACAGTGTATTCCTGTGAGGGTGAAAGGCAAGTCCGGTAGGTGTAGGGAATGCTGAATGACTAGAGAAATTGAGACTTTGGTCAAGAAAAAAAAGGAAGTATATAGATAGGAGAAAGTGAGGACTGCAGATGCTGGAGATCAGAGCTGAAAATATAGATATAGATATAGATATAGATATAGATAGCAGAGATCTTAGAACAGTAATAAAGACAGGAGGAATATACTTAAGAGGGAAATCCAGATGGCAAAAAGGGTCATAATACAGCTTTGGCAAATAGGGTTATGGAGAATCCAAAGGGATTTTATAAATACATTAAGGACAAAAGGTTAAGAAGGGAGAGAATAGGACCCCTTAAAGATCAGCAAGGCAGCCTATGTGTGGAACCACAGGAGTTGGAAGATATAATAAATATTTACTGTGGAGAAGGACATGGAAAATACAGAATGTGGGGAAATAGATGGAGACATCTTGAAAAATGTATATATTAATAAGGAGGAGTTCTTGGATGCCTTAAAATGCATAAAGGTGGAGATCAGGTATACCCTAGAACTCTATGGAAAGCTCAGGAAGTGATTTTTGGGCCCCTTGCTGAGATATTTGGATCATTGATAGTCACAGGTGAGGTGCTGGAAGACGGAGGTTAGCTAACATGCTGCCACTATTTAAGAAAATAAAAGCCAAGGAACTACAGACTGGTGAGCCTGACATCAGTGGTGGGCAAGTTGTTGGAGGGAATCCTGAGGGACAGGATTTGCATGTATTTGCAAAAGCAAGAACGGATTAGAGATAGTCAACATAGTTTGGTGCAGGAAAATTTTGTCTCACTAACCTAATTGAAATTTTTGAAGAAGTAACAAAGAGAATTGATGAGGGTAGAGCGGTGGGCATGATCTATATGGACTTTAGTAAGACATCTAACAAGGCTCCTCATCGTAGATTGGTTAGCAAGGTTAGATCACATGGAATACAGGGAGAACTAGCCATTTGGATATACAGAACTGGCTCAAAGGTAGAAGACAGAGGGTGGGGATGGAGGGTTGCTTTTCAGACTGGAGGCCTCTGGTGTGCCACAAAGATCTGTGCTGGTTCCATTGCTTTTTTTTAGATTAGATTGTGGAAACAGGCCCTTTAGTCCAACAAATCTACACCGACCCTCCAAAGAGTAACCTACCCAGTCACATTTCCCTCTGACTACGGGCAATTTAGCATGGCCAATTCACCTGATCTGCACATCTTTGGATTTTGGGAGGAAACCGGAGCACCAGGAGGAAACCAACGCAGACACGGGGAGAATGTGCAAACTCCATACAGACAGTCACCCAAGGCTGGAATTGAACCCGGGACCGAGGTGACTTTCAATGGTGGAGATCACAAGTACTCACACTATGACTTGTACAGTTCTGCTCTAGGAGGGAATGGAAGACGAATGTAGTCAAACTGGTTTGGGTTGCACAGAGCCACATTGCCACCAGGGAATATTGATGGACAGGTAACTGGATTGCTGTGATGCTTTCCAAGCTTCTTTAAGCACTTATATATGAGTGATTGATACAGAATTCTGATTTTAAATGGCAGTAATCTGAGTTTCTATGACCTCATTCATATGTTAGATAGCCTTTGCTTATGCTGCAATGGAATTGATACAGTAGGCATCAGATGTTGCATCATGGTTGAATCTGTTAGCATGCTAGAGGAATTGATCATTCCATGCTGGAATGGTTGATATATTCATTGCCTTTAACCACAGACCTTCCAATGCACAGGGAGTTTAGTTATGCACATCCCTCAGATATTTTCTGTAGCTTGTTCCATTGAAATATTCCTCCAAATCTTCCTGCTGTTGGACCACGTGCACTTCTGGACCAGGTTGCATTTCTTGGTAATTGGAAAGGAAAAAAATCTTTCCAAAGATGTGCAGCTTAGGTGAATTGGCCATGCTAAATTGCCCATAGTGTTCAGGGATGTGTAAATTAGTTGCATTTGTTGGGGAAAATATGGAAAAATAGGATAGTGGAATGGATGGGTTACTCATCGGAGGCTCGGTATAGATTTGTTGGGCCAAATGGCCTGTATCCACACTGTCGGGATAATTCTTCTTCTATGTGAATAATCAGAGCTGGATTGGGAGAAGGAAGTAGAATAGGAGATACATACTTACACCATTGGCAGCTTGCAAATTGAAAGGATTTGTGAGATGAAGGGTAAGTTGGACATAAGAAGGCACTTTTATGTTTGACAGTTATACCTTTGGCCATGAGTTTAGTCATAGTAATTCCAATTATGCGAACGTCTGCCCTCAGAGGTACAGATGTGTTGGTCAGGTGCTGTGCCCCCTCTGTGCGCCTGGTTATGAACTAACTTGTCCTGCAAGACAGAGAGAGAAGTATGTCAGTTATTGTAGGGTAATGTGTTTAGGTGATGCAGCTGTCACAGCTTTTCAGCAGGAACTGGTTGCTGGTCCCTGTGGAGCATCTATTGTGCATCAACTTCACGACACTTGACTGACCATCAAGAATTCTCTCATTGGTCCTTCAAGTTGGTAATGTTAGGGTAAGAAATCCTGTGCCTGTTCCTCATTAGCACTAATCAACTTTCCTAGGGGTTACTTAAAAAATAAACCACATTTATGTTGTATCTTTCATATGAGAGAACAACAGCTGTACTTCACATGAGCATTATCAAACAAAATTTAACACCATGTGATGATGCAGATTTAACAAAATACAATTTATTTGAGGAGAAAGATATATTCTAAAGAGTCTATAACGAAATTTCAGAGTGTAGGACTTAGGATAATTGTTCAAGGTGGTGAATACCCATGATGGTCACGAAAGCTGCCTTAAAGTAATCGAGGAAAATTAAAAATTCATTGAATGCTTGCTTAGTTCTGACTAGACCATTGCATTGCAAAGTCTGTCCTTAATTTGCCCATTTTACAAACTTTAATGATAGTGATGTTGAATTTTTCCCCTACTATTTACAGTAATTGAAGATATTAAAGTTAGGGAACATCAATGTGGGATTGAATGTGAAAGGTAGAGGAGAGAGATAGAAATGTTTATTTCAACCTGAACAGGCTGTGAGAATTTAGAATGTATTCGTGGAATTAGTGATTGTTGTAGAAACCACACCAAATTTCCAAAATAGATTATGTAGATGATTGATACAAAGTGAGAAAGGGATTTGAAAACCAATCCATAAACTTAGCCCTGTTTCTCTAAAATTAAATGCACAAAAATGCACAAAGTGGCACCAAGTGGCCATCAAACTCAGTTTCCTCTCACATTTGGACACTGTTTAATGGATGACAAAATTAGAAAGTAATTGCCAACTATATGGGAGAAATTACATTACTGTTTTCAAAAACTAGCCTCACTCTATGTTTTCTGCCAGATGGTGAAGCTTCTATTCATGCTAGCACCTTGCCTCTGACACCATGGGCTCTTATCTTACTCAGTAGCCTCCTGTGCAGCACCTTGTCAAAGGCCTTCTTGAAGTCCAGGTAGATAACATCCATTGGCTCTCCTTGGTCCAAGTTGTTCATTACTTTCTCAAAGCATTCTAGAAAATTTGTCAGCATGGCCACCCCTTGATGAAACCATGTTGACTTTGCCCATACACTTCCAAGTATTCAGAAATATCATCCTTATAATGGAATCCAGGTTCTTACCCACAACTGTGATTAGGATAATTGGTCTATAATTTTCTATCTTTTGCCTTACTGCCTTTTTAAACAGTGGTGTCCGTTAGCAATTTTCCAGTCCTCTGGGACCCTCCATGATTCTACTTATTTCTGAAAGATCATTAGTAATGCTTCGACCATCTCTTCAGGTATCTCCCTTCGAACTCTAGGGTATAGTCCATCTGGTCCTGGTGATTTATCCACCTTCAGGCCATTCAGCTTTTCTAGCACCTTCTCCTTGTTGATAGCCACCATACTCAGCTCTGCCCATTCACTCTCTTGAATTTTTAAGATACTACTCGTGTTTTCCACTGTGAAGACTGATACAAAGAAATTATTCAGTTCCTCAGCCATTTCCTTATGCCCCATTTTCCAGTGTCATTTTCCAGCAGCCCAAAGTCTACGTTTGCCTCTCTTTCTCCCTTTACATGTCTAAAGTCTTCCTTTATACTCCTAGCTAGCTTACTCTAATATTTAATCTTCTTCCTGTTTATTTCTTTGTTTTTGTTGGCCTCTGTTGGTCTTTGTAAACTTCCCAACCCTTTGCCACTGCCCTTTGCCACATTGCATGCTTCCTTTTTTGCTGTTATGCTATCCCTGACTTTCCTCGTCAGCCATGGTTACCTCATTCTCCCTGTACCAAGCTTCTTTTTCCTCAGGATGAATCTTTGCTGTATCTCCTGAATTACTCCCAGGTGCTCCTGATATTGCTGTTCCACTGTCTTTCCTTCTAGGCTCCTCTCCCAGACAATTCTACCCAGCACCTCTCTCATGCCTCTGTAGTTGCCTTTATTCACTTGTAATACCGTTATCTCTGACTCTACCTTCTCCCTCTCAAATGAGGAGTAAATTCAATCATATTATGATCACTGCCTCCAAAGAGTTTATTCACCTTAAGTTCCCTTATCAAATCTGCCCTATTGCACAACACTAAATTCACTATTGTGTGTTCCCCAATGGGCTCAACCACAAACAGCCCAAAAAACCATCTCAAGAACATTCCACAAATTTCTTTTCTTACAATCCACTACCAAAACAATTTTCCTACTTCAACTGCATATTGAAATCCCCCATGATAACCATAACTTTGCCTTTCCTACACATCTTTTCTATCTCCTGCTGTATGTTATGCTTCAGCTCCAGATTAATGTTTGGAGGCCTGTACATAACTCCAACTATCGTTTTTTGTATCTTTGTGGTTCCTCAATTCTGCCCACACAGATTCTATTCTACCTGGCCTTATTTCATTTCCTACTGTTGATTTAATTTCATTTCTTACTAATAAAGCAACCCCACTCTCCTCTGCCTATCACTTCCCTAATCAGAGCCAAAGTATAACATGAAAATGGTGCCTGCAAGCATTTATCAATCACCACCTCTTCTTCTTGATGTATATGTTGCCTCTTAGTAGCATCATATAAAAGCAAACCATTAGGTTTTTTTTAACTACACTAATGGCAATTGTCTCTACTTCACTTCTATCTCTCTTGACTCTTACATTCTCACTAAACTTTTAAGAATGCTAATACAATGTCCAACCCAGGATAAGCAGAAATTTCCCCTCATTAAATATTGGGAAGACAAAAGTCCTTGTCTTTAGTTCCTGCTATGAACTCTGGTTCTCAGTACTAACATCAATCCCCTTATTGGCAATTGTCCCAAATTGCTGCATAATGTTATCATCTTTGACCCTAAGATAACTTTCTATTAAGCCTACATGTCTGTACCATCTCTAAGATCACCTGTTTTCACCTCTATAATATGATCCAACTCCAAACATACATCATCTCATCTGCAGTTCAAATCCTCATCCATGCCTCCAATCTTTCTGAACTTCACCACGCCATTTTACTTCTGTCTTGTTTGCCATCACCCAATGCTTGCTGACCTACACTGCAGAGGAGAGGTGGGGGTGGGGTGGGGTGGGGGGGGGACAACGGGGGTGGATAATGGGAGGGAGTTAAGAAAAGATGACAGATCATGCAGATGTGGTGAAGAGATGAGGGTCACAGAACCCTACCTCTGCTCTTTCAGATTCATAATTTGTTTCATAAGAGACACTATCTGATCAGTCTGGTATTCCCTTAATTATTGGATATTTTCAACCATGGAAACCCTTTCAGCAAAAATAAAAGGCTCCTGAAATACCCAGACTCATTCGAAGTATTTAAATTGCTGACACACCAACTGAGAGTAGTTTGCTCGACCTACTTGCATTTATAGGCTGTCCTAAAGTTGGACTTTCCTCCCTCCCAAGGCAAATAAACCAATATAGACTGACATCTGATCTCCAAGTCACATTTCATGTGTAATGAATTATATTATTATATTGTAAAAAGTTGTGATGATTTCACAGAGACAGTAGTTAGGACTGTTGATCAGACTATGGATGATAAACTCAAATCATAATTTCTGCACAAATAACAGCTGCTTAACAATGGAAAATATAACATTTTAAAACAGTTTAATTTAAAGTGTAGTAAGATAATATGGAGATGTCAATTGTGCTTTAAACTAAAATCACTTGCAAAGAAACAATCTTTCAAGGACAAACACGTTTATCAAATATCATCAGGGCAAGAATTATTTAAAAAGAAACTTCATATTGGTTAAAATAGGATAAATAATTACATTTTTCTAACTGATAAATCAAAGCCAAATGATCAGTTAATCTGTGACAGCAACTTAATTACATGAAATTAAAAACTGACTGCCATGACAAATTGTAATGGATCATTTGAAAACAATATGCACATCAAATAGATAGTGGTTTATGCCTTTAGTGTAAAAATCCAGTTTATTGCTCCCAGTTTAGACTTGAATATTGGCATGGCAAATTAAATGAATTAGTCAATTCCAGGAAGGTACTGCTACAGAATAGTGAATTCAAGATTGCATTTGCATTATTTTAATAAGCATCTATAATTTGTAACCTTCAATTCATTTGCTTATTACTACAGTTCAATCAAGTATCACAATAATTAATGACAATAGTGAAAATTAAGTTTGGTATGAGTGGTGGCACGCTTGCATGAGTTAGAAGGTTGTAGACTTAAGTGTCACTCGAGAAATTTGACAACATAACATAAACTAATGTTGTAATGGTTTGGTTTTTGTAGGTGCCATGACTGCCACCTTTAAGTGTTGTAAAAAATTCAATATCTTTACACAAGTGGTGAAAATCAGTGATAATAGCTTCAAAAGTCATATCCTTTTCAATGAGCTACAGATGCTTAATTCACCATCCCCTGTTCCTTTACTTATTAACCACAATTCATATCTAATAAGGAGGTGCTGGCCTAGTGTTTTATTGCTAGAATATGAATCCAGAAACTCAACTAATGTTCTGGGGATCCAGATTCAGGTTTGAATCTTACCCCGGCAGATGAAAAAATTTAAATTCAAGAAAAAGTGTGTCGAATTAACAATTGACTGATGACTATCAAACCATTGTCGATTGTCATTAAAAATCCATCTGGCTCATTAACGGGAATGAAACCTGCCATCTTCACCTGGTCTGGCTTACATGTGACTCCAAACCTACAATGAGGTTGACTTTCAACCGCCCTCTGACTAATTAAGGGATGGGCAATGGGTTAGTGGTGCTGGAAAAGCACAGCAGTTCAGGCAGCATCCGAGGTTGACCCAACTTGTGAATGTTTTTTAAAAATCCACAACCTCAACTAATTCTTATGCATCTTAATATAGTAGCTCCAAAGACAAGCGTGTCATACAAATGCACCACGCTCACTGACGCATTTTTCTCTTCTCTTGGTTGAACAATGTAACTGGAGAGAGATCATTTAACTATTGAGAATAAGAATGTTGCATGTCCTTATCCCATGAAGGAAATTCACTGGCTATCATCAGAGCAGCCACAATTGAGGCAATGGCCAATGGTGTGACCAAACCATTGAAGATGCATCCTCCCATAATGTACTGGCCCCTCTTTTCAGTCTGTCTTTATCTGTTTTTTCTTGGGTTGCAGTCATCACTGGCGAGGCCAGGGTTTTGTGCTCATCCTCAATTCTCTTGAACTGAGGAGCTTGTATACCAGTGTTCAATTTACGGTGAAATGTAAATGTACATGTGCTGTCTGTATGTTTGGGAGTAGGGCCCATTTGTAATGACTACATCTCACTTAGATACTCATACTATCATTAGTGTGCAGTCAGTAGCACCTCTTATCATAGGGAAGTCCTCTGTCTTACAGAACATAATGTACAAATTGCTTTTAATTTGTTTGTCTTTTTTGAAAATTTGTTCATGGCTTATAAGCATTCGAGTATGTATTGCCTATCCTTAGCTACAGGATAGTTAAGAGTCAACCACATTACTGTGGGTCTGGAGTTACATGTACATTCCAGAATTCACATTTCACCATCTGCAATGTGAGATTTGAATCCTTGTGTTCGGAACATAAACTCGGTTTCAGGATTGCTGGTCTAGTGATTCTTTTTCAATTCACTTCTGAAACGCGGGCATTCTTGGGTAGCCAGCACTTACTGTCTATCTTTAGTTGCTTTTGAGAAGTTGGTGGTGAGCTGCTTTCTTGAATTGCTGCAGTCCATGTACCATAAGTTGAATCACAATGGGGATGCTGGAAGTCCAGAGTCAAAAAGTGTGGTGCTGGAAGAGCACAGCATCAAAGGAGCAGGAGCAAGAAAGTCAACATTTCTGGCATAAGTCCTCCATCAGAAATTGCATTCTTGATGAAGAGCTTATGCCCGAAACGTCGTCTCTTCTGCTCTTCGGATGCTGCCTAACTGCTGTGCTTTTCCAGCACCACACTTTTCAATTCACAATGTCTCAGGGAGGGAGTTCAAGTATTTTGACTCAGTGGCAGTGAAGGAGCAGCAATGATTTTCCAAGTCAGGATGGTGAGTGGCTTGTAGAGGAACTCGCGGATCGTAGTGTTTTCATGGATCTACTGCCTTTGAGACAGAAGTTTTTATGGGTTTGGAAAGTGCTGTCAAAGGATCTTTGGTGACAAGGACTGTCAGTCACCTCCCTTTTAGGTAGTGGGCAGCAAACTCTTTTGAGTGCTGCCCATTGCAGCCTGGGTGGATCCTGGCATGAGAAAACTGAGGACCAAGATCACCTACTTATCCACTGGCAGTGTTGTCTTACTCGACTGGTCAGTTATAGCCCAGGCCTACCTGCAAGTGGTGGTAGCTGTGAGCATCTTCCTTATAAAACACTATAGTGCTGCTGGCTTAGTTTAGTGCAAGAGGAACACTCTAGATATTCATGCTGAGATCACTTTTACTTTTATATTTGCACGCAGATTGTCCTCTTGTGCTACCTCTGCAAGCATCAGTTCAAAATGTATAGGTTTACTAAATTATAGAAGGTGAGAGATAGGTGCAGTGAGGGCAAGAGAGCCTCTGGGATCCAAATTAACAGAATGACCAACAGATACTCTCCTTAAGCAATGAGATTAACGAACACGAGAACAGGACTGGGTAATGAAAGAGGAGGAGGGAGAATTAAAACGATTAAGACACCTATGTACACCGATGTTTCAGCCAGTTAGTAGCTGCTGTCAGAACATTGACCATAAAGCTAACAAAACATGTGGCTGGACTGGGAACAGGTTGTGAACCAGATAGTTTGTGAAACTGGAGACTGTATGGGGAAGAGTAGAGATTTCATTGAAGGAAGGGCATGATTTGACAACTAAATGTTCCAGGACATAGATGCTTCAGACAGGACTTTGAGGAATGTTCTGACACACTATCTTAATTCCTCTTTGGCTGCAGGGTAAGTGCCAGAAGACTGGAAAATTGCTAACGTAGTTTCACTTTTCAAGAAAGGCGGTACTGATGAACCAGGAAATTACAAACTGGTAAGTTTCATGTCAGTGGTAGGGAAATTGCTGGAGAAAATTCTGAAGGAGACAATTAATATCCACTTGGTTAATTCGGAATAGTCAGAATAGCTTTATCAGATGGAGGTCATGCCTAACAAATCGGTTAGAATTATTCAAAAATGTGATCAAGTGTCTGGATAAGTGTCTGGGGTGGCACAGTGTCTCAGTGGTTAGCACTGCTGCCTCACAGCACCAGGGTCCCAGGTTTGATTCCAGCCTCGGGTGACAATCTTGTGGAGTTTACACATTCTCCTCGTGTCTGCATGGGTTTCCTCCGGGCACTCTGGTTTCCTCCCACAGTCTAAAGATGTGCAGCTTAGGTGAATTGGCCATGGATAGTGGCCACTATCCCACTATCCTCCACTGTTAGGTGCATTAGTCAGAGAGAAATGGGTCTGGGTAGGTTACTCTTCAGAGGGTCGGTGTGGACTTGTTGGGCTGAAGGGTCTGTTTCCACACTAGGGAATCTAATCTTCAGTTAATGTAGTTTATGTGGATTTTAGCAAAGCTTTTGACATGGGAGACTGGTTGAAAAGGTTAAAGCACAAGGAATTCAGGAAAACTTGGCAAGATAGATTAGAAACTGGCTTAGTAATAGGATACAAAGGTTTGTGGTCGAAAGCTGTTTGAGTGAATGGAAGTGCTGCACTGTAAGTTGGGAGTCTTGTTTGAACATAGAACATAGAACATAGAAGAATACAGCGCAGTACAGGCCCTTTGGCCCTCGATGTTGCGCCGATTCAAGCCCACCTAACCTACACTAGCCCACTATCCTCCATATGCCTATCCAATGCCCGCTTAAATGCCCATAAAGAGGGAGAGTCCACCATTGCTACTGGCAGGACATTCCATGAACTCACGACTCGCTGAGTAAAGAACCTACCCCTAACATCTGTCCTATACCTACCACCCCTTAATTTAAAGCTATGCCCCCTCGTAATAGATGACTCCATACGTGGAAAAACGTTCTCATGGTCAACCCTATCTAAACCCCTAATCATCTTGTACACCTCTATCAAGTCACCCCTAAACCTTCTTTTCTCCAATGAAAACAACCCCAAGTGCCTCAGCCTTTCCTCATACGATCTTCCTACCATACCAGGCAACATCCTGGTAAACTTCCTCTGCACCCGTTCCAGTGCCTCCACATCCTTCCTATAGTATGGCGACCAAAACTGCACACAATACTCCAGATGCAGCCGCACCAGAGTCTTATACAACTGCAACATGACCTCAGGACTCCGGAAACCAATTCCTCTACCAATAAAAGCCAGTACACCATATGCCTTCTTCACCGCACTATTTAACTTTCAAAGATCTGTGTACATGGACACCAAGATCCCTCTGCTCATCCACACTACCAAGTATCCCACCATTAGCCCTGTACCCCATCTTTTTGTTACTCTTACCAAAGTGAATCACCTCACACTTAGCTACATTGAACTCCATTTGCCACCTTTCTGCCCAGTTCTGCAGCTTATCTATATCCCGCTGTAACCTGACACATCCTTTCTCACTGTCAACAACTCCTCCGACTTTCGTATCATCCGCAAACTTGCTCACCCAACCTTCTAGCCCCTCCTCCAGGTCATTTATAAAAATGACAAACAGCAATGGTCCCAAAACAGATCCTTGCGGAACAGCGCTAGTAACTGCACTCCAAGATGAACCTTTACCATCAACTACTACCTTCTGTCTTCTTCCAGCCAGCCAATTCCTAATCCAAACCTCCAACTCACCCTCAATGCCTTACCTCCGTATTTTTTGAAGTAGCCTACCATGGGGAACCTTATCAAACGCCTTACTTATACACCACATCTACCGCTTTCCCCTTGTCCACCTCCTTAGTCACCTTCTCAAAGAATTCAATAAGGTTTGTGAGGCACGACCTGCCCTTCACAAAACCATGCTGACTATCCTTGATCACATTATTCCTATCCAGATGTTCATAAATCCTATCCCTTACAATTCTCTCTAAGACTTTGCCCACAACAGAAGTGAGACTCACCGGCCTATAGTTACTAGGGTTATCCCTACTCCCCTTCTTGAACAAGGGAACCACATTTGCTGGCCTCCAGTCTTCTGGCACTACTGTAGACAACGAGGACATAAAAATCAAGGCCAATGGCTCTGCAATCTCCTCCCTTGCTTCCCAGAGAATCCTAGGATAGCTTCCCAGAGAATCCTAGGATAAATACATAGATGATACTGATGAAAATGTTGGGGGCAATGTTAAGCAAACTTGCAGATGACACCATGATTTGTAGGATGGTTAATAATGAAGATGGTTGTAGGCTGCAGGAAGGTATAGATGGGTTGGTCACATGGGCAGAGGAGTGGTAGATGGTACTTAACCCTGGTAAGTGTGAGGTGATACATTTTGAAAGAAACAAGATGACGGAATATTTAATGAGAAGGAGGACACTGAGTAACTTAAGGAACAGAGAGACTTCAGGGTAATTATTCACAGATCCCTGAAGTCAACAGAGCACATAGAGTCAGAGATGTACTGCATGGAAACAGACCCTTCGGTCCAACTCATCCATGCCAATCAGATATTCTAAATTAATCTAGTCCTATTTGCCAACACTTGGCCCATATCCCTCTAAACCCTTCCTATTCATATACCCATCCAGATGTTGCAATTTTACCAGCCTCTTTCACTTCCTCTTGCACCTCATTTCATCAATAGCCACAGGCGAGGTGCTAGAAGACTTGAGGTTGGCTAATGCATTGCCAATATTTAAGAAGTACCACCGTCTGCTTGAAAAAGCTGCACTGTAAGTCCCTTTTAAATATTTGAGTTCAAAAAACTCAATCAAGTTAATGAGACACTATTTTCCATGTGAGAAGGGTTTTTGCCCGAAGCGTCAATTTCCCTGCTCCTCAGATGCTGTCTGACCTGCTGGTTTTCCAGCACCACTCTGATCTAAACTATTTTCCATGCACAAAGCCATTTCGACTATCCTTAATCAGTCCTTGCCTTTCCAAATTCATGCTAATCCTTCCCTCAGAGTTCC
Source organism: Chiloscyllium plagiosum (assembly GCF_037043375.1). Classification (NCBI taxonomy): domain Eukaryota; kingdom Metazoa; phylum Chordata; class Chondrichthyes; order Orectolobiformes; family Hemiscylliidae; genus Chiloscyllium; species Chiloscyllium plagiosum. The sequence goes on from NW_028270142.1 coordinate 74,285,113, forward strand.
CTCCAACAACTGGCCCATCACTGATCTATAGTTCCCTTGCTTTTCCTTACCATCCTTCTTAAATATTGAGAATGCATTAGCCAATCTCAAGTCTTCTGGCACCTTGCCTGTGCTATCGATGCTACAAATATTTCAGCAAGGGGCACAGCAATATCTTCCCACAAAGCTTTAGGTACACTTGATCAGGTCCTAGGGATTTATCCACCTTTACATGTTTTAAGATGTCCAGCACCACCTCTTCTATAACATGGACATGTTTCAAGTTCTCTAGCTTCCATATCCTTCTCCACAGTAAATACTGATGCAAAATATTCATTTAGTATCTCCCCTGCATTTTCTAAGATTCTACACATAGGCAGCCTTGCTGATGAATAAGATAATTAAGAGGACACATGGTTCACTTTCTTTCATCAGTCGTGGCATAGAGTATGCAATTACAATGTTGGAGTTGTACAGGGCATTGGTCAGCCACAGCGGGAGTACTGTCTGCAATTCTGGTCACCACACTTCAGGAAGAATTGGATTGCACTAGAGGAACTCCACCAGGATATTGCTTGGGCTATAAGGCTTCAATTGTTTTCTTTAGAGTAACAAAGACTTGAGGGGGAGATATGATTGAGGTGTGTAAGATTATGAGTGCTATGGCCATGTCAAAGGAGAGTAGCTGTTCCCCTTGGTTGAGGTGTCAATCATAAAGGGGCATAGTTTTATGGTAAAGGGCAAGAGAATCAGAGGGGATTTGAGAAAGAAACATTTTCACTCAAGGGATGGTGGGAATCTCTTATCCACTGTCTGGGAAGATACAGGAGGCTGGAAGCCTTACAACCCTTAAAAAATATTAGGCTGAACACTTAAAATGCCAGAACATTCAGGGATATGGGATAAGTGCAGAAAATTGGCACTCTTTTAGTCAATGTAGATCTGTGGGGCTGAAGGGCCTTTTCTGCACTTTTTGACACTATGACATCTCTGTGTCTCTGTTTGACAAAACTACCCAGGGTCCTATCATTATTCATTTTCTTTTCGGTGGCAGTTCGAGTAGGAGGAGTGACAGGAAGACCAGAGGCCCAACGGGAGGGTAAATTGTAAAAGATATTAAAAGCTTACTTCAGGACTTCAGCATTCTGCATTTTTATTTTCAGCGGCAGTTGGAGTGGATGGAGCGACAGCGAAGGCCAGACACCCGACGGGAAGGTAAATTTTAAAAGATATAAAGGTTTGTTTCGTGTCCAGGCAGAGCACAGACTGAGCAGAACCAAACACTGCACTGCTGGGGAAGTGAGGCTTTATATTTGGGTGGTTGCTTTACCCAAAACATTACTCAGGTAGTGTCTCTCACCCATCTTCCTCCTCTAACCAACAAAAAAGGCCCTGTGCACTGATTGGTAAGGTGACTGGTTTCTTTTTTTTGTTTTTCAATAGTGGGAATTTAGAATAGTGGGAATGGATGTTGAATGTTCCTCCTGCACTGCAGGAGGTAAGAGTCACCAGTCGTGTCCCTGCTGATTGCATCAGTGGGAAGTGCACCCATCTCAGCGAAAACTGCATTAGGGAACTGGAGCTGGAGCTGGGTGAACTTTGGATCATTCAGGAGGCAGAGGGGATAATTGAGAGGAGTTGCAGTGAGGTAGTCACACCTCAGGTAAAAGAAGAAGGTAGATGAGTTACCGTCAGGGACAGAAAGGGAACCAGCAGGCAGAGAAGGGATCCCCTGTGACCGTTCCCCTCAACAACAAGTATACCGTTTTGGATACTATTGGGGGGGGGGGGGACTGACAAGCGATAAGCAAATGGGGTGCAGGTCTCTGGCACACGTCCCTGTTGTTCAGAAGGAGCGAGGAAAGAGAAGCAGAGCATTAATCATTGGGGACTCCATAGTTAAGAGGACAGATAGGTGGTTCTATGGGAACAAGCGAGACTCATTGTTGGTGTGTTGCCTCTCAGGTGCCAGGGTTCATGGTGTCTCTGATCAAGTTTTGGGGATTGTTGAGGGGGAGAGGGAGGAGCTCCAAGTCTTGGCCCACATAGGCACCAACGACATAGGGAGGAAAGGAGATGGGGATTGAAAGCAGAAATTCAGGGAGCTAGGGTGGAAGCTTAGAGCTAGAACAACCACTTTTGTTGCCGTGCCACATGCCTGCGAGGCAAGGAATAGAGAGAGAGTAAGAGAGAGAGGGAGAGACGAGTTGAACACATGGCTACAGGAATGGTGCAGGTGAGAGGGGTTTTGGATTCCTGGATAAGTAGGGCTCATTCTGGATTAGGTGGGACCTCTACAAACAGGATGGTCTTCACCTGAACCAGAAGGCTACCAATATCCTGGGAGGGAAATTTGCTAATGCTCATGGGGTAGGTTTAAACTAATTCAATAGGAGGATGAGAAATTGTAGTTCGAGTATATGGGAGGATCAGAGTAGTGAAGTCAGAACTAAGACTTCAAGATCGCAAGAAGTTGGTTTCAAATGTGCCTACATCAACGCCAGGAACATCTGGAAAAAAGTTGGGTGAACTTGCAGCATGGGTTGGTACTTGGGATTCCAATGCTGTGGCCATTTCAGAGACATGGGTAGAGCAGGGACTGGAATGGTTATTGCAGGTTCCAGGATTTAGGTGTTTCAGTAAGAACAGAGAAAATTGTAAAAGAGGGGTGGTGTGCATTGTTAGTCATGGAATTATTACAGTTGCAGAAAGGACATTTGAGGACTCATGTACTGAGGTAGAATGGGTCGAGATTAGTAACAGGAAAGGAGAGGTTACCCTATTTGGAGTTTACTACAGGCCTCCAAATAGTTCCAGAGATGTAAAGCTACTCCAGAGATAGCAAAGACGATCCTCGAAAGGAGTGAGAGTGACATGGCAGTTGTTATGGGGTCTTTAACTTTCGAAATACTGACTGGGAATACTTTAGTTCAAGTACTTTAGATGGGTCAGTTTTTGTCCAATGTGTGCAGGAGTGTTTCCTGACACCATATGTAGACAGGCCAACAAGGGGCGAGGCTACATTAGATTTGGTACTGGGTAATGAACCCGGCCAGGTATTAGATTTGGAGGGAGGTGAGCACTTTGGTGATAGTGACCACAATTCAGTTATGTTTAGGTTAGTGATGGGCAAGAGTTATAGCTGGGGGAAAGGCAATTATGATGCAATTAGGCAAGATTCAGGATGCATGAGATGGGGAAGGAAACTGCAGGGGATGGGCACAATTGAAATATGGAGCTTATTCAAGGACCAGCTACTGCAGGTCAGGCAGGGAGGAAGTTGTCGAGTGCGGGAGCCGTGGTTTACTCAGAAAGTTGAATTGCTTGTCAAGAGGAAGAAGAAGACTTATGTAAGGATGACATGTGATGGCTCAGTTAGGGCACCTGAGAATTACAAGTTAGCCAGGAGAGACTTAAAGAGAGAGCTTAGAAGAGCCAGGAGGGACATGAGAAGTCATTGGCGGAAAGGATCAAGGAAAATGCTAAGGCTTTCTCTTGGTATATCAGGAATAAAAAAAATGACTACAGTAAAATAGTCATTTTACTGTATACGAGTGGGAAGTTGTGCATGGGGTCAGAGGAGATAGAGGAAAAGCTAAATGAATGCTTTTCGTTAGTATTCACAGTAGAAAAAGACAATATAGTCGAGAAGAATATTGAGATACAGGCTACTGGACAAGATGGAATGGAGATTCACAAGGAGGATTTGTTAGTAATTCTGTAAAGTGTAAAAATAGGTAAGTCCCCTGGGCCGAATGGGATTTATCCTCTGATTCTCTGGAAAGCCAGGAGGAGATTGCTGAGCCTTTGGCTTTCATCTTTATGTCGTCATTGTCAACAGGAATAATGCCAGAAGACTGGAGGATAGCAAATGTTGTTCCCTTTTTGAAGAAAGGAAGTAGAGACAACCCTGGAAATTATAGACCTCTGAGCCTTACTTCGGTTGTAGGTAAAGTGTTGGAAAAGGTTGGAAAAGATTTATAATCATCTGGAGAGGAATAAGTTAATTAGGGATAGTCAACACAGTTTTGTGAAGGGTTGGTCACGCCTCACAAACCTTACTGAGTTCTTTGAGAAGGTGACCAAATAGGTGGATGAGGGTAAAGCAATTGATGTGGTGTGTATGGATTTCAGTAAGGCATTTGATAAGGTTCCCCACAGCAGGCTATTGCACAAAATACAGAGGCATGGGATTAGGAGTGATTTTGCAGTTTGGATGGTGGTTGATGGGAAATATTCATATTGGAGTTCAGTTACTAGTGGGGTACCGCAAGGATCTGTTTAGGGTCCACTGTTGTTTGTCATTTATATAAATGACCTGGATGAGGGCAAAGAAGTATGGGTTAGTGAATTTGTGGATAACATTATGTTCGGTAGAGTTGTGGATAGTGATGAAGGATGTTGTAGGTTGCAGAGAGACATAGATAAGCTGCAGAGCTGGGCTGAGTGGTATCAAATGGAATTTTATGTGGAACAGCGTGAGATGATTTATTTTGGAAGGAGTAACAGGAATAAAGAGTACGAGGCTAATGGTAAAATTCTTGGTAGTGTGGATGAGCAGAGAGATCTTGGTGTACAGGTACATAGAACCTTGAAAGTTGCCACCCAGGTTGAAAGGGTTGTTAAGAAGGCATACAGTGCATTAGCTTTTATTGGTAGAGGGATCGAGTTTCAGAACCATGAGGTCATGCTGCAGCTGTACAAAACTCTGGTCTCGCTACATTTGGAGGATTACGTACAGTTCTGTCACCGTATTATAGGAAGGATGTGGAAGCTTTGGAAAGGGCTCAAAGGCACTTTACTAGGATGTTGCCTGGTATGGATGGAAGGTCTTACAAGAAAAGGCTAAGGAGGTTTTCGTTAGAGAGGAGAAGGTTGAGAGGCAACTTAATTGAGACATATAAGATAATCAGAGGGTTAGATAGGTTTGGACGGTGAGAGTCTTTTTCCTTGGATGGAGTCAGCTAGCACAAGGGGACATAGCTTTAAATTGAGGGGTGATAGGACAGATGTCAGAGGTAGTTTCTTTACTCTGAGAGTAGTAGAAGCATGGAATTCACTGCCTGCAACAGTAGTAGACTCGCCAACTTTAAGGGCATTTAAATGGTCATTGGATAAGCATATGGGTGAGAATAGAATAGTGTAGGTAAGATGGGTTTCATTTTGATTCCACGGGTTGGCGCAACATCGAGGGCTGAAGGCCCTGTACTGTGTTAAGGCTGCCTATGTTAAGGGCAGCACAGTGGCTCAGTGGTTTGCACTGCTGCCTCACAGTGGCAGAAATCCGGCTTTGATTCCAGCCTTAGGTGACTGTCTGTGTGGAGTTTGCGCATTCTCCCTGTGTCTGTGTGGGTTTCCTCCGGGTGCTTTGGTTTCCACCCCCAATCCAATGATGTACAGGTTAGGTGAATTAGCCATGCTAAATTGCCTGTAGTGTTCAGGGATATGTAAGTTAGGTGCATTAGGCTGGGGTAATTGTAGAGTAGGGGAATGTTTCTGAGTGGATTACTCTTCGAAGGATTGGTGTGGACTTGTTGGGCTGAAGGGCCTGTTTCCACACTCTAGGGATTCTATTCTAACTGTGTAATTTATGTCCTAGTTGATCTTACAAAAATGCAACCCTTCACAGTTATCTTAATTGAACTCCATCTACCATTTCTCAGCCCATTGGCCTAGCTGATCAAAATAACATTGTAGTTTTATGATAACCTTTCTCACTGTCCACTAAACCTGATGAAGAAGCAGTGTTCCAAAAGCTAATACTTCCAAATAATACTGTTGGGCTATAACCTGGTATTGTGTGATTTCTAACTTTTGTTCACCCCCTGTCCAACACCGTCACCTCCTCATCATGACCAATTTTTTTATGCAATCACAAACCTACTATCTCTATTTTCTTTCCACATTATTTAAAGAAATGATGAACAACATTGGTCATAGGCTTCCAGTCTGAAAAGTAATTCCCTATCACCACCATCTGTCTCCAAACATCAAGCCAATGATGTACCCAACTGGCTAGCTGTCCCTGGATCCCACGTGATTTGACTTTACTAACCAGTCGACCACTTGGTACCTTGTTGAAGACTTTGCTAAAGTTCCTGTAAACAGCATATCATATGCTGTTTACAGGAACTCATATATCACTCATATGAGCACTGTCCTCATATATCTTCTTGGTCACCTCTTCAAATAACTCACTGTGGTTTCTGACTTTTCTTTGCAGCCTTCTTAAATAATGGCAATATCAGCTACCTCTAATATTCCAGCACCTCACCTGTTGATGATACAAATATCTCTGTTAGTGGCACTGCAATTTCTTCCTTACCTTCCTACAATATCCTAGGATACATTTGAACAGGTTCCAATTATTTATCTACCTTTACATATTTTAAGATCTCCAGATCTTAAGATCTTCCTCTTCTGTGATATGGATTATTTTCAGGACATCGTTATTTACTTCAGAGTTCCGTAGCTTTCATGTATTTCTCCATGGTAAATTTTGGTGAGAAATATTTGTTTAGGATTTCACTAATCTCCTGTGGCTCCAGACGTATGTGACCTCATTGATCTTTAAAAAACCCTATTCTCTCCCTGGTTATTCTTTTCCCTTAATACTGTTGTCAAATCTCTTTGAATTCTCCTTTACCTTATCTGCCAAAGTCCCATTTCTGCCCCCCCGATTTCCCTCTTAAGTATACTATTACATCCCCTACACTCCAAGGGATTCATTTGATCCCAGCTGTCTATAGCTGACATATGCCTAATTATTTTTCTATACCAGAGCCTCGATATCTCTCGTCATCCAGTGTTCTTACTCCAGCTAGCCTTGCTCTTTATACTAACAGGAACACTCTGGCCTTGATCTCTCAAGTTTCCCACTTACCAGACCTCCCTTTACCTGCAAACAGGCTGACCCAATCAACTTTTGAAAGTTCCTGTCTCATACCATCAAAATTGACCTTGCCCCAATTTAGAACTTTTCCTTGTGGATCAAACCTATACTTTTTCATATTTACAAAAAAATAGTATTAAATTCATTGCTCTCAAAGTGCTTTCTCTCTAACTCCTCAGTCATTTACCCAGCCATATTTCCCAAGAGGAGGTCGAGTGTTGTCCCTTCTCGAGAAGGGCCAGGTACATATCGATTGAGCAATTTTTCTTGAACACACTTAAATTGCTCCCCAGTTAAATAACACTGGACAGTCCCAGTGGAGGTTTGGAAAGTTAATATTCACTACAATTATTCTTACTGTGATGTGTTATCTCCCTATATATTTGCTCCTCAATTTCCCACTGACTGATGGACGGGCCTGTAATGCAATCCCATCAAAGTGATCACCCCTTGTTATTTCTCAGTTTCACCCATATAGCCTCACTGGTGATGCTCTAAGTACTACCGTGATATTTTTCCTAATCAAAAATGCCACTTCTCCTCACCTGTCATCTCCCCTTCTATCCTTCCTGTAGAATCTGTGCCCCAGATCATTGAGCTACCAGTCCTGTCCCTCCCTCATCTTTGTTTCTGTTATAGATATCTCAGTCCCATGTTTCCATCAATGCCCTCAGTTCATCTGACTTACCCATCAGGCATCTTGCTTTGAAATAAATGCACATTAATTCATTGGTCTTCCCTTATTCTCTGCTCATCCTCTTGCCTATTCAATTTGCTGGCCTTAACTTTTGTACTAGCCTCAATCTTGTATTTTGTCTCAAATGATGTTCCACAAATGATGTTCCAAGTAGCTCTAGCAAATCTCTGTGCTAGGCTACTAGTTCCCCTCCAGTTCAGCTGCAGCCTCATGTACAGGTTACCTCTGCCCTAGAAGAGATCCCAGAGATAAGAAAATTTGAATCCTTACCCCCTGAACCAGCTCCTTAGCCTTGTATTTATTTGGCCTGTCCTCCTATTCCTATTCTCAACAGCATGTGGCATTGGTAGTAATCCAGAGATTACTACCCTTGAGCTCCTGCTCTTTAACCTCTGGCCTAACTCCCTATATTCACTCTGCCAGACCTTATCCAGTTTTTTTCTCGCTATATCATCGGTACCAATGTGTATAATGATTTCTGGCTGCTCATGCTGGCCTTTGAGAAATTGCTATGAATGCTACAAGATGTCCTTGACCCTGCCATCAGGGAGGCAACGCACCATCCTCGAGTCTCAGCCATAACCACAGCAATGTCTGTCTGTGCCCCTGACTAGAGAGTCCCCAATCAGAATTGCTCACTTGAACTTTGTCTTACCCTGCAATACAGCAGAGCCAGTTATGGTGCCACAGACTACTGCTGCTATTATCCCTGAGAGACTGTCCCTCCACCTATATCAAAAAGTATAGTTGTTTGAGAGGGCTGCACCTTTCCTGGCAGTGACCCATGGTATGACCACTTCCCTGAACCTATTATCAATCACACTTTCTGATTCCTGAATGCTTGTCAGTACATTCAATTGCCACTCCACTTGCTCCATGCAGTCTGAGAGGAGCTGCAGCCAGACACACTTCTTGTAGACATCATCTTCAGGGATTCTCAAATGCTCCCTGATTTCTGATTCCTATCAGGAGGAGCATACCACACCATTGAATATATTAAAGTTTTAAAAAACTTTCAAAAACTTTTCTTTCAAAGAGTAAACAAATCAGACCCTACCACTGATTAAACCAAGACTTATGATGTGGAGATGCCAGAGATGGACTGGGTGAACTAAAATCAAAAATCAAACAACACCAGTTTATGGTCCAACAGATTTATTTGAAATTTCAAGCTTTCACACTCAGCTCTTTCCTCAGGGGTGGTATGACATGTGTAAGACTTGAAAACTATGGTGCTGGGAAAGCTCAGCAGGTCAGGCAGCATTCAAGGAGCAGGAGAGTCAAAGAGTCAAAGTATAAGCTGATGCAGTATTTATAAGCAAAACGTTAACAACTTTAAACTAGCTGCCCTTGTTGAAACCTTTAATCAATTAGAAAGTAGATTGCTGATTAAAATGGAAAATCCAGCTTCCTTTCAAGTCTTTGTCCCTGGATAAGTAAAGATTTTATTAATGTACAAGAGTTGATATCTCATGTTAGACAATACACTTTAGGTGTGAGGTCCTGCTTCGAATCTATGTCTACAGCTAAGATGAGGTTTTTTTTTGACAGAAAGGAATCTTGAATGAATGTGTGTGTGTGTCTGTAGTGTGACAAAAACAATATCATAGTTGAGGCTATCCTCATGGGTAAAGAGCTTAGCTATCAGCCTCTGTCCAGCAATGTTGCATTGTTGTATATCTTGATGTCAGCCTTGGAAGATGCTCACCCGAAGAGCAGAGGCTGAATGTCCTGAACTGCTGAAGCGTTCCCTCACAGGGAGTAATCCCCACTGTGATCATTGTACGGTGTCCTGTCATCTGTTGTCATAGCACATGCACGGTCTCGCCAATGTACCAGGCCTCGGGGCATCCTTGCTTGCATTATATAAAATCTATGACACATTCCGTGTACATGGTGGGTGGTGTTCCAACGTGTGATGGTAGTAACCATGTCAGTGATCTGACATGTCCTGCAGCTGTCTCCATGGCAGGGTTGTGTGGTGTTGTGGTTGATGTTGTCCTGAAAGCTGGGTAGCTTGCTTAAAACAATGTTCTATTTAAATTTTAGGCGTTTGTTTGAAGGTGAGAAGTGGGGGTGTACTGAAGATCATGGCGAGGTATTCATCGATGATGTGTTGAAGGCTGCGAAGAACGTGGTAAAGTTCGTCTACTCCAAGAAAGTACTGGACAATGAAGGGTGCCCTATCAGTCATATCCCATGTCTGTCTTCTGATGAGGTCATTACAATTTCTCATTGTGGCACAACAGAATTGGCAATCAATGAACTGAGCATCATATCCTGTTCTTATGAGGCATCTTTCAACATCTTCAAGTGTCACTTGCTTTCCCCTCATCCGAGCAGATCCTGTGTATGCAGAGGGCTTGTCCATTGGGGATGGCTGTTTTAATATATTTATGGTAGAAGCTTCAGATCTGCAGCATCGTGAGGTTATTTTAGATTAGATTAGATTACATTACAGTTTGGAAACAGGCTGTTCGGCCCAACAAGTCCACACTGACCCGCCGAAGCGCAACCCCTACATTTACCCCTTACCTAACACTACGGGCAATTTAGCATGGCCAATTCACCTTACCTGCACATCTTTGGACTGTGGGAGGAAACCGGAGCACCTGGAGGAAACCCACGCAGACACGGGGAGAACGTGCAAACTCCACACAGTCAGTCGCCTGAGGCGGGCATTGAATGCGGGTCTCTGGGGCTGTGAGGCAGTAGTGCTAACCATTGTGCCACCGTGCCGTATCTATAGGCTTGTTGTACAGTGTGGTGCTGAGGTTACCATCTTTGATGTAAATGCATGTATCCAAGAAGGACACTGATTCTAAAGAGGTAGTCCATGGTAAGTCTGATGGTGGGTTGAAACTCGTTGATATCACTATGCAGTTGTTTCAGTGATTCCTCGCCATGAGACCCAAGGAAGAAAATGTCATCAATGTATCTGGTGTAAAATGCTGTTTGGAGGTCCTACATAACAAAGAAGTATTGTTCGAACTTGTGCATAAAAATGTTAGCATATTGGGATATGAATTTCATCCCCATGGGCTGTTCCACATGTCTAAATGAAGAACTAGTTGTCAAAGGTGAAGACATTGTGGTCAAGAATGAAGCCAATAAGTTGTAGGACGGAGTCTGGAAGTTAGCAGTTGTTCATGGTGGGTGGTGTTCCAACGTGTGATGGTAGTAACCATGTCAGTGATCTGACATGTCCTGCAGCTGTCTCCATGGCAGGGTTGTGTGGTGTTGTGGTTGATGTTGTCCTGAAAGCTGCGATGCCACCATCATGGGGGATGCTGATGTAGAGAACCAAAATGTTTGTTGTGACGAGGAGTATTCCTGGTTCGAAGGGTCTGTGGATGCTGAGTTTCTCTAGGAAATCTGTTGTGTCATGACAGAAACTAGGGGTTCTTTGTACAATGAGTTTCAAGATGTCATAAACATAGCCAGAGACATTGTCACGCAGGGTCCCATTACCTGATACAGTGAGACAGCCAGGTGTATTGGCTTTATTAATTTTTGGCAGGCAGTAGAAGTCTCCTATGTGAGAAGTACACAAGATGAGTATGTGTAGCATACTTCGAAGGACTGAATCCAAAGTCCTGATCAGTATGTTTAGTTCAGAGGTGTGATTCAGCAGATAGTTGTCAATAGTGCCCCTGGTTAATCAGTTGTTGGTACACTTCTTTGCAATAGTCTATTCTATTCTGTATGATGATAGCTCCTCTCTTGTCTGCTGGTTTGTTGATGATGTTCCAATTGGTCTTGAGAACCTGGATGGCCATGCATTATGCTTGAATGATATTTTACATCCCCTTGTGCTTGTGGCTAATGAATCTCGTGCTCATGTGTGTCCTTACAGCTTGACCATACATGTTAAGCTTCAGGCAGTGACCCTTTGGTGGGGTCCAGTGGAATTTCTTCTTTAGCCGCTCCATCCCAGATGTCTCTGTCAACAGTTCCAGTTCACTAGTTGTCTCATTGGGCTCACTGCTGATATCTTGGATAGTTTGGAAATATTCACCAGAACTTACTTGCCAACAAGCTGCTTCCCTTGGTCTCTTTCACTTTCTCAACTCTCAGAGTCTTGTCCTCACCCGCCCCCACTGGATCTGTGAAAGTAGTAAGGGAAAAAAGGACCTCCCAGTGCATCACACTCTGCAACTAGCACTCCAGGCTTGTAGAACTTCAGGCCTTGCTTTTATAGTCCTGGCCTAACCTGCTTCAAAAATAAACTTTGACCAGTTTACTTGATTAGTTTAATCATCTTAGTCGCAGCACTAGGAGAGTTCCTTCCAACTTTCCTTCGGCCTGAGATAGAAAGAAAACCTTAAACATCTAGCCTTCGCTTATCTGCACTCGTTACATTTTAAGAACACAAAATATTTATACACTTAAACTCCAACACTCATCTCAATTCCCAGTGTTTCACTCTCTGCAGCTAGCACTCTGTCAGATTACTGAAACTTTCACAATGTATTTTTCATGGGAGCAGAAGGAACATTGGGCTGGTTTGAAAACATAAAATCCAGCCCAAAGTCAAATCAATTACAAAAAAAAGGATAATTATTAGATTGGATTGGATTGAATTAAGTTAAATTAAAAGTAAAAAGAGATAGGCAGGAACAAAGAACAAATTAAAAATTGTCAGTTCTGAAATTTGCTTGAAAAGTTTTAAATTGAAGAAATGAGATGGTAAGTAGTTAATTTTCATTGCCAGAAATCTTCATTGTTAGTCATTAACTGTCATCATGTCATTGGAAAGGTGCTCCTGTCTATAATAAGAAAAGACTTGTTAAATGGAAGAGGGCGGCCTCTTCCATTTAACAAGTAAAGATGAGGCGTGAAGGTTCAATTGGGGCGATTGAGAGTTATAAGGTAGCCAGGAAGGATCTGAAGAGAGAACTAAGAGCAGCAAGGAGGGGACATGAAAAGTCCTTAGTTGGTAGCATTAGGGAAAACCCTAAGGCTTTCTATAGGTATGTCAGGAATAAAAGAATGACTAGGGTAGGAATAGGTCCAGTCAAGGATAGTAGTGGGAAGCTGTGTGTGGAGGCTGAAGAGATTGGGGAGACACTGAATTAATACTTTTCGTCAGTATTCACTCAGGAACAGGACATTGTTGCCGATGTGAATATTGAGTCACAATTAAGTAGAATGAATTGAGGTATGTAGGGAAGAGGTGTTGGAAATTCTGGAAAGGGTGAAAATAGATAAGTCCCCTGGGCCTGATGGCATTTATCCTAGGATTCTCTGGGAAGCAAGGGAGGAGATTGCAGAGCCATTGGCCTTGATTTTTATGTCCTCGTTGTCTACAGTAGTGCCAGAAGACTGGAGGCCAGCAAATGTGGTTCCCTTGTTCAAGAAGGGGAGTAGGGATAACCCTAGTAACTATAGGCCGGTAAGTCTCACTTCTGTTGTGGGCAAAGTCTTAGAGAGAATTGTAAGGGATAGGATTTATGAACATTTGGATAGGAATAATGTGATCAAGGATAGTCAGCATGGTTTTGTGAAGAGCAGGTTGTGCCTCACAAACCTAATTGAATTCTTTGAGAAGGTGACTAAGGAGGTGGACAAGGGGAAAGCGGTAGATGTGGTGTATATGGATTTTAGTAAGGCGTTTGATAAGGTTCCCCATGGTAGGCTACTTCAAAAAATACGGAGGTATGGCATTGAGGGTGAGTTGGAGGTTTGGATTAGGAATTGGCTGGCTGGAAGAAGACAGAGTTGATGGTAAAGGTTCATCTTGGAGTGCTGTTACTAGCGGTGTTCTGCAAGGATCTGTTTTGGGACCATTGCTGTTTGTCATTTTTATAAATGACCTGGAGGAGGGGCTAGAAAGTTGGGTGAGCAAGTTTGCAGATGATACGAAAGTCGGAGGAGCTGTTGACAGTGAGGAAGGATGTGTCAGGTTACAGCGGGATATAGATAAGCTGCAGAACTGGGCAGAAAAGTGGCAAATGGAGTTCAATGTAGCTAAGTGTGAGGTGATTCACTTTGGTAAGAGTAACAAAAAGATGGGGTACAGGGCTAATGGTGGGATACTTGGTAGTGTGGATGAGCAGAGGGATCTTGGTGTCCATGTACACAGATCTTTGAAAGTTGCCACCCATAAAAAGTGCGGTGAAGAAGGCATATGGCGTACTGGCTTTTATTGGTAGAGGAATTGAGTTCCAGAGTCCTGAGATCATGTTGCAGTTGTATAAGACTCTGGTGCGGCCGCATCTGGAGTACTGTGTGCAGTTTTGGTCGCCATACTATAGGAAGGATGTGGAGGCACTGGAACGGGTGCAGAGGAGGTTTACCAGGATGTTGCCTGGTATGGTAGGAAGATCGTATGAGGATAGGCTGAGGCACTTGGGGTTGTTTTCATTGGAGAAAAGAAGGTTTAGGGGTGACTTGATAGAGGTGTACAAGATGATTAGGGGTTTAGATAGGGTTGACCGTGAGAACCTTTTTCCATGTATGGAGTCAGCTATTACGAGGGGGCATAGCTTTAAATTAAGGGGGGGTAGGTATAGGACAGATGTCAGGGGTAGATTCTTTACTCAGCCAGTCGTGAGTTCATGGAATGCCCTGCCAGTAGCCGTGGTGGACTCTCCCTCTTTATGGGCATTTAAGCGGGCATTGGATAGGCATATGGAGGATAGTGGGCTAGTGTAGGTTAGGTGGGCCTGGATCGGCGCAACATCGAGGGCCAAAGGGCCTGTACTGCGCTGTATTCTTCTATGTTCTACTTATATTCCAATGAAGGGTTTAGAATGCAATGAATGAAAAAAATCAACAAATTAGGAAGGCTAAGGGGCGAAGGGTGAAATATCAGATTTGCAAAGCTGAAACAAAAACAGCAAAAATCCGGCGTTTAAATTTTCTATATTTAATTATTTTGTTTACCTGAATATTTTACAATTTACCAATAATGTTGACCTCTGTCAGTTTTGCCATTATTTTGATAGTGAATTCTGATCCATTTTCATTTTCCATAACAAGTCAATTTTTGAAGACTGTTTACAAAGCATCTACTACAAACCAACCGACTCCCACAGCTACCTGGACTACACCTCCTCCCATCCTTCCCCCTGTAAAACCGCCATCCCATTCTCCCAATTCCTTCGTCTCCGCCGCATCTGCTCCCAGGAGGACCAGTTCAAAATACGTACAACACAGATGGCCTCCTTCTTCAAGGACCGCAATTTCCCCCCCGACGTGGTCGACGGTGCCCTCCACCGCATCTCCTCCACTTCCCGCTCCTCCGCCCTTGAGCCCCGCCCCTCCAACCGCCACCAGGACAGAACCCCACTGGTCCTCACCTACCACCCCCCCAATCTCCATGTACAGCGCATCATCCGCCGTCACTTCCGCCACCTCCAAACAGACCCCAGCACCAAGGATATATTTCCCTCCCCTCCCCTATCAGCTTTCCGTAGAGACCACTCCCTCCGCGACTCCCTTGTCAGATCCACACCCCCCACCGACCCAACCTCCACTCCCGGCACCTTCCCTTGCAACCGCAGGAGGTGCAACACTTGCGCCCACACCTCCCCCCTCACTTCTCTCCAAGATCCCAAACGAAACTTCCATATCCGCTACAGATTCACCTGCACCTCCACCCACATCATCTACTGCATCCGCTGCAGCCGGTGTGGCCTCCTCTATATTGGGGAGACAGGCCGCCTACTTGCGGAGCGATTCAGAGAGCACCTCTGGGCCACCCGGACGAACCAACCCAACCACCCTGTAGCACAGCATTTCAACTCCCCCTCCCACTCCACCGAGGATATGCAGGTCATTGGACTCATCCACCGCCAAACCACAACAACGCGACGGTCGGAGGAGGAGCGTCTTATCTTCCGACTGGGAACCCTCCAACCACAGGGGATGAACTTGGACTTCACCAGTTTCTTCATCCCCCCTCCCCCCACCTTGTCTCAGCCGAATCCCTCCAGCCCGGCACCGCCTTCCTGACCTGCAGTCTTCTTCTTGACCTCTCCGCCTTCATCCTACTCCGACCTATCACCCTCACCTTGACCTCTTTCCACCTATCACATTTCCAACGCCCCTCCTCCAAGTCCCTCCTCCCTACCTTTTATCTTCTCCTTCTGAACACTCTCTGCTCATTCCTGAAGAAGGGCCTGTGCCCGAAACGTCGAATCTCGTGTTCCCTGCATGCTGCCTGACCTGCTGTGCTGTTCCAGCAATAAAGTTTCAACTACAAAGCAGTTTCAATGGCATTCATATTATTTGAGTATTTCGCATTCAATTATATGATCATTTTCTTTGTTTTGTTTAAGGAAATTAGGTATAATTTTATTTTTGGATCGGTATGTTGAATTTATATTGCATGCTTATTGTTGAAAATTCCTGAAAGTGCTTCACAGAAGTCAGAGGAATAATTAGACAAAAGGTGTACCCAACTAAAGAAGCAGAGGTTAGGAAGAATGATAAATGAATTAACCAAAGAAGTAGGTTTTCAGAAAGGTTTTAAAACAGGAGTGCAATTTTGGATGCTGAGGGGGGTTAGAAAGGGAATTGGAGACCATGTAGTCGAGATGGCAATAGGTATACTCATCAATGAAGGAGAAGATTTGGGATTCCTTGAAACCATTAATTTAGTTTTGTGATTCTATGGAAATTAAGAATAGTGAAACCAATAATATCATAGGTCATGTTTAATGTGGCTTTACCCACCATACGGGAGCAGATGGGATTTAAGGATGGTGCGTTGCCTTCCTGGTGCCAGGGTGAAAGACATCGCGGACAGAGTGCAGGAAATCCTCAAGGACGAGGGTGAACAGCCAGAGTTGGTGGTACATGTCGACACAAATGATGTCGGGAAGACGAGGAACTTACTACAGCGGGACTTCGGAGAACTAGGAAGAAGGCTGAAAAGCAGGACGTCCAAGGTGGTTATCTCCGGTTTGCTTCCAGTTCCTCGTGCTGGTGTGGCCAGAAACAGGGAGATAATGGACTTGAACGTATGGTTGGGGAACTGGTGCAGGAAGCAAGGATTTAAGTTCTTGGATCACTGGGCTTTATTTTGTGGTAAGCATAAATTCTACAAGAGAGACGGTTTGCACCTTAATAGGTTAGGGACCAGCATTCTGGCAGGCAGGTTTTCTACATTTAAACTAAGTAGCGGGGGGAAGGGGATAAACTGGATGTTTAAAAAGGAAATTGAAGGGAAAGTTAGAACAAGAGAAGTCAAGAAAGACAACTGTATTAACGAGGCAGAAAACTCGGAAAGGGATCAAGCTGTAAGGTTGAGTGAAATAGGGGTTGATGGGAAGGGTGAGAGCAGTAACAAATTAAAAATACTATACATGAATGCATGAAGCATTAGACATAAGATGGATGAGCTTGAGGCTCTTTTGGAAATTGGCAGATACGATATTGTGGGGATAACTGAGACGTGGCTTCAAGTAGACAGGGCCTGGGAAATGAATATTCAAGGCTACACGTGATATCGTAAGGACAGACTGACGGGCAGAGGGGATGGGGTGGCCTTGTTGGTAAGGGAGGATATTCAGTCCCTTGCGCGGGGGGACCTAGAGTCAAGGGATGTAGAGTCAGTGTGGATAGAGCTGCGAACTACTAAGGGTAAAATGACCCTCTTGGGAGTCATCTACAGGCCCCCAAACAGTAGTCTGGATGTCGGATGTAAGTTGAATCAGGAGCTGAAATTGGCCTGTCGTAAAGATGTTACTACAGTTGTTATGGGGGATTTTAACATGCAGGTAGACTGGGAGAATCAGGAGGGTATTGGACCTCAAGAAAGAGACTTTGTGGAGTGCCTCAGAGATGGATTCTTAGAGCAGCTGGTGCTGGAGCCGACCAGGGAGAAGGCAATTCTGGATCTGGTATTGTGTAACGAACCAGAATTGGTCAGAAACCTCGAAGTGAAGGAGCCATTGGGAAGTAGTGACCATAATACATTAAGCTTCAATCTGCAATTTGAGAGGGAGAGGGTACAGTCAGAAGTGACAGTACTTCTGTTGAATAAAGGGAACTATGGAGCTATGAGGGAGGAGCTGGCCAAAGTTCAATGGTGCAATACCTTAGCAGGGATGACCGTGGAGGAAAAATGGTGGATATTTCTGTGTATAATGTAGAAGTTGCAGGATCAGTTCATTCCTAAAAGGAAGAAAGATCCCAGGAGGAGGCATGGGCGGCCGTGGCTGATGAAGGAAGTTAAGAAACATATAAAGTTAAAAGAGAAAAAGTATAACATAGCAAAGATAAGTGGGAAAACTGAGGACTGGGAAGCTTTTAAAGAGCAACAGAGGATTACTAAGAAGGAAATACGGAGAGGAAAAATGAGGTATGAAGGTAAATTGGCCAATAATATAATGGAGGAAAGTAAAAGCTTTTTTAGGTATGTGCAAGGCAAAAAAATGGTTAGGACTAAAATTGGGCCCTCGAAGACAGAAACAGGGGAATATATTACGGGGAACAAAGAAATGGCAGAGGAATTAAATGGGTACTTCAGACCTGTGTTCACTGGGGAAGACACAAGTAATCTCCCTGAGGTAACAGTGGCTGAAGGACCTGAACTGAAGGGAATTTATATTTGCCAGGATTTGGTGTTGGAGAGACTGTTAGGTCTGAAGATTGATAAGCCTGATGGTCTGCATCCCAGGGTACTGAAGGAGGTGGCTCGGGAAATTGTGGATGCGTTGGTGATTATTTTCCAGAGTTCGATAGATTCGGGGTCGGTTCCTGAGGATTGGAGGGTGGCTAATGTTATACCACTTTTTAAGAAAGGTGGGAGAGAGAAAGCAGGAAATTATAGACCAGTTAGTCTGACCTCAGTGGTGGGAAAGATGCTGGAGTCTATTATAAAAGGATGAAATTACGGCACATCTGGATAGTAGTAACAGGATAGAACAGAGTCAGCATGGATTTATGAAGGGGAAATCATGCTTGACTAATCTTCTTGAATTTTTTGAGTATGTAACTCTGAAGTTGGACGAGAGAGATCCAGTGGATATAGTGTACCTGGACTTTCAGAAAGCTTTTGATAAAGTCCCACACAGGAGGTTACTGAGTAAAATTAGGGCGCATGGTATTGGGGGCAAAGTACTAGATTGGATTGAAAATTGGTTGGCTGATAGGAAACAAAGGGTAGTGATAAACGGCTCCATTTTGGAATGGCAGGCAGTGACCAGTGGGGTACCGCAGGGATCCGTGCTGGGACCACAGCTTTTTACAATATATGTTAATGATATAGAAGATGGTATCAGCAATAACATTAGCAAATTTGCTGATGATACAAAGCTGGGTGGCAGGGTGAAATGTGATGAGGATGTTAGGAGATTACAGGGTGACCTGGACAAGTTAGGTGAGTGGGCAGATGCATGGCAGATGCAGTTTAATGTGGATAAATGTAGGGTTATCCACTTTGGTGGCAAGAACAGGAAGGCAGATTACTACCTCAATGGAATCAATTTAGGTAAAGGGGCAGTACAGAGAGATCTGGGTGTTCTTGTACACCAGTCAATGAAGGCAAGCATGCAGGTACAGCAGAAGGCTAATAGCATGCTGGCCTTCATAACAAGAGGAATTGAGTATAAAAGCAAAGAGGTAATTCTGCAGCTGTACAGGGCCCTGGTGAGACCACACCTGGAGTACTGCGTGCAGTTCTGGTCTCCAAATTTGAGGAAAGACATTCTGGCTATTGAGGGAGTGCAACGTAGGTTCACAAGGTCAACTCCTGGAATGGAGGGATTACCTTACGCTGAAAGACTGAAGCGACTGGGCTTGTATACCCTTGAGTTTAGAAGACTGAGAGGGGATCTGATTGAGACATATAAGATTATGAAAGGATTGGACACTCTGGCAGCAGGAAACATGTTTTCGTTGATGGGTGAGTGCAGAACCAGAGGACACAGCTTAAAAATATGGGGTAGACCATTTAGGTCAGAGATGAGGAGAAACGTCTTCACCCAGAGAGTGGTGGCTGTGTGGAATGCTCTGCCCCAGAGGGCAGTGGAGGCCCAGTCTCTGGATTCATTTAAGAAAGAGTTGGATAGAGCTCTCAAAGATAGTGGAATCAAGGGTTATGGAGATAAGGCAGGAACAGGATACTGATTAGGAATGATCAGCCATGATCATGTTGAATGGCGGTGCAGGCTCGAAGGGCTGAATGGCCTACTCCTGCACCTATTGTCTATTGTCTATTGTCATAGGACATCACATCGCAGACGAGAGAACTGGGAATAGGGATTGGTATTGTTTATTGGATATTATGATTTCATAGCATTTCATTTTACAATCTGAACACCAAGCAATTGTGAACAATTTATTACTGACAGCAACTTGTTACATGCAAATATTTCCAGTTTCAGTATTGCAAAATTGGCTAAATTCTTATTAGTCCAAGATAGGGCTAATAATGTTTTGTACAAAGAACAAAGAAAATTTACAGCCCAAGAGCAGGCCCTTCAGCCCTCCAAGCCTGAGCCGATCCAAATGTACTGTCTAAACCTGTCAGTCAATTCCTAAGCATCTGTATCCCTCTGCTCTCCACCTACTCATGCATCTGTCCAGATGCATCTTAAATGAATCTACTGTGCCTGGCAACGTGTTCCAAACGCCCACCACCCTCTGTGTGAAGTACTTACTGCGTGAATCGCCCTTAAAATTTCCACCTCTCACTTTGAAAGCATAACCTTTCGTTATTGAATCCTTCACCCTGGGAAAAAGCTTGTCTCTATCCAGCCTTCATGATTTTGTAAACCTCAATCAGGTCCCCCCTCAATCTCCTTTTTTCTAGTGAAAATAAACCTAACCTACTCAACCTCCCTTCCATACAACCTCGTTGTAAACCTTCTCTGCACCCTCTGCAAAGCATCCACGTCCTTTCGGTAATGTGGTACCCAGAACTGTACACAGTATTCAGCTTCATTCACACTGAAAACCATTAACAATCAGTGTTCCTGCTTCATTCAAACTGAACATCATTAATACACACTGTGTTCCTGCAACAGTCACACTGTACACCATTAACACTTCCTGTATTCCTGCTTCATTCACACTGAACACCGTTAACACTCACTGTGTTCTGGCTCAATTCACACGAAACACCATTAACACTTACTGTGTTCCAGCTTCATTCATACTGTGTTCTGGCTCAATTCACACTGAACACCATTAACACTCACTGTGTTCCTGCTTCATTCACACTGAACACCATGAACACTCACTATATTCTTGTTTCATTCGGACTGCACTCCATTAACACTCACTGCGTTCCAGCTTCATTCGCACTGAACACCTTTAACACTCACTGTGTTCCAGATTCATTCACACTGAACACCATTAACACTCACTGTGTTCCAGCTTCATTCAAACTGAATATCACTAACACTCACTGTGATCTTGCCTCTTTCAAACTGAACACCATTAACAATCACTGTGATCCTGCTTCTTTCACACGCAGCGTCATTAACACTGCGGCCAAACCAATGTCTTGTACAATTTTAACATGACTTGCCAGCCCTTATACTCAATACCCCGTCCAATGAAGACAAGCATACTATATGCCTACTTGACCACTCTATCCACCTGTGCAGCAATTTTCTGGGTACAATGGACCTGCACTCCCAGATCTCTCTGCCCATCAACTTTTCCCAAGGCTCTTCCATTCACTTTAAAATTAGACCTGCCTAAATGCATCACCTCACATTTGTCTGGATCGAAAGCTATCTGCCACGTCTCCGCTCAACTCTCCAGTCTATGTATATCCTCCTGTAATCTCTGACAGTCCCTTATGCTTTCTGCTACTCCACCAATCTTTGTGTCATCTGAAAACTTGCGGGTCATACCAACAGTGCCCTCTTCTGGATCATTTATGTATATTACAAACAACAGTGGCCCCAACACTGACCCCTGTGGAACACCACTGGTCATCTTTCCCCATTTCGAGAAACTCCCTTCAACTACTACTGTTGCTCAACCAGTTCTTTATCCACCTAGCTAGAACACCTTGCAAACCATGTGACTTCACTTTCTCCATTACTCTACAATGGGGAACCTTATCAAACATCTTGCTAAAGTCCATGTATATGACATCAACAGCCCTTCCTTTATCTAACAACTTGGTCACTTCCTCGAAGAACTCTATCAAGTTGGTAAGGCAGGATCTCCCCTGCACAAAACCATGTTGCCCACCACCAATAAGCTCATTCCTTTCCAAATATAAATAGATCCTATCCCTCAGTACCCTCTCCAGCAATTTTCCCACCACCGACACTGGTCTGTAGTTGCCCGGAATATCCCTACTACACTTCTTGTACAGGGGACAATGTGAGCAATCTTCCAGTCCTCTGGCACCTCACCCGTATTTAAGGATGCACAAAGCTATCTGTCAGGGCCCCAGCTATTTCCTCTCTCGCCTCCCTCAGCAACCTGGGATAGATCCCATCTGGTGCTGGGGATTTGTCCATCTTAATAACCTCTAGCATACCCAACACATCTTCCCAACTTATGCCAATGTGATCCAGACTAATCAAACTTCTATCTCTAATCTCAAGATTCATCATGTTCCTCTCCTCAGTGAACACTGATGCAAAGTAATCATTCAGAATCTCACCCATTCTCTCAGGTTCGGCACACAGCCTTCCTTCATTATCTTTTAGTGGACCAATCCTTTCTCTAGTTACCCGCTTGCTTCTTATATAAGAATAAAATGCTTTGGCATTTTCCTTAATTCTGCTAGCTAAAACTATTTCATGACCCCTTTTAGCCTGCTTGATTCCTTGTTTAAGACTTGTCCTACTCTTCCAGTATTCCTCCAGGGCCCGTTCTGTTCTCAGCTGCCTAGACCTTAGGTACACTTCCCTTTTCCTCTTGGCTAGTCGTACAATTTCTTCTGTCATCCACGGTTCATGAATCTTGCCCTTCCTATCCTTTTCCTTGAACGGGACATGCCTATCCTGCAATATCCTTAACCTATCTTTGAAAGCCTCCCACATCTCAAATGTTGGCTTCCCTTCAAATAGCTGTGTCCAATCCACATTTCCCAGCTCCTGCCTAATTTTGATATAATTGGTCTTGGCCCAGTTTAGCACTCTTCCCTCGGGACCACTCTTTTCTTTATCCATGAGTATTATAAAACTTACAGAATTGTGGTCACTATTTCCAAAGAATTCCCCTACGGCAACTTCTACCACTTGTCCTGCCTCGTTCCTCAGTATCAGGTCCAATATGGCCCCTTCCCTCTTTGGACTATTGACATACTGCTCTAGAAAACTCTCCTGGATGCTTCGTACAAATTCTACTCCATCCTGAACTCTGACGCTAAGTGTATCCCAGTCAATGTTGGGAAAATTAAAATCTCCCATCACCACTATCCTATTGCCTTTACATCTATTCATAATCTGTTTACCTATTTGTTCTTCTACCTCATGCTCACTGTTGGGAGGTCTTAATACAGCCTCAACAATGCAACTGCAACCTTCTTATTTCTCAACTCCTCCCATAATTCCTCACTATCCAAGACGGCCATAGTGTCCTCCTTTAGCACAGCCGTGATATTGTCCCTGACCAGCAATGCAACTCCACCTCCTCTTTTACTTCCCTCCCTGTCCTGTCTGAAACGTCTACATCCTGAAACATTCAGTTGCCAATCATCTTGCTCTTCCTTCAACCAAGTCTCTGTGATGGCAACAATGTCATACTCCCAGGCACCAGTCCAAGACCTAAGTTCATCTGCCTTGCACACTATTTCCTTGCATTAACGTAGATGCATTTCAGGCCACCAGTTCTTTTGCGCTCACCGACTCTCTGCCTATTCTTCACTTTATTAATGCTATCTTCATAATTCTTACAGTCTCCACCTCACTGCCTACTTGTTTTTTTCTTCTGGTTCCCAGTCCCCTGCCACATTAGTTTAAAACCTCCCCAACAGCAGTAGCAAAAACTCCCCCAATGACATTGGTTCCGGTCTGGTTCAGATGTAGACCGTCCCCACCTTCCTCAGAACCAGTCCCAATGTCCAACAAATCTGAACCCCTCCCTCCTACACTATCTCTCAAGCCACGTGTTCATCCTGCCTATTTTTTCATTTCTACACTGGCTAGCACGTGGCACTGGTAGTAATCCCGAGATCACTACCTTTGAGGTCCTCCCTTTTAACTTGCCTTCTAGTTCCCTGAATTCTTCTTTCAGGACCTCATCTCGCTTTCTACTTATATTGTTGGTGCCTATATGCACCAAGACAACAGGCTGTTCACCCTCCCCTTTTAGAATGCTCTGCACCGATTGGTGACATCCCTGACCTGAGCACCTGGCCACAGAACTGCCTGTCTACTCCCCTCACACTAGAATCCCTGTGACTATGGCCCTACGAGTCTTTTTCCCATCCTTCTGAACAGCAGTGCCTGCCACGGTGCCATGATCTTGACAACTGCTGCCGTCCCCTCGTGAGCCATCTCCCCCAACAGCATCCAAAATGGTATATCTATTTTGGAGGGAGATGACCACAGGGGCCACCTCCACTACCCAAATATAAGTTAAGCCCTTACCTTCCTGGCAGTTTCACTCCTCCTTCTCTCCTCGCCGCTCTGGCAAAATGGAGGCCGACCCCCGAGATAAGTCCCTTTTTATGCGAGAAAACTCACCCTTCCCAACAGCCCTCGCTTCAGTCCTGGGTGCAAACAAACTGCTCTTCAAGTTTTTTCTTTTTGGTGTTTCTGACAATTATGTTAAGTTTATTACATTGTTGAAAAGTTGCAAAAAGCCCATGTTGTTCTTCTGAGTCATTTTAATTTGTGAAAACCTCAGATAAAAACAACTGAACTGCAAAATTACTCAATGTAAGTTTCCTGCTGTTATCTTAATCTTACATCTGATTGTTAATTACAGTGCTTGCACAAAACTACTTTTACATAGTTAGCTACTTGTAACAAAAGCATTTTGTACTGCAACTGGTACACTTTGAACTTTCATTATTTTGGGTATGAACATTGTCCAAAACATCTACTCAAATTGACATTACTTAATATTCCATGCAGGTGGTTGTTCCATTTAATAAGTATTCACAATATAAGCAGTAGTATATTTGGTATAAAAAATGGAAACAATTTTACTCAAACAATTTTGATTCTGTTCTCAATGGATTGAATTCACTTTCTGCAAGCTACAAACATCACATGAAAGAAATTTAAAGAATTTGATTCAATCCTTTCTGGGTGCAGAGTCTATGTTAAAGCAAAAATGTTACACAAAGGTGCAGCAGGAGACTAAAGATCAGGAGATTGCGTGCCGAATATTGGGAATTCAATGCAGTGAGGGAGAAAGTGTTTTACAGCAAAAAGAACGGCCTAAGCAGAGGGGCCGGACACAACAAGAATAAAGAGCTGAAACTTGGAAACATTAAATAGGTGTGCAGGTAGATGACTGGAGAGTTTCCATGTTTCTTTTCCTCATAAATTTGCCAAAATATAACCAATCACATTTTTACCCTGTATCACTTCTCAATAAAAAGAGTATTCAATTCAAAACAGAAACATCATTTCTCACTCTAGATACTGCCTCATCTGCAAAATATTTCTGGCATTATATGGTTTTATTTCATATTTTGAATTCCAGTATCATTTTACAGTAAAATAAAGGATATAAATATGATACATTTTCTGCTGGGTATGTAGTCACTCCTTCAGTGTAAATGGCAGTTGCACGTGAGCTCCTCTGAAATTCCTGATATAAGTTTCCCAAAGAGTATTTGGAGGACTCTGCTGCATTTAAGTAAGTAGCTACTCAGGAAAAAATAGACAATAATTGCGTAGCCCAACGCCTGAGCAATAACTGAACTGAACTCTTAACTTATCACAAGCCCACACAACTTGAATTCCCCTTATGCTCCCAGATCCTGACTGAACATCTCACTCTCTTCCGTAGAACCCAAAACCCTCCAGCCACCAAATCTGACACCATCCTTCTATACCTGGACTGATCACCTCATTTTAAAGACCAGATATGCCATTCCCTAGCCCAGACCCAACACTCCACACCCCAACTGCTGGAACTGACATCCTCACTCCTCCTCTCCTTCACCCCTACTGAGGGACCTGATGAACCCTTCCTTCCCCACCAGCAAAGTTAACAATACATCCCAGGACCTGAAACTTTGTTTCAACCATGCACCCTCTGCCTCCCAGTGGATTTGATTTCTCCCTCCCAACCTGACGTATTCTAAATACTCCATCATTTGCTTGGCCTCCTTCCACGTTGTGCTTTGGCACCCTTTCAATCTCCCACACTACTTCCCGAAAATATCTAGCTCCTTGCCCATCAGGCACCCTACCTATTCACATTGCTGAACCATACTTACCCAATCTCACACTTACCTTACATACTTACATTTTATAAAAGCATTCAAAAGTGATTGTCCGTGATCCTGGACTTTTAAATCATAGAACTCAGCAATTGACTGCTGTGAGAAAGCAGGCTTGGTTTGCATTCCCTCAACTGTTCTACGCTATACTCAAAGTATAGCACAACATTTTAGAAGCCCTATTTTACAAGATATACCTATAAGAGAACTTGTTCTATCTTGTTGCTTTAAAAGCAAACTTGGAGATGAGCTGACTGCTTTTAGCCAACCTCACTTGGTTTTTTATCAACAATAGAAACAGCATGAAGGGCTAGGATCAACCTCCTATAGAACCAGGATTTTAGTATTAGTTTTCAGTAGTTGCTGGGATTTTGAAGCTAGATATGGAAGCTGTTATTCTTGTCACTGTTACAGCTAAAGCTTGGGTTACAGCTGCTAGAGTTGCATGTGAGACAATCTATTTTACTGAATTTGCCTTTGTCAAGGGTGTACTTATGGGATGTTACATTATTGGAACAGTTGCTGTTTAGTAGTTAAATTATCTATTATTCTATCAAGCTTTCTAATACAGTTAAGTTTTCCAGTTCTTCTTTCTTTCATTTGTATTTTAACTATAGTGTAAAAATAAAGTGTGTTTTTCTCAAGCTTGGTAGTTTGACCAATCGAATTGTGTCCAGAACACAGTGACTTACACTTCCTTTAAAAATATGAAAAAGTTGAGGTCAAGGTCTTTTTTTAAAAAATATTTTGAGGGTGTTTGGTCTGGTCCATAACAATTGGAGGCTCTTGTTGGGATCAAAATCTCAGGTTTATTGAGAATTATTGGACTCAAAGACAGTGAGTGTTTGCTTTTCAGGTGTTGCATTCAGTTGGTTTAAATAGGGTATGTCTTGTGTAGTAATGAGTCATTATGTGTATCCTGGGGGTGGAAAAATTCACTCCAGGAGTTTAACAGGAAGTAAGCAAGGCAAAGTTTTCAGAATTGGCAGACAAGCTGGTTGCCTTTGTCTGTGTGGAAAGGGGAAATAATTGCAAAAAAGCTTGACAGTAATAATTGCCAGAAATGCACTTAGAATCTTTGGAAATGGCTAAACTGAATTGCAAATGAAGCAACTTGAATTAGAGGCAATGGCGAGATAAAAAGAAAAAGAAATAATAGGTTTGGCATTAAAAAAGAGAGAAAAGAAATAAAACCATTTGAATTATGATTAAAAGCAGTGGAAAGAGAACTTCAGAGGTTAGAACTTAAAACTCAAAGTTGACTGAAAATGGAGAAGGTAGAGAGAAAGGTTAAGAGTTGTGATGAGAACACTGATGGAGAAGCCTGGTGGAATCTGTTTAGATATATCCAAGCATTGCCTAAGATCGGCAAGAAGGATGTAAAAGTCCTTCTCATTTCAATTGAGAAGGTGATTAAACAAATGAAATTGCTGGTGACCATGTGGGTCTTGTTGATTCAAACAAAAATAGTAGGTAGAGAGGAGATTTCTGAGGAATATGACGTGATGAACAAAGCCATTTTAAGTACATATGAACCAATGCCAGAAGCCTACAGACAATGAATTTAGAATCTAAGGCGTGAACCTGGTCAAATATACATTGAGTTTGAAAGAAGGGGGCATAGCTTTAAATTAAGGGGGGGTAGGTATAGGACAGATGTTAGGGGTAGGTTCTTTACTCAGCGAGTCGTGAATTCATGGAATGCCCTGCCAGTAGCAGTGGTGGATTCTCCCTCATTATGGGCATTTAAGCGGGCATTGAATAGACATATGGAGGATAGTGGGCTAGTGTAGGTTAGGTGGGCTTGAATCGGCGCAACATCGAGGGCTGAAGGGCCTGTACTGCGCTGTATTCTTCTATGTTCTATGTTCTATGAATCAAAAGATAATGGCATTGAAAATAGATCAAACATATAACATTCTTAGAGTTAATTATTTCAAAAAGTAATTTCCTGAAGTTGAGGACTCATGTAGCAGAGCAGAGAGTTCAGACTGCAAGATTAGTCATGGAAATGGCTGACAATTCTGAGTTGACTCATAAATCAAAGTTGACTTCCAGCATGAATTACAACTTGAAAGGAGTAATAGAAAATTCTTGGTTCTGGAAATATGGTTTATCCTTGGTAATTATTTAGCTGGATCACAGGTAGAAATGATACCTACTGTGGTTGAAAAGCCAGTGGAAAATCAGACAACTGAGGTGTTACAGGAAACATATCTCAGGATTTTTCCCAAATGTGTTGTAACAAAGTCACAAAGCCACACTATTAGTACATTACAATAAGTATACATTTATTGTAACTTGGATGAGGGCAGTGACTGCATTACGATAAGCAAACTGACTATGGTATTGTAATGCAAAGAGCCAATCAAGTGGAGGGAATAAAGAGGAAATATGTGTCTTGGAGGTTAGAAACTGAACTCTTCAGCCAACAGTATAAGTTCTAAGAGCATGTTGGCTGCTCAGTGTCCCTTCAGGGATTGAGAAGAACTATGAGTAAAATGAAAAGGGGATGTTATGGTCCACATGAATACCATCAATATAGGTTCTTCTGAGGAAGTATGAACAGCTAGGGACTATATCACAAAATTAATATTGTCTGGATTAAAACCTGAGCCATAAGCAAAATAGCATAGGAGAGGTAAAATCAAAATGATTGCAGGGTCAAATGGCTTTCATTGTGTTGTGGCACCAGTACTGGGAAGGAAAAGTTGTACTCATAGAATCATACAGTAGAGACTCTTTGGCCAATTTGGACTGTACTTCTAAAAATACGCTATTACTGACACAAGTCCCACTCTTCCATTCTCAGCCTATAGCATTGAATGTTATAACACTTCGAGCTCTTTTTTATTCATTAATGGAATAAGAGTGTCACTGGCTAGCCCAACCCAGAGGGCAGTTAAGAATCACCCACAACCACATTGCTGAGAGTCTGGAGTCACATGTAGTCCAGACCATCTTCTTTCCCTAAAAGACATTAGTGAACCAATAATCAGCAATGGTTTCATGGTCATAATCAGATTGTTAATTCTGATTAAATATAAATTCCATCATTTATTGTGGCTGGACTCAAACCCGGGTTCCTCGAACATTACCCGGATCACTGGATTTACAATTCAGCAGTAATATCCCAGGACATCATCTCCTCCTTTGAGTGCTCATCCTAACACTTTTAAAAGGTGAAGTTTCCCATCCAAGGCAGTGCATTTCAGACTCCTGCATTGCGAGAGTCTTGAATGAAAATGCTCTTCCACAAATCCCCTCAAACCTCCTGCCTTTCACTTGAACATTACACCTCCTTGTTTTTGAACCTTCAACTAAGGGGAACAGCTGCTGTCCATTCACTATATCTATGCCCCTCATAAATGTATATGCCTCTATCAGATCCTCCTCAACGTCCTCTGCTCCAAAGAAAACAACTTAAGCTTATTTAACCTCTCTTCACAGCTCCATCTCAGGCAACATCCTTTCCACCCTTGTGGTGCAACCACATCCTTCTGTAGCGTGGTGACCAGAACAACACATAGTATGCTAGCTGTGGCCTAACCAAAGTTCTGTACAGTTTCAATCTGATTTTCCTGTTCTTTTAATCTGAGCCACGATTGATAAACACAAGCATCCTCCATGACTTCTCAACTAACATAATAACCTTTAATGATCTGTGGACAAGCACCCCAAGATCCCATTATCGCTCTGAGCTTCGTAGTGTCTTATTATTCAATGAGTACGACCTTGTATTCTTCAATCTTTCTAAGTGGTTTACCTCACATTTATCAGGTTTAAATTCCATCTGCCACCAATTTGCCCAAGTGGTCAATTCATTGGTATGCAACTGTAATCTAATATCTACCTTCTCACTGTCAATCACCTGGCCAATATTTGTGAAATCTGCAAAGTTACTTACCTTCCACATCCCTCCACATTTTCATTTAATCATTTATGAATAACACAAACAATAAAGGACTCTGTACTGATCCCTCTGGTATGCCACTGCATTCAAGTCTCACAAATAGCCTTCTAACACTATTCAAGTCAACTTCAGATCCAACTTGCCAAATTACCCTCGATCTCATGAATTTTAGTTTCTTTATCAGTTTTCTGTGTAGGATTTTGTCAAATGTCTTGTTGAAATCCAGATGAACTACATGAACTGCCCTACTCTCATCCAAGCACTTAGTGAACTCCTTGAAAAATGGCATCAGATTTGACAAAACCATGTGGACTATATCCCTGATCAAACCTTGCCTCGAAATAGAGCATAGAACTGCAAACTAATCCCTTCTACCTGCCCTTGATCCATATCCTTCCATATTCACATACTATCTAAGAATCTCTCAAATGGCCCTATCGTATCTGCCTCCACCACCATCCTTTGCAGCACAGTCCAAAGACCTACCACTATGTAAAAAACTTGACAATCACATCTACTTTGTACTTTCCCCTTTCATCTTAAATGCATGCCCCTTATTTTCGACTTTGCAACTCTAGGAAAAAAGATTCTAACCATTAACCCTGTGTTTCTCATAATTTTATAGAGTTCTATCAAGTCTCCCCTCAGCCTCTGCAACTCCAGAAAAACAACCAGAGTTTTTTTTCTAGCCCCTTTTTAGAGTCCATACCATCTAATTCAGGCAGCATCCTAATAAACCTCTTCGCCACCCTTTCCAAAGATTCCTCATCCTTCCTATAATATGTTGACCAAAATTGAAAGCAGTACTTTAAGTGTGGCCCAACCAAAGTCCTTAAAGCTGCAATGTGACGACTTGTCTCTTGTATGCCATTCCCCAACCAAAGGTACGCATGCCAAGTGCTTTCTTTACTACCCTACCTACTTGAGTGGCCACTTTCAGGGAGCTGTGGACTTGAACCCCGAGATCCCTATGTACATCAATGCTGTTCCATGTCCTGCCATTAACTGTATACTTTTCCTTAACCTTTGATTTCCCTAAGTGCAGCACCTCACACTTACCTAAATTAAATGTTTTTTTTTGTTATGAAGTTGAATGCATAACAACTTCATACCTTTTAAGAATGCTGTTTTGCATGAAGAGCTTACAAGCACCTGTCATATGACTAGCTAGCTGTCTCAGAGAGTACTGGAAAATTGGAAATATGTAGCATTTGGCTGTGAAACAAATATCTGAGTTTTGGTTGTTGTTTTCATAACAATTCAAATGTAACCAATCAGTTTAAATTATGCCCCAGGAAAGGAGGCTTAGAATTGTAAAAAGTTGTTACTTAAATTCACTTTTAGAGTTAAGAATAAATTGTTTTTTTAGAATAGTGGAATTTTGGAGTTCTCTATCAGTCATACTTTAACAGATTATGAGGCAAGGTGAGCTTTTCTGGGTGTTTGGTCTAATTGTCAGAAGGGTTCATCACAGTGTCGTAACATTTTCAGGACTCAGGTCCGTGATTTGGACAGGTTTAGACAGATCCAGTCTGAGATTTTTTTTTACATTAGATTACTTACAGTATGGAAACAGGCCCTTCGGCCCAACAAGTCCACACCGACCCTCCGAAGAGCAACCCACCCAGACCCATTCCCCTACATTTACCCCTTCACCTAACACTACAGGCAATTTAGCATAGCCAATTCACCTTAACCTGCACATTTTTGGACTGTGGGACTGTCAGGTGACTGACTGTGTGGAGTTTGCACATTCTCTCCGTGTCTGCGTGGGTTTCCTCCGGGTGCTCCGGTTTCCTCCCACAGTCCAAAGATGTGCAGGTCAGGTGAATTGGCCATGGTAAATTGCCCGTAGTGTTAGGTAAGGAGTAAATGTAGGGGTATGGGTGGGTTGCGCTTCGGCGGGGCGGTGTGGACTTGTTGGGCCGAAGGGCCTGTTTCCACACTGTAAGTAATCTAAAAAAAAAGAAACCGGAGCACCCGGAGGAAACCCACGCAGACACGGGGAGAATGTGCAAACTCCACACAGACAGTTGCCTGAGGCGGGAATTGAACCCGGGTCTCTGGCGCCGTGAGGTGGCAGTGCTAACCACTGTGCCACCATGCTGCCCATTTGGACAGATTTAAACAAATTTGGGGTACAAAAGATCCCAACAGATTTAAATACCAATTAGTGCCCTAGATCTTTAAATAAAATGTAAGACAGACAATTTGTTTAATTTCTGTAACTTGGTTGGTCAAATTAAAAGTGAGAGAAATGGCTCTTAAGATCGCAAAAGAGGTTCTGGGGTTTGAAGATGACTCCCAAATTCACTAAGAAAGCTTAGAAAGACAGAAGGAGGACATACTTTTATAATTAGCAAAGACTTTAGAATTGGGTTTAACCAGGGACAAAAGGAACGTTGAAATTGTAATGGCGTTGGTCAAGCACTTAAGTGTGTCAGAGAAACAGACAAGTGCAGTACAGTTAGAAAAGCTTAAATCTAAATTGAGGCAAAATGAGTTAGAAGAGAATGAAAGAAAGAGAGAGAAGGAAGAGAGAGGGGAAAAAGAAAGGGAGAAAAGGTCTTTAGCTGAGCAAAGAGAGAGAGAGAAGAAACAGAGAGAGAGAATTTGAACTTCAGATGTTGCAAATTACTCAGGAAAGTCAAGTTAATAGGATGGAGCTGAAGAGAGTAGGTAGTGATATACACAAATATGTTAAAACACTGCCAAATTTTGATGAGAAAGACTTCAAAAATCTTCTTTATTTCACTTGAGAAATTGGCTAGGCAGATGGAATGGTCAGAAATTAGCCAACTCCCATTCCTAGACGTGATGGTACAGAGAACACCGAACAGAGAATTCACTACAAGGGTATACAGGAAAGCCACACACACAGACCAAGTCCTAAACTATGAAAGTAACCACCCCAACACACACAAACGAAGCTGCATCAGGACACTATTCAAAAGGGCCACAACACACTGCAGTACACCAGAACTGCAAAAAGAAGAAGTGGAACACCTATACAAGGTATTCGCCAAAAACGAATACCCGCGCAACTTCATCAACAGATGCCTAAGAGAAAGACCATGGAACGAGGACATACCACAACCAAAAGGACTAGCCACACTACATACATCAGGAGCATCTCGGAACTGACAGCCAGACTACTGCGACCCCTAGGACTCATAACGGCACACAAACCAACAGCCATGCTCAGACAACAACTCACCAGAACGAAGGACCCGATACCCAACATGAGCAAAACTAATGTAGTGTACAAAATACCATGCAAGGACTGCACAAAACACTATATAGGACAAACAGGAAGACAGCTAACAATCCGCATACATGAACATCAACTAGCCACGAAACGTCACGACCAGCTATCCTTAGTAGCCACACACGCAGACAACAAGCAACATGAATTCGACTGGGACAACACTACTATCATAGGGCAAGCCAGACAGAGAACAGCCAGGGAATTCCTAGAGGCATGGCATTCATCCACAAACTCCATCAACAAACACATCGACCTGGACCCAATATACCAACCACTACAGCGGACAGCTGAAACTGACAACCGGAAGCGGCAGGGACAGACCACTATAAACACCGGAGGAAACATCAAAGAAGCGCTTCGCAGGAGGCTCCCAAGCACTGATGATGTCGCCTAGCCAGGGGACGAAACGTTTGCAACAAAAACTTCCAGCTCGGCGAACAGAACCACAACAACGAACACCCAAGCTCAAAGTAGAAGACAGAGAGTGGTGGTGGAGGTTTGTTTTTCAGACTGGAGGCCTGTGACCAGTGGAGTGCCACAAGGATCGGTGCTGGGTCCGCTACTTTTCATCATTTAAAATTAATGATTTGGATGTGAGCATAAGCGGTATAGTTAGTAAGTTTGCAGATGACACCAAAATTGGAGGTGCAGTGGACAGCGAAGAAGGTTACAACGGGATCTTGATCAGATGGGCCAATGGGCAGAGAAGTGGCAGTTGGAGTTTTATTCAGATAAATGCAAAGTGCAGCATTTTGGGAAAGCAAATCATAGCAGGACTTATACACTTAATGGTAAGGTCCGAGGGAATGTTGCTGAACAAAGAGACCTTGGAGTGCGGATTCATAGCTTCTTGAAAGTGGAGTCATAGATAGATAGGATAGTGAAGGCGGCATTTGGTATGCTTTCCTTTATTGGTCAGAGTATTGAGTACATGAGTTAGGAGGTTATGTTGCGGCTATACAGGACATTGGTTAGGCCACTGTTGGAATATTGCATGTAATTCTGGTCTCTTTCCTATTGGAAAGATGTTGTGAAACTTGAAAGGGTTCAGAAAAGATTTACAAGGATGTTGCCAGGTTTGGAGGATTTGAGCAATAGAGAGAGGCTGAACAGGCTGGGGCTGTTTTCCCTAGAGTGTTGGAGGCTGAGGGGTGACCCTTATAGAGGTTTACAAAAGTATGAGGGGCATGGATAGGATAAATAGCCAAAGTCTTTTCCCTATGGTGGGGGAGTCCAGAACTAGAGGGCATAGGTTTAGCGTGAGTGGGGAAAGATATAAAAGAGACCTAAGGGGCATCCTTTTCATGCAGAGGGTGGTACATGTCTGAAATGAGCAGCCGGAGGCTGGTACAATTGCAACATTTAAAAGGCATCTGGATGGTATATGAATAGGACGAGTTTGGAGGGATATGGGCCGAGTGCTGGCAGGTGGGACTAGATTGGGTTGGGATATCTGGTCGGCAATGGATGGGTTGGACCGAAGGGTCAGTTTCCATGCTGTACATCTCTATGACTCTAATACTTTATTTATTAACATGTAGATAGGCATACTTGAGATGGGGCAATCTTAACCTCCATTTGGGAAATAAGGCAGGGCAGTGACTGATGTGTTAGTGGGATAGACTTGGGGACCGGTGACTATAATTCTATTTCAAATACTCATTGAAAAGGTGAGATCTTGTCCACAAGTTAAAATTCTAAATTGGGGCAAGGCCAATTTTGATGGCATTAGATAGAAACTTTCAAAAATTGATTGGAGAAAGCCGTTTGGAAGTAAAAAGGTGCCTTGCAAGTGAGAGGCTTAAGAGTTTACGGCCAGTGTGTATCTGTTAGGACACTGGATGACTAGAAATATTGAGGTTCTGGTCAAGAAAAATATTGAGGCATATGTCAGGGATCAAGTAACTCCCTTGAGAAGTATTGGGGTATTTCAGAGAGAAATCGGGAGGTCACGAGGGGGACATTAGATAGGGTATAGGGTAAAGGAGAGTATACAAGTATATTAAGTAAGTAAGGAGAGATATCAATGAGGCCATCTGTGTGTTGAACTACAGGAGATGGGTGAGATCCTAAATCATTATTTCTTGTCAGCATTTACCATGGGGAAAGACATGGAAGCTAGGGAACTTGGGAAAATAAATAGTGATGCGATAATAAAAGTTCACATGGTAGAATATGAAGTGTTGGAGGTCTTAAAATGCATAAAGGTAGATAATTCCCTGATCAAATTCATCCCAGTATATTGTAGAAAGCTGGAGAAAACATTGTGGAGCCCATAAAGCAGAGATATTTGTATTATCGACAGCCACAGGTGAGGTGCCAGAAGACTGGAGGGTGGCTGATGTTATGCCATTATTTTAAAAAAGCTGCAAGGGAAAACCAGGGAACAACAGACTAGCAAGCCTAACTTCGATGGTGGGTAAGTTGTTAGATGGGCTTCTGAGAGACAGGGTCTCATGCAGTTGGAAAGGAAAAGCATGGCATTGTGTGTGGAAAATCATGTGTCACAAATTTGCTTTTGTTTCGAAGAGATGATCAAAAGATATATGAGGGCAATATGGTAGATATTGTCTACATGTGCTTTAGTCAGGCCTTTGACAAGGTTCTGCAAGGTAGACTTGTTAGTATTTTTAGATCACATAAGATACATGGCGACCTAGCCAATTGGATACAAAATTGGCTTGACGAAAGGAGAGAGTGTGGTGGTAGAGGATTGATTTTCAGCTCTTTGGCCAATGGTATGCCACAAGGATA
The DNA here is from genome assembly GCF_037043375.1 of Chiloscyllium plagiosum. NCBI lineage: Eukaryota > Metazoa > Chordata > Chondrichthyes > Orectolobiformes > Hemiscylliidae > Chiloscyllium > Chiloscyllium plagiosum. The sequence continues at coordinate 74,320,944 of NW_028270142.1, forward strand.
GGTATCAGATCCACTGTTGTTCATCATATATATAATCAATTTGGATGAGAATATAGGCGGCATGGTTATTAAGTTTGTGGATGATACCAAAATTATTAGCATAATGGACACTTAAGACGTTTACCCAAGATTACATTGGGATCTCTATCAACAGGGCCAGTGTGATGAGGAATGACAGATGGAGTTTAATGCATATAAATGTGAGATGTTGCATTTGGGAAAACTAACAGGACAAGACTAACAAGAGTTAATGGTAGGGCCCTGGGGAGCGCTGTTTAACAGTGAGACATAGGGGTACAGTTATATTGTTTCATGAAAGTGACATCACAGGTTGACAGGGTCATAAAGAAGGCTTGCCTTCAGCAGTCAGAGCATTAGTATAGAAATTGGGATGTCAGGTTACTGCTGTACAAGATATTGGTATGGTCTCATTTGGAAAATTGCATATAATTCTGGTCAACCTACTATAGTAAGACTGTTATTACACTAGAAAGGGTGCAACAAAATAAAAGTTTGCAAGGCTGTTATTGAGACTGGATGGTTTCAAATATAAGGAAAAAAGGCTGGGACTTCTTTTTCCCTGGAACATTGGAAGCTGAGGGGTGACCTTATAGAGATTTATAAAATCACGAGGACCACTGATAAGGTAAATAGGCAAGATGGTTTCCCCAGAATAGGGGAGTCAAAACTAGAGGGCATAGATTTATAATGGGTGAGAGAAAACCCCTTGAAAACATATCAAGAGATAGCCTGGACCAAAACTTACTTAAAAGCAAGTTTAAGGTGCTGCATTCCAGAAGTGATTAAAATACTAGGCTTTAAGAAAAAAATACTTTATTCTTAAACCACAGTAAAAATACAAACAAATAAAAAAGAAGAATTTGTGTAATTTTATCTCTATCAAAACACTTAAAATAATTTATTATTAATTAATCATCAACTGTTCCAATATAGCAGCATTCTTTAAACATACTCTTGGTAAAGGCAAGTTCAGCTAAAAAGATTTCCTTCACTTGTGATCTTTTCAAGTCCAGAAGAAAAGAACAATTGAAAGCATTAATCTAGCAGCAGAGAGATAACTCATGCTCTTTGCCCCAGCAGAGAGAGAACTTATCTAGCTGCTTCGATCCTAAAACCCCCAACTTCAACAACTGAGAAATGCCTTTGGGTCGCACAGTAGCTCAGTGGTAGCACTGCTCTCTCACAGCTCCAGAGACAGCCACAGGGAACTGTCTGTATGGAGTTTGCACATTCTACCCGTGTCTGCATGGGTTTCCTTCAGGTGCATGGGTTTCCTCTCACAATCCAAAGTAATGCAGGTTAGATCAATGGCCGTGCTAAATTGCCATTAGTGTTCAGGGATGTGTGGGTTAGGTGTATTAGTTGGAGGAAATATAGAGTAATAGGGTAGGGGAATGGGTCTGGATAGGTTACTCTTCAGAGGGTCGGCGTGGTCGTGTTGGGCCAAATGGTCTGTTTCATTCTGTAGGGATTCTATGATTGAAAGCTAAAACACTCCAACTTCTTTTGTCGTACGTTTTTTATTAGCAAAAAGCTATTTACTCTGCTTATCACGCTTACAACAAGCCTCTTCAAGACTTCTACCAAATCTCTTCACTTTCACCTCTCCAAGGAAAAGGATTCCAATTTATTGAGGTTTGCATCCTTGGAAGCAATCCTGAAACCTCTTCTGCGACTTGCACAATGTGTTCACATCCTTTCCAAAGTGTGGCAATCAATACTTTACAGAATGTTCCAGCTGATGTCTAACTGGAGACTCATACAAGTTCATCATAACCCCTGATATATATACTATGTCCTTATTACTAAAGCCCAGGTCACTGTTCATTCTATAATTTGTTCTCTTCATCATCTTTAATGATTCATGCGGCCCGGTGGCTCATTAGTTAGCACTGCTGCCTCACAGCGCCAAGGCCTGGGTTTGATTTCACCCTCAGGCAACTGTATGTGTGGGGTTTGCACATTCTCCCTGTGTCTGCGTGGGTTTCCTTCATGTGCTCTGGTTTCTTCCCACAATCCAAAGATGTGCAGGTTCGGTGAATTGGCCATGCTAAATTGCCCATAAGTGTTCAGGGATGCCTAGGTTAGATGGATTAATCAACGGTAACTATAGGGGAATGGGTCTGGGTGGGTTACTCTTCAGATGGTCAATGTGGACTTGTTGGACCAAAGGGCCCATTTCCTCACTGCAGATATTCTGTAGACATAAACCTAGCTCTCTCTCCCCCAACCATATTTAGAATTGTACTTTTTATACTGTCTCTATATCCTTTTTCAAGATGTATCACATCACATTTCTCTACATTTAACTTCAGCTGCCAACTAACCACCCCCTCCAACAATTTGTCAATGTTCAACATTATCCTCCTCATAGTTCACAATACTTGCAAAGTTTTTTAAATCATCCATAAATTTTAAAATTGTTCTCTGTATACCATGGTCTTGATCATGAGTAAAGATTAGGAAAAGTAGGGATTCCTGACCCTTGAGAACACCACTCCAAACCATCCTCCAGCCTGAGAAGAATGAACATTTGTCACATTCAAATAAGATACTGTTTGTGATTTTACTGAGTTTCAAGCTGTTAATTATGGCAGGGGAAGATTGAAGGAACACAAGTATAGGATTGCAGGAAGAATGGACATGGATTGATAGGTGAAAATAATTTGAGCACATAGAACATAGAATGTAGAACTGTACAGCACAGGAATGGGCACATCGGCAGAACATGTGCAGAACATGACGCTAAATTAAACTAATCCCTTCTGCCTGCCCTTGGCCCATATCCCTCCATTTCTTGCATGATTATATGTTTATCTAAAAGTTCCTTAGATGCCCTTATCATATCTGTCTCCAGCACCACACCTGACAGTACATTCCAGACTCCTACCACTGTAAAAAATAACTGCTACTCATGTCTCCTTTGGACCTTCCCCCTCTCACCTTAAATTCATATTTTAGACATTACAATTCTGGGAAAAAAATTCTGACCTTCAATCCTATCTTATGCATCTCATTATTTTATAAACTTCTATGAAGTCTACCCTCAGCCTCCGTCACTCAAAAGAAAACAACCTGAGTTTTTCTAATCTCTCCTTATAATCCAGGCAGCATCTTGGTAAAGCTCTTCTGCATCCTCTCCAAAGCCTCCGCATCCTTTCTGTAATTGAAAGCAGTACTCTCAGTGTGACCTAACCAAAGTTCCATGCATCTTAATCTTCTGGATAAGCCTAATATGAGGGACCTTGTGAAAGTCTTACAAAAATCTATGTAAACTGTTTCCACTGCTCTACCAATGCAAAGTACTCCATTAGGATCTCATCCACATCCTCTGTCTTCAAACACAAGTTCCCTCTTTTATCCTTGAGTGGTCCTACCTTCTCTCTGGTTATCATCTTGTTTTTTTATGTATATATAGAATGCTTGGGATTCTCTTTAACCCTATATGCCAACATCATTTCATGACCCCTTTCTTGTTGTCCTAATTCCCTGCTTGAGTAGTTGCCTGCTTTTCTTATATTCCTCGCATGTCCTATCCAATTTTAGCTATGCTTCTTTTTTGCTTTACACTAGATTCACAAAATCCCTCATATTCTAAGAGTTCCTTTGCTTGCCATCCTTTCCTTTCCTCCTTACTGGATCATGCCGGTCTTGAACTCTCCCCAGCAGGTCTTTAAACAGTTCCCACATGTCAAATGTGGACTTGCCTGATAACAACTCTTCCCAACTAATAGTCCCCATACTCCCACCAAACACTGACATAATTTGCCTTTCCCCAATTTAGTACCTTCTCTCAAGGCCCTGAATTCTTTGACAGGAAAGGAAGATTGGAGATGAGGCATAGAACATAGAACATAGAAAAAGACAGCGCAGTACAGGCCCTTTGGCCCTCGATGTTGCGCCAATCCAAGCCCACTTAACCTACACTAGCCCACTATCCTCCATATGCCTATCCAATGCCTGTTTAAATGCCCATAAAGAGGGAGAGTCCACCACTGCTACTGGCAGGGCATTCCATGAACTCACGACTCGCATAGGTGGAAGATCAAAGTTTTAAGGGTCTTTTTTGGTAGAGGGATAAGAACAGAAAATTTAAAGAGAGCCATGTACCCACTTAATGTCCCTGTGCATTTCATTGAGACAATACACAAAGCACAAAGACAATCATCATTCTCTTTCACACATTTTGTTGTCCACATTATTGCAGGTCTGCCTGAAATTGACCAAGCTCTGACGATACAATTCAGTCTTTACAATAGGTCTGTAAATAACAGTGAAACATCAAAGAAGTTACAGCTTTTGCAGAGCAAAGTATGAGCTTGGTTCAGTAGTGGCTGCATTGCTGTTCTTTTAAAGTATATTTTATTTATGCATGCAGCAAGTGGTACTCCATAGTTAAACCTACAGAACAACAAATAGCCTCTCCGTATTACTCTTGTTATGCCACCCACACACTTAATTGTCACGCACTCTACATTTACACTCATTTATTCACTTACATAGACATACTTTAGGCAACTGCAGCACGACACACAGCAGTGACTTACCTCTGCCAGCAAGTATTCCTTAGCAACACCAAAGTAACAAATGCTACCTTTTTTTGTAGGATCTTTCCATGATGATAGGCCTGGACATCCAATTTTAAATATCAGCTCTTAACAATGTAAAGCAGTAAAACAAAGATAATGATGGATACAAAGTACTAAGCTTCAACTGGATCTATAAGTTCCAGTATGGTTTTGTGATAATAACAGAGAGTATAAATCAACTTTATTTTGGTTGACAATGGATTGACAAAGGAAGGATGTATTACGATGTGTTTGCTTCAAATTGTGAAACACAACTTGTCTTGCGTTGGATAGCAGGAGGAGCTGAAAATATTTGTTCTTTAATTAGCAAATTTGGAGTGCCATGAATCAGGCATGCAGAGCTCAGACCCAATTCAATGATCTGCATTTTTGTTCTCTAAAGCTGTAAAATGATAAAACTTACAAATTAGAAATGGCAGAAGAGAAATATAAATAAAAAGCTATTGTGTTCCTTACAGAGCAATGTCATTTGACTGTAACTCAGTTCTGAAACACTACCCTGAGTCGCTCAATGTTTAAATATAATGGGTGGAATCTGATGATGTTCAGGGGCATTTAATCAGGCAAGAAGATGGCAGCAAGGTGCCACCTACCCACTTCTGCTCCAATTAAGTCTGTGGAATGAAGACGTGTGATTGACTTTCTGATTCCAATCCAGTTGAGGATGCCAACTTGTGCAACGTTTCAGAGAACATCTCCAGGACACATGAACTAAGTAACCCCACCACCCTGTGGCCAACTACCTCAACTCTCCCTCCCACTCAGCCAAGAACATGCAAGTCCTGGGCCTCCTCCACTGCCAAATCCTAGCCACCTGATGACTGGAGGAAGAACACCTCATTGTCCACCTTGGGAATTGCCACCACATAGAATTAATGTTGATTTCACCAGTTTCCTCATCTCCCCTCCCTCCACTTCATCTCAGATGCAACCCTTCAACTCAGCATTGCCCTCTTGAACTGTCCAACCCATCCATCTTCCTTCCCACCAATCTTCTCCACCCTCCACTCTGACCTATCACCATCACCCCGCACCTTCTCATTCCTAGCTACCTTACCCCCAGCTTCACCCTTCTCTCATTTATCTGTCAGCCCCGTTGGGCCCCACCAACTATCCTGATGAAGAGCTAATGCTTGAAACATCGACTTTCCTGCTGCTCAGATGCTGCCTGACCGGCTGTGCTTTTCCAGTGCCACACTTTTTAACTCTGATCTCCAGCATCTGCAGTGCTCACTTTCTCCCTACCCCTCATAAAGCCATGACGACTATCACTAATCAAACTATGGTTTTCCAAATTATCGTAAATCCTGTCTCTCAGTATCCACCCCAATAATTTACCCAACACACATGTAAGACTGAGCTGTCTGTAATTCTCAGGATTATCCCTATTCCCTGTCTTGATAAAGGGAATAACTTTTTCCACCCTCTAATCATCTGGCACTACCCCTGTGGACAGTGAGGATGCAAAGATCATCACCAAAGGCACAGCAATCTCTTCCCTTGCTTTCTGTAGTAACCTAGGGTATATCCCACCTGGTCTGAAAATGTGTTGCTGGAAAAGCGAAGCAGGTCAGGCAGCATCCAAGGCGCAGGAGAATGAGCCTTTCCTCATTCCTGAAGAAGGGCTCATGCCCGAAACGTCGAATCTCCTGCTCCTTGGATGCTTTTCCAGCAACATATTTTCAGCTCTGATCTCCAGCATCTGCAGTCCTCACTTTCTCCTATATCCCACCTGGTGCAGAGGACTTCTCTATTCTTATGTTTCTCAAAATTTTCGGCATATCCTCCTTCTTAACATCAGCATGTTGGGGCATATCAGCCTGTTTCACATTTGTCATCACAAATGTCAAGTCCCTCTCAGTTGTGAATATTGAAGCAAAGTATTCATTAAGGATCTCCCCAATCAACTCTGAGCCCAGGCACAAGTTCCTTCCACTATCCCTGATCGGTCCTATCCTCACTCTGGCCATTCTCTTGTTCCTCACAGAAGTGTAGAAAGCCTTAGGGTTTTTTCTTAATCCTACCTGCTAAAACCTTTTCATGACCCCGTTTTGCTCTCCTAAGTCCATTCTTCAGTTCCTTCCTGGCTACCTTGTAACCTTCTCGAGCCCTGTTTGACCCTTGCCTCCTCAACCTTTAAGTAAGCTTCCTTCTTCCTCTTGACTGGATATTCCACATCCCTTGTCACCCAACCATCCATTCCTTGTCTCAGTGGGACAAACCTATCCAGCACTATCAGCAAGTGATCCCTTAACAACATCCACATTTCTATCATGCATCTCCCTGAGAACAACCGTTCCCAGTTTAGGCACCCCAGTTCCTGCCTAATAGCATTGTAATTTCCTCTCCCCCAATTAAACACTTTCCCATGCCGTCTGCTCCTATCCCTCTCCATGACGATAGTAAAGGTCAGGGAGTTGTGATCACTTTCACTGAAATGCTCTCTCACCAAAAGATTTCACACCTGGCCTGGTTCGTTGCCAATCATCAAATCCAATATGGCCTCCTTTCTAGTTGGTCCATCGACATATTGAATCAGGAATCCTTCCTGAACATACCTAACAAAAACTGCTCCATCTAAACTATCTGAACTAAGGAGGTTCCAATCAATACTATGAAGTTAAAGTCACCCATGACAACAACCCTCTTACATTTGTTTCTTTCCAAAATTTGCCTCCTAATCTGCTCTTCTGGATCTCTGTTGCTATTGGGGAGTTTGTAGAAAACTCCCAATAAAGTGACTGCTCCTTTCCTGTTTCTAACTTCCATCCTACTGACTCTGTAGACAACTCCTCCATGATAGCCTCCTTTTCTTCAGCTGTGATACTGTCCCTGATTAGCAATCCCACTCCTCCACCTGTATATTTTTTTTGAAACACCTAAACCCTGGAGCATCCAACAACCATCCTTGCCCCTGTGATATCCAAGTCTCCGTAAAGGCCACAACATCATAGTTCTGTGTACTGATCCATGCTCTGAGTTCGTCACCCTTATTACTGATACTTCTTGCGTTAAAATAGATGTACTTCAACCCAGCACACTGACTGCAACATTGCCCTATCAAGTGTCTATCCCTTCTCACACACTCTCTGCATGCAGTATCTGGCTGTTCATTAGTCACTCCATCCTCAGATCTGTAGTTCCAGTTCCCAACCCCTGCCAAACTAGTTTAAACCCTTCCAAAGAGCTCTAGCAAAACTTACGCCAAGAATATTGGTGCTCCTCCAGTTCAGGTGCAACCAGGCCTTCTTGTATAGGTCACACAGGCCCTCCCTCCTGCAACCATGTGTTCATCTACACTCGTTCTCTGTTCCTAGCCTCACTAGCATGTGACACTGATAGCAATCCTGAGATTACCACTTTGCTCGTCTTGCGTTTTAGGTTCCAACCTCACACCCTATATTCTCTTTTGAGGTCCTCATCCCTTTTCCTAGCTATGTCATTGATACTGATGTGTACTACAACTTCCTCCTTAAGAATCTCCCTCCCCCTTAAGAATCTTATCCACTCGTTCCAAGACTTTCCTGACCCTAGCACCCAGGAGGCAACATATCATCCGGGATTCTTGTTTGTGACTACAGAATCTCTTGTCTGTTCCTCTCACCATTGAATCTCTTATCACTATCATTCTCCTATTCTCATCTCTTCCCTTCTCAGCCACAGAGCAGGCTCAGTGCTGGAGATCTGGCCACTGAGGCTTTCCCCTGGTAGGTCATCTCCACTAACAGTATCCAAAACGGTATATTTATTATTGAGGGAAACAGTCATATGGGATCCCTGCACTGTCTGCCTATTCCCTTTCCTTCTCCTGATGGTCACCCAACTACCTTTATCCTCTAATCTTTTCCCTGAACTTAGGTGTGATGGCCTCCCTACAACTCCTCTCTATCACCCCCTCAACCTCCTGGATGATCCAAAGTTCATCCAGTTCCATGTTTAAGATGATAAAATCTGACAGGACCCATAAGAAATATAAAGAAACCAGGAAAGCCCTAAAGCAGGGTATTAAGAAGCAAGAACGCGCCATGAAATGACTTTGAGTGTTAAGGAGATTGCCAAGACATTCTATTCATACATTAAAAACAAGAAGATAACTAGGGAGAAGGTAGGACCACTCAAGGATAACAGATAGAACTTCAAACCACTTTCCTGCCAGAAAACGCTTGTAACGTTGAAACCATATTTCTGACCTCACTACTCTCAACCTCCTGGACACTGGAACTACAACTTAGGTTCCCACCCCCCCCCAACGGCTAAATTAGTTTAAATCATCCCAAAGGACATGATATCCACCCCCCCCCTCCCCACCCCAGGATATTGGTACCCCACTGGTTCAGGTGTAGACCATCCTGTTTGTCGAGGTCCCACCTACCCCAGAATGAGCCCCAATTATCCAGGTATCAGAAACTCTTCCTCCTGCACCATCCCTGTAGCCACGTGTTCAACTCCTCTCTCGCCTAATTCCTCACCTCGTGAGCATGTGGCACGGGCAACTAACCAAAGATAACAGCTCTGTTTGTTATAGCACTAAGCTTCCACCCTAGCTCCCTGAATTTCTACCTTAAATCCCCATCCCTTTTCCTTAATATGTCGTTAGTGTTTACGTGGAACATGACTTGGGTCTCCTCCTCAAGGATCCCGAAAACACGATCTAAGACATAACAAATTCTGGCACCTGGGGGGGGGGGGGGGGCAACACACAAACTATAAGTCTTTCTCATTCCCACAGAACCTCTAATGAGTCCCCCTAGCTATTGAATCCCCAGTGACTAACACTCTGCTCCTCTCTCCCCTTCCTTCTTGAGAAACACGGGCAGACTCTGTGCCAAAGATCTGTACTCCATGGCTTAACCTTGGTAAGTCATCCCCTCCAACAGTATCCAAAATGATATACTTGTTACTGAGAGGAATGGCCACAGGCCCTGCACTACCTGCATTTCTGTCCCCCCACTGTAACTCCCCTGCCTTTTTCTTGTATCTGAGGTATGACTACCTTCCTGTAACTCCTCTCAACAAGCCCCTCCACCTCCCAAATGATCTGAAGTTCATCCAGCTCCACTTCCAGTTCCCTAACATGATTTTTGAGGAGCTGGAGTTGGGTGCACTTCCCGCAGATGGGGTCAGCGGGGACACTAGTGGTGACCCTTGCACTCCCATCTTCTGCACAAGGAACATTCAACTGCCTTGACCACCATTCCCACTATTCTAAATTCCCAAAGAGACTGTAGAAAAAATAAAGAATTTTAAAAAACTAGTTACCTTACCAATCCAGTGCATCGATAGTTTTGTTTTTGGTGAGAGGACGAGGATGGCTAGGAGACACTACCTAAATCGTGTTTTGGGTAACTGAACCACCTAATTATATTATTTCACTTACTCAGCAGTCCCATGTCTGCTCCTGCTCAGCGTGCACTCTGCCTATTCAGAAGGTAAGTTTTTCAATCAGTGATTCACCTTCATGTCAGCTCCCAGTCAACACTCTTCCTGCTGCTAAAACAAAAATGCATGTTTACTAAACTTCACATATGCTGACTTTCTCTTTTTAACAAAATTGGTCAGCAGGAAAAAAAAATCTGAAGAAATCCATATTGCAACTCCTGCATAATACTTGCTGCCTTATTGATATTTTGTTGCTGCAATTATTAGAGACACCAAATGTTTCTTTCAATCATTTATAATTTATGATGAAATGCATTGCCAGAAAATGGGTCAGAGAGTGTGGTTCTTTCCACCCAGAAACTGATATCTGAGGTGATAGGAACAGGTTGGTATCTCTCTGGTGCCAAGCTGCGCCATTTGTTTCCCTGCTGTTTGCTCCAGCATTTCTGGAGCAAGGTGGGGTGTGTGAACGTCTGAAAAGACAATTCCACATCTTGGCAGTGGAGTAAACAATAATGTCATAGAACATAGAAAAGTACAGCACAGAACAGGCCTTTTGGCCCACGATGTTGTGCCGAGGATTAATCCTAATCTAAAATAAAAATAACATGACTTAACCTACGCAGTCCACAATTCACTGCTGTCCATGTGCATGTCCAGCAGTCACTAAAATGTCCCTAATGACTTTGCTTCCACCACCACTGCTGGCAACGCATTCCATACATTCACAACTCTTTGCATAAAGAGCCTTCCTCTGACGTCACCTCAATACCTTTCTCCTAATATCTTAAAACTATGACGACTCATGCCAGCCAATCCTGCCCTGTCTCTGGCTATTGACTCTATCCATGCCTCTCATTACCTTGGATTCCTCGATCAGGTCGCCTTTCTTCCTCCTTCTCTCCAGAGATAAAAGCCCGAGCTTATTCAACCTTTCTTCATAAGGCAACCTCTCCAGCCCAGCAGCATCCTGGTAAACTTTCTTTGCATCCTCTCCAAAGCCTCTGTATCTTTCCTATAGTAGGGTGACCAGAACTGGACACAATATTGCAAGTGTGGTCTCACCAGGGCCTTGTAGCGCTGTACCAAAATCTCGCGGCTCTTAAACTCGATCCCCTTGTTAATGAAAGCCAAAATACCACATGCTTTTTTAACAACTCTACCTTTGAGTGGTACCTTTGAGGAATCTATATACTTGAACACCAAGATGCTTCTGTTCCTCCACATGCCAAGAATCCTGTCTTTAACCTTATATTCAGCATTTAAGTTTGACCTTCCAAAATGCATCATTCGTAATTATCCAGGTTGAACTCCATCTGCCATTTCTCAGCCCAGCTCTGCATCCTGTCTATGTTGTGCTGCAGCTTGCAATAGCCTCACTACTATCAACGGCATCTGCAAATTTACTAACCCACCCCTTTAATCACGCTATGCTTTTCCAAATAGTCATAAATCCTATCCCCCAGAATTCTTTCCAAAACCTTGCTGACCACAGATGTAAGACTCACTGATCTGTAATTGTCAGGGGTTTCCCTATTTCTCTTCTTGAAAAGAGGGACAACATTCGTCTCCTTTCAATCCTCCAGTATAACTCCTGTTGCTAAGCCAGTGGCTTAGCAACCTCCTTTCTCGCTTCTTGGAGCAGCCTAGGAATAATTTGATCTGGCCCTGGGGACTTACCAACTTAATGTTTGCCAAAATGTTCAGCAGATCAACTTCATCAATCTTGATCTGTTCAAGCCTGTATCCCAGCTCATCAAAGTTCTCATTCACAACAAGGTCCCTTTCCTTAGTGAAAACTGAAGCAAAAAACTTATTTAGGGCTTTCCCTATCTGCTCAGACTCCACTCACAAGTTCCCTACACTATCCCTGATTGGCCCTACCTTTTCCCTGATCATTGTCTTATTCCTCATGTATGAGTAAAATGCCTTTGGGTTCTCCCTAATCCTTTCTGACAAGCCTTTCTTATGCCCCCTCTGGCTGTCCTCAATCTATTTCTGAGCTCCTTTCTAGTAAGCCTGTAATCCTCTAAAGCTGTGCTAGATCCTCGCTTTCTCCACCTTACATAAGCTGCCTTCTTCCTTTTGACGAGATGCTCCTCTATTCTCGTCATCCAAGGTTCCTTAATCTTACCCCTTGTTTCCTGTCTCAGAGGAACAAATTCGTGCGTCACTCACAACAACTGCTCCTTATTCTTATTGTGCTCTTGTCAAACCTCCAGTTCCTCTATTTCAGGCAACCCGTCTCCACCAATATTTCTCCACTTAACTGGTAATAGAGATAACATCCTCTGGTCCTCCTGACAGGAAAAAAAAACTCCAAAGAAAGTGATGTTATTAAATTTAAAATACAATGAACTTTAATCCTAAACAGTTACTAATGTTCCATTTAAAATGCATGATCCACTTACAATAGCCGGCATGGTCTAACAAGGCATTGAATGTGTAGGAGTTCCAGTGTTGTCATGAGCAACACCATGAGTACTGATGACTTTAAATATTCCATTTAATGAATATAGAAATGAAGAATGACACAAATGATTAATATTTCTGGCTGCTCATATATGACTATATTATTACTGGATAAAGCTTCAACAAATACAATTGGCAAACATTTCCTTGTACATGAATGATGATTTAAGTTTCTAGGTAGTGTGGATTCATGTCATTAATCGTTTAATTCAGGTTCCAAAGCCTTATAGTATAACACCAAATGACATTTGCATCCCAAGTTGATTACATAATAATGAAATAATGCCTAAGATAACCAGTCTAATTATTTAAAATTTATATAATCCAGATGTAATTTATATAATCCAGTTCATTAAAATTAAAGAAAATACCAATCTGCCATTTATTATGAATTTACTTTTATTGTACCATGCATCCTTTGTTTCCATAGTATTTTGCAAGCAGTTTTTATATGTACACATTAGAGCATTGAAACACTGGAGGAAAAATGATTTCAATCCCTTCCTGGCTTCAATCTTATTTTTCTGTTTTTGCTTTCTCTGTTCTAATAAATTCCCTTCAACCCCCAAGGCATTTGACTTTGCAGTTCTCTCTTTTTGTCCCACCATCAATGACAATACTTCAACTACTAGGCACGCTTGATCTGAATTCCCTTTCTAAACATCTTCATTTCAGCATTCTTGCTTAAAGATCCTCTTTCACAGCCCATCTCTGAATAGGTTTGTGATCAACTTACTTACTATGTTCTTCTTTGGCTTGGTGATCATGTTTCTATAACATCTGTGAAATATTATGATTCTTTCCTATTTTAAAGGTTTCAGATAAATGTAAACTGTTGATGCATTACAGACACTTCTAACCGCAAAACTGGATGCATTTAAGTCAGGTGAAAAACTGTCAAACCTGACACCAAACTACTGGTTTTAATGGAGATGGGATAGGGGCATAAACACCATCCTAAGAGGTGGGTTGGACATTTAGAACCTATGATGATGTATGTGCATGAATTTAATCTACCTTCCAAATTTAATACTGACAAGGTTTGCTCGGCTGCAGTAAAGCTCTAGCTAGACGTGATTTTTGTCATTTACATAAATGATTTGGATGTGAGCATAAGAGGTACAGTTAGTAAGTTTGCAGATGACACCAAAATTGGAGGTGTAGTGGACTGCGAAGAGATAAACCTCAGATTACAACAGCATCTTGACCAGATGGGCCAATGGGCTGAGAAGTGGCAGATGAAGTTTAATTCAGATAAATGCGAGGTGCTGCATTTTGGGAAAGCAAATCTTAGCAGGACTTATACACTTAATGGTAAGGGAGTGTTGCTGAACAAAGAGACCTTAGAGTGCAGGTTCATAGCTCCTTGAAAGTGGAGTCGCAGGTAGATAGGATAGTGAAGAAGGCGTTTGGCATGCTTTCCTTCATTGGTCAGAGTATTGAGTACAGGAGTTGGGAGGTCATGTTGCAGCTGTACAGGACATTGGTTAGGCCACTGTTGGAATGTTGCATGCAATTCTGGTCTCCTTCCTATCAGAAAGATGCTGTGAAACTTGAAAGGGTTCAGAAAAGATTTACAGGGATGTTGCCAGGGTTGGAGGATTTGAGCTATAGGGAAAGGCTGGGGCTGTTTTCCCTGGAGTGTGTGAGGCTGAGGAGTGACCTTATAGAGGTTTACAAAATTATGAGGGGCATGGATAGAATAAATAGACAAAGTCTTTTCCCTGGGGTCGAGGAGTCCAGAACTAGAGGGCATAGGTTTAGGGTGAGAGGGGAAAGATATAAAAGAGGCAACCTTTTCACTCAGAGGGTGGTACGTGTATGGAATAAGCTGCCAGAGGATGTGGTGGAGGCTGGTACAATTGCAACAATTAAGAGGCATTTGGATGGGTATATGAATAGGAAGGGTTTGGAGGGATATGGGCCGGGTGCTGGCAGGTGGGACTAGATGGAGTTGGGATATCTGGTCGGCATGGACAGGTTGGACCGAAGGGTCTGTTTCCATGCTGTATATCTCTACTACTCTATGACTCTATCTGCTTTGTGAAAGACGTATTTATCCAGCATTGCCTGTGAACCAGAAGGCTCAAAGTACCACTTACCTCTCAATTTTGCAGAACTCTATCAGGTCGCCCCCCTCAGTCTCCATCTTCCTCTCCATAGATACTCCAGGAGCTACTGAGATTTCTTTTAAAGCTCCTGTTTTTATTTCAGATTTCTAGCGTTCTCAATATGTTGTCTTTAGTTGTAATTGTTGGATTGACATTAATATAAAAGGAAATGGTGTTGATTTCTTTCCAGTAGCTTCAGAGTAGGTCAGAAAATTAAAGGCTCTAGTTGCATTATATGAACACAGTACTGAAGTATCTGATGTCTTTTATTATCATCTGACAATTGCAACTGATGGGGAGAAATGATGCATGAGGACTTATGTATAGTTCACACACAATATGATGTTTTCTATTAGGTAGTGAAAATGGAAGTGGTTTCTGACTAATATTTTTCTTTAAAAGATATGAAATGATGAGTGAGGCACTGTTAATGGGCTTCCAAAATACTCTAATTCAGGACACTCCATGCAGGCCTATCAGAAGGATGATGCGAAACTTGGAAGGGTTCAGAAAAGATTTACAAGGGTGTTGTCAGGATTGGAGGATTTGAGCTATTGGGAGAGATTTAATAGGCTGGGGCTGTTTTCCCTGAAGCATTGGAGGCTGAGGGGTGACCTTATTATACAATGAATGGAAGAGCCTTGGGAAAAGCTGATGGGCAGAGAGATCTGGCAGTGTAGGTCCATTGTACCCTGAAGGTTGCTGCACAGGTGGATAGAGTGGTCAAGATAGCATATAGTATGCTTGCCTTCATCGGATGGGGTATTGAGTATAAGAGCTGGCAAGTCATGTTAAAATTGTTTGGCCGCATTTAGAATACTGTGTACCGTTCTGGGCTTTACTAAAAGGATGTGGACGCTTTGGCGAGGGCGCAGAGAAGGTTTACGAGGATGTTGCCTGGTATGGAAGAGAGGTTGAATAGGTTAGGTTTATTTTCACTAGAAAAAAGGAGATTGAGGGGGGACCTGATTGAGGTTTACAAAATCATGAAGGGTATAGACAGGGTGGATAGAGACAAGGTTTTTCCCAGGGTGAAGGATTCAATAACGAGAGGTCATGCTTTAAAAGTGAGAGGTGGAAAGTTTAGGGGGGATACACACGGTAAGTACTTCACACAGAGGGTGGTGGGCGTTTGGAACATGATGCCAGCAGAAGTGGTAGAGGCAGGCATGGTAGATTCATTTAAGATGCGTCTGGACAGATGCATGAGTAAATTTTGAGCAGAGGGATACAGATGCTTAGGAATTGACTAAGCATCTGTTTAGAGAGTACATTTGGATCGGCTCAGGCTTGGAGGGCTGAAGGGCCTGTTCCTGGGCTGTAAATTTTCTTTATTCTTTGTTCTTATAGAGGTCTATCAAATTATGGGAGGCATGGATAGGATAAAATAGTCACAAAGTCTTTTCCATGTGGTGGGGGAGTCCAGAACTAGAGGGTACAGGTTTAGGGTGAGAGAGTAAAGGTATAAAAGAAATCTAAGGGGCAACATTTTCACACAGAGGGTGGCATGTGTATGAAGTGAGCTGCCAGAGGAAGTGGTGGAGGCTGGTACAATTGCAGCATTTAAAAGGCATCTGGATGGGTATATGAATAGGAAGGGTTTAGATGGATATGGGCCGGGTGCTGGCAGGTGGGACTAGATTTGGGTTGGGATATCTGGTCGGCATGGACGAGTTGGACTGAAAGGTCTGTTTTCATGTTGTAAATCTCTATGACTCTATGCCCAAAACTTATAATACAGACTGATGACAAAATTGTTAACCAAATCTAATTCTATGTATGTGCTTGTTTTCCACATTATTTTGAAGAGCTAGCACATTTATACTAATGTTACTAAGTTTCTTTAGGAACTAAGGTTAACTGCATGTTGAATTTGAACAAGACATTCTTGAACTGGCATAACTAAAAATCTGGAAGTAAACAATGGAAAAAATACTAACATTAAGCATTACAAAGTCAGAGTTTGAGCATAGAAACAGATCACTGAGTCCTACCTCTGTACCAGTATTTTTCTTTGCATGACTATCAAGTGGAGTCCCATTCTCCTATTCATTCCCCATACCTATAATGAATGCAACTTGAATAATTCCAGTTTGCAAGTGGTTATAAACTTTTACTTTAATTTGTGGTAGGAAATTTAATGCTCTAATCATTCTTTTTCTTTCATCCATATCAAGACTACACCAGACTTCCCACAAACACTTGATATCGCTCCCCTTCAAATCTCCCAAATGCATCCACAAAACCTGACACGCATTCGCGCCCCCCGCCCCCATGAAAAAAAATTACACTTCTGTGTACTAGTCTCACATCCTAGTGTTATTAATCTGCAGTGCACCGTGAAGACTACATGTGAAAATCTGCAAGGGACCTATGTACATATGGTAAAAAACCAGAAATCTCCCTAGAAGCAAGTCAAAAGCAACAATCAAACATGAAACAATCCAATTCATTTAAGGTAATCTGCAGAATCCAGAATCTCCAAACCAACTACTCAATTGCCAGAGTCAACACTATCAGAATCACTAGCGGTTTTAGGTTAACCTTGTTGAGAACAACAGAGGAAAGGGGTTGAATAAAGAAGCCCATTCCACATTCCTTACTCATGATCACAGTATATTGGGGACACTCACCCATGGATTGGTTGTAATAGCCTCCTTTGCACAATTACATTTGCAGTGGACACTGGAGATGCTTCCATGGACACATCTGCGACTAGTATAACTATCACATGCATTTCAGCCATAAGCTGAAACAAACAAATAAGCTGCCTTCACCTGCCACAAGACTACAAAGGGAACTGCACTTAGAAGTGCTCAAGTGTGGAAACCATTCTGCCAGAGTTCTTCTGATTCACATTCCATAATAAGTAAGTTGAATAGCTGAGGCCCCAGTTCAGATCTTTCCAGTGCACCATTCGTTACATTCCACCCATTATCCCCCAACTCTTCATTTCCTAGGAATCAGATCAATAATTTGTTTTCAATTCCATGGGCTTCAATTTAAACTATTGGTCTCCATAGAGGAACTTTATCAACTCCCTTGTGGAGACATATCTGCAAGCATTTCCAGGTCTAGAACTGTATATGTATTCAGTATCTTTCTTTTCAAATGCCTTTAGATATACCAAGTACTAAAACAATGTTGTTAACTAATGATTGCTTCAAGTTAGGTTAGCTCTCACTAATCATTTGCAAAGTCTGTTCATTTGAGTGGAGTTGAAATGCCCATCCGCCATGATTGAATGGCGGAGTGGACTCGATGGGCCGAATGGACTTACTTCCGCTCCTATGTCTTATTTCATTATGGCAATGGTCACAAACAGATTTTGATGGAGCTAGTCCCTGTGTTGCAGTTCCTTCCTGTTCCAATACTGATGCCACTGTCCTGTGAAATGCAACTGCTCTCACACATCATTTTTTCATACACATGCTCAGCTCCCTAATTTACTTACCCTGACTTAAATATGTTTGCGATGTAGGTAAGTTCTAGTTTCTCTTTTTAAATCAGTTAAAGGTTGTGGACATTGAAGGGTATACTAGTAATTATTTCTGATCCAAACGTCCTTGAGAAGTGGTGATCTGTCTTTTTAAATCCTGCAGTTTTTTGGGTATAGATAGACTCATAATATCATCAGAGAGAGTGTTCCAGGATTTTGACCCAAAGCAGTGAAGGAACAATAATATATTCCCAAACCAGGATGATGAGTGGCTTAGAAGAGAACTTTCACATCATGGTTTTCTCATAGATCATCGGCTTTCGTCCTTTTAAGTAGTAGAGGTTGTGGATTTGGAAGATGTTATCCAATGAGCTTTGAGTGGTAGATGGTACGCACTGCCACTACTGATTATTGGTGGTGGTGGGAGTAAATGGTTGTGGATGTGATGCCAATCAAGTGGGCTTCCTTGTCCTGAATTGTGCTGAGCATCCTGAATGTTGTTGGAATTGCACTCATCCAGACAAATGGTGAGTGTTCCATCACACTTCTGACTTGTGCTTTTTTAGACTAGGCAAAAGTGAGTACTGCAGATGCTGGAGACTTGAGTCGAGATTAGAGTAGTGCTGGAAAAAGCACAGCAGGTCAGGCAACATTTGAGGAGTGGAAAATTGATGTTTCAAGCCAAAGTCCTTCATAAGGAATTAGGCTGGGAGCCTCTGGAGTGAAGAGGTAAATGGGAGGGGTGTGGGGGTGGGGCTGGGAAGAAGATAGCTGAGAGTGCAATGGATGGATGGAGGTAGTGGTGAAGATGATAGGTCGGAGAGGAGGGTGGAGCGGATAGGTGGGAAGGAAGATTGACAGATGGGACGGTTCATGAGGGTGGTGCTGAACTGGAAAGTTGGAACTGGGGTAAAGTAAGGGGAGGAGAAATTAGGAAACTGGTGAAGTCTACATTGATGACATGGGGTCAAAGGGTTCCAAGGCGGAAGATGAGGCGTTCTTTCGCCCGGCGTTGGGTGGTAAGGGAGTGGCAATGGAGGAGGTTCAAGACCTGCATGTCCTCAGCAGAGTGGGAGGGGGAGTTGAAATGTTCGGCCACAGGACGGTGGGGTTAATTGGTGCAGGTGTCCCGGAGATGTTTTCTGAAGCGCTCTGCGAGTAGGCATCCGGTCTCCCCAATGTAAAGGAGGCCGCATTGAGAGCAATGGATACAGTAAATGACATGCATGAAAATGCAGGTGAAACTTTGATGGATGTGCAAGGCTCCTTTGGGGCCTTGGACGGAGGTTGGAGGGAAAGCTGTGGGTGCAGGTTTTACAATTCCTGCAGAGAGGGGAGGGTGGGCTGTTAGGGAGCGTGGACCTCATCAGGTAGTTGAGGAGGGAAAGGTTTCTGTGGAAAGCAGATAGGAGTGGGGAGGGAAGTATATCTCTGGTGGAGGGGTCTGTTTGTAGGTGGCGGAAATGTCAGCGGATGATGCAATGTATACGGAGATTGGTAGGGTGGAAGGTGAGGACCAGAGGGGTTCTGTCCTTGTTGCGGTTGGAGGGATTGAATTCAAGGGCAGAAGAGCGGAACGTGGATGAGAGGCATTGGAGGGCATCTTCAACCAGGTGGGAGGGGCAATTGCGATCTTTATAGAAGGAGGCCACCCCACCTCCCATTCCTGTTGAAGGGCTTTGGCCTGAATCGCCGATTTTCCTGCTCCTTGGATGCTGCCTGATCTGCAATGCTTTTCCAGCACTACTCTAATCTTGTGCTTTTTAGAGGATGGACAGACTTTTGAACATCAGGAGGTAAATTAGTTGCTGCAGGATTCCTAGACTCTGACCTGCTCTAGTACTGACAGTATTTATATTGCTGGTCCATTCAGTTCATTAATGGAAACCCTCAGGATGTTAACAGTAGGGCACACAAACTCACAATGTCTCAAGGTTTTGTGAACTGTTGCAGGTGTTACAGGCAAAAACAACATGTTCTTCTCAATTTCTATATACACCAGCTCTCAACCTTTTACTTTTCTACTTACATCGCACTAATGAAAACTAATACGAATATTGTCTTTGTGACTTGGTGCATCAAGAGAATCTTGGACTTGGAAGCGATACTGGGCAGATTTACCAGAACAAAACCAGGCTTAAAGAGTTAAATTAAGTTGAAAGATTTCATATAATTATCAAATATTCCTCTGATGTTTAGAAAGCTGGGAAATAATGTCATCAAGATATTTAACACAGTGAAGGGATTCGATATCCACAGGGCCCAGCGACAGATGGAGAAATATCTGGCAAGCAACAATTCACAACTTTGTCACAGATGGCCAAATATTTATTTGCTACACAATGTTAGCTGTACTATATTTACTCTGTGTCTCATGCCTTGCCTGTATGGATGGACTGGGATAATAAAACAATGCTACTTTTTCAGTAATCAGAAAAAGCTATGTTGCTAGTGTAAAGGGATACTTTGATAGTAAATGGTCAGAAACACAAGTTAATCTGTTTGAACACCAGGGTAATTGTTAACAGTTTGTTCATTAGTGGATGATGGTACACTTCCTGCCTTAGGAAGATGATAATTACATTGTATTAATATTACATAACTAATGAGTAAAATAAGAAAGCTGGCTGAAAATCCATGGTCTTTCTGTCAATTTGATTTGTTCACAATCAGGGTTTCCCCTCGGGACCACATTTAATTCAATGCATTAATGTGATTTCATTTGGAATTTTTAGCAAGAACATTTCTCTTGTCCACCTTTCTTTCTTATCACTTTGCATCCAATCTTATCAGTTTTTATCCAATTTTCTTTGTCTTCTGAAATCACTGCCTCATAGAACGAACTATGAACAAATGTCTTCATGAACCTGAAGGAACGTCACTGGACTTGAAACCTGAACTCTATTTTATCTAATTTCTATAGCAATTTCTGTTTTTTGTTTGCATCTTCATGGATCTCACTGAATTGCTTAATTCTTTCATGAGAATCAATCTTCTGCTCAGGTAGTCTGCAAGTAGAAATTAATGTGGTCAGGAAGGATAGATTAGATTACTTAGAGTGTGGAAACAGGCCCTTCAGCCCAACAAGTCCACACCGACCCGCCGAAGCGCAACCCACCCATACCCCTACATTTACCTCTTACCTAACACTACGGGCAATTTTAGCATGGCCAATTCACCTGACCTGCACATCTTTGGACTGTGGGAGGAAACCGGAGCACCCGGAGGAAACCCACGCAGACACGGGGAGAACGTGCAAACTCCACACAGTCAGTCGCCTGAGGCGGGAATTGAACCCGGGTCTCTGGCGCTGTGAGGCAGCAGTGCTAACCACTGTGCTACCGTGCCGCTTTATTGTTTGGTGCATCACTCTATTTATACCAAGATATCATTTGTTATGTATCCCATATGATAAACCAAAGTAATCAAAAGTTTGAAATATTCCAAACTTTAGAAATTACAAACAAGATTTAGTATTGTAGTATCGTGGCCATAGGACATGAATGGAAATCCCAAGGAAAATTGATATTTTCTTCTGTATTTTTGTACTTAAGTTTTGTTATTTTAAAAATAAACAACTTTGCTAGACTCAAATGGAGAAGGCTTATCACATGATTGCATTTCCAGAAACCTTTGAACTCCAGCACCCCTGGTGATGCAAAGAAGTTAGAGACCAGCTATCTGCTTCCAGCCTTCTCTGGAAAAGAGCAAAAATGATACTGAAAAGAAATGGTTATCCTTTTACAGTTAACTAGTCATATGACAATAGAAATTCTAACACGAGAGGTAAAGTCACCTTAATGACCTTCCAATTAGCTCAACAAAGTGATCATTTAGCACCTGAAATACCTGTCTTGTGTTATGTCTGATGTCAAATGCCTTGATTTGAAATGAAATGTTCAACTGTATGCTCTATACCAGTGGCATGAAAATCCATTACAATATTTTGAAGAACAGTTAGGGAGACATTCTTAGTGTTCTGGATAATAATTACTATTATGAAACAACAGGGTGGTACAGTAGCTCAGTGGTTAGCACTGTTGCCTCACAGCGCCAGGGACCTGGGTTTGATTCAAGCCTCAGGCAACTGTCTGTGCGGAGTTTGCACATTCTCCCTGTGTCTGTATGGGCTTCCTCCCGATGCTCTGGTTTCTTCCCACACTCCAAAGATGTTAAATTGTTCATAGTGGTCAGGTAGGTTAGGTGCACTCATCAGGGAAATGTATTCTGGGTGGGATACACTTCAGATGGTCAGTGAGGGCTTGTTGGTCCAAAGGGCCTGTTTCCACACTGCAGGAATTCTAAAAACAACTTCCTTGATCAATATCACAAACTAATAATGTCTGTTTGTGGGAATAGGCTGCTGTGTTTGCAACATAACTGTGACTGTACTTCATGACTGTAAAGTGCTTTAGGACATGCTGTGGTTATTGAAACAGCTAAATAAATGCAAATCCTTCATACTTTTCTTTCAAATATTTTCCCTATACGGTCACTCTGCATCAGATGGTAAGCCATTGTACCAACTTATTTGATGAAATGCAGCAAAAGAAAGGTCACTTCTGAAATTGCAAAGTACATGGACAGTTTAGAATTACAGGACCTGAGTAGTGATGGGGGACAGAAGAAGGGTAATAATACCTGATTTCTGTCTACATATGAAATTGTCGTCTTCAGATTATGCAGTTCAATGGTTACCTTCAAAGGGATTTCCATTCTTGTCCCTTAGTGTAGTGCTTTTTAGATGGGAATATTGGAGAAGAATAATGAAAGTAAAAATTTAACGAAATCAAAAGTGTAAGTTTTCTCGAGAAATTCAACTAACGCTTGTGGCACAAACAAAACATATTTGACTACAACTCAAATACTTTAGCTTTAAGCCACCTGATTTTCTGCTACTTTCTATGTACAAACAATCCAACTCAGAACAATGAAACTTTCCTTGGTTTCTCATATTATTAACAGGGTAATAATAGTGTATATATAACCCTAGTGCTAAAATAAGCTGAACATCTTAAATTGATTGAGATTTCTTGTACTATGTGATGGTGTACGTAAGCAGCGTTTTTTTAATAAGTTTTTATTTTGTATTATTACACGTAAACATGCTTGGTGAGAACATAACCCACAGTGCTAACTGACAAAGCAGTGAACCATCGCAGTTACTGCCTTTGCTGTTGAATTCATGTATCATTGGATATCGGATTGCATCTAGGAAAATTAACAAACAGCAAAATTCACACCTGATCTTGGAGGAACTTATTTCGGAGAGTCACAGCACAAAAACACTTAAATGAATACTTTTAATTATAGCTTTCCTGCAAGTCTGCAGTGGCGAGTAGAGTGGGTTCTTTCTTGATTATATGTTTTACTGAGATATGCCTCTTGACTAAACTTAAAAATATAAGCCATAATTATTAAGTTAACCTGGAGCGGTGTTTTGTAGAGCTATTTTCTGCATCTGCAGATTGGAAGAAGCAAAAATGGCCCTTAGTAGAGTGATATGCTCTTCTTGTTGGATGTAGGAGATTAAGGAGCGTTTACATGTTATTGAGGATTATATCTACAATAAATGCCATTGGTTGCAAATCCTATCAGATGAAATGGATCAGTTGGAGTGACAAAGGCAATGAGGAATTTGCAAGAGCAACGAGATGGATTGCAGTTATAGGAAGGGAGAAAAGTCACAGGTACAGTTACATAGATGGTTTAACTCCAGGTAAGTTAAGAGAGGTAGGCAGGTAGTGCAGAAGTCTTCTGTGGTTAATCCCATTTCAAACAAGTATACTGTTTTGGATGATGGATTTTCAGGGGAATGTAGCACGAACAGTCAAGTTTCTGCTATTGAGACTGGCTCTAATGTGATGACGGATATGTCAGTTTTCAAGATTTCATTTGTGTTAAGGGACTCTCTAGTCTGAGGCACAGATAGACATTTCTGTGGCCAGCAGCGAAAAATCAGAATGGTGTGTTGCCTCACTGGTTCCAGGATCAAGGGGTGTCTCAGACACGGTGCAGAATGTTCTCAGAGGGGAGAGGGCCCAGCAGAAGGTTATTGCACACATTGGGACCAATGACATAGGAAGGGAAAAAGATTAGAATCTGAAGGGATATTACCCAGAGATCAAAGTTTGTGCGAAGATTTGTAGCTTGGGTGCTCATTGTTGTGGTTCTGTTCGCCGAGCTGGAAGTTTTTGTTGCAAACGTTTGGTCCCCTGGCTAGGCGACATCATCAGTGCTTGGGAGCCTCCTGCGAAGCGCTTCTTTGATGTTTCCTCCGGTGTTTATAGTGGTCTGTCCCTGCCGCTTCCGGTTGTCAGTTTCAGCTGTCCGCTGTAGTGGTTGGTATATTGGGTCCAGGTCGACCTGCACTGATGATGTCGCCTAGCCAGGGGACCAAACGTTTGCAACAAAAACTTCCAGCTCGGCGAACAGAACCACAACATATTACAGAGAGTTAGGCAGGAATTTGGAAAGGTCGAGAGTAGTAATATCTAGATTACTCGTAGTGCTACAAGCTAGTGAGGGTAGGAATAGGAGGAGAGAGCAAATGAATGCTTAGCTGAGGAACTGGTGAATGGGAGAAGAATTCACACTTTTTGGTCATTTCGAATCTCATCCGGGGTAAAAATGACGTGTACAAGAAGGACGGATTGCACTTAAATTGGAAGAGGACTAATATACTGGCAGGGAGATTTGCTAGAGCTGCTCAGTAGGATGTAAATGAGTAAGGTGGGGGAGGTGGGACCCAGGGAGATAGTGAAGAAAGAGATCATTCTGACACTGGTACAGTTGAGAAAAGAAGCGAGTCAAACAGTCTGGGAAGGCAGGGACAAAACAGAGAACAAGGTAGGACTGATAAGTTAAACTGCATTTACTTCAATGCAAGAGACCAAACAGGGAAGGCAGATGAACTCAAGGCATGGTTAGGAATATGGGACTGGGATATCATAGCAATTACAGAAACATAGCACAGGGGTGGACAGGACTGGCAGCTTAATGTTCCAGGATACAAATGTGACAGGAAGGACAGAAAGAGAGGCAAGAGAGGAGGGGGAGTCGCGTTTTTGATAAGGGAGAGCATTACAGCTGTACTGAGGGAGAATATTCCCGGAAATACATCTAGGCAAGTTATTTGGATGGAACTGAGAAATAAGAAAGGGATGATCACCATATTGGGATTATATATAGACCCCCCCTAAATGTCAGCAAGAAATTGAGCCACATATTGTGAGGAAATGTCAGTTATCTGTAAGAATAAAAGGATGGTAATGGTAGGGGATTTTAACCTTCCAAACATAGATTGGGGTGCTAAAATGTTCAGGGTTTAGATGGAGAGGAATTTGTTAAGCATGTAAAAAAAATTGTTCTGATTCAGTATGTGGATGTAGAGAAGATGCAAAACTTGATCTGATCTTGGGAAATAAGGCAGGGCAGGTGACTGAGGAGTCAGTGGGGGAGCACTTTGGGGCAGCGACCATAATTCTATTAGTTTTACAATAATGATGAAAAAGAGTAGAACACATCTAAAAGTTGAAGTTCTAAATTGGAGAAAGGCTAATTTTGAAGGTATTAGGCAAGAACCTTCAAAGGCTGATTGGGAGCAGATTTCACAGGTAAAGGGATGACTGGAAAATGGGAAGCCTTCAGAAATTAGATAACGAGAGTTCAGAGACAGTATTTTCCTGTTAGGGTTAAAGGAAAGGCTGGTAGATGCAGGGAATGCTGGATGACAAAAGAAATTAAGGGTTTCATGAAGAAAAAGAAGGAAGCATATGTCAGGTATAGACAGGATAGATCGAGTGAATCCTTAGAACAGTATAAAGGCAGTAGGAGTATACTTAAGAGGAAAATCAGGAGGGCAAAAAGGGGACATGAGATAACTTTGACAAATAGAGTTAACGAGAATCCAAAGGGTTTTTAGATTAGATTACTTACAGTGTGGAAACAGGCCCTTCGGCCCAACAAGTCCACACCGACCCTCTGAAGAGCAATCCACCCAGACCCATTCCCCTACATTTACCCCTTCACCTAACACTACGGGCAATTTAGCATGGCCAATTCACCTAACCTGCACATCTTTGAACTGTGGGAGGAAACCGGAGCACCCAGGGGAAACCCACACAGACACAGGGAGAATGTGCAAACTCTACACAGACAGTTGCCCGAGGCGGGAATTGACCTGGTGCTGTGAGGCAGCAGTGCTAACCACTGTATCACTGTACCACCCACATTAAGGACATTAATACACAATTAAGGACAAAAAGGTAACCTGGGAGAGAATAGGGTCCCTTCGGGTTTATGCCCGAAACGTCGATTCTCCTGTTCCTTGGATGCTGCCTGACCTGCTGCGCTGTTCCAGCAACACATTTTCTGCTCCCTTAAAGATCAGCAAGGTGGCCTTTGTGTGGAGCTGCAGGAGATGGGGGGAAACAGTAAACAAGTATTTTGCATCAGTGCTTACTATGGCGAAGGACATGGAAGATATAGAATGCAGGGAGATAGGTGGTGACATCCTGAAAAATGTCCATATTACAGAGGAGGAAGTGCTGGGTGTTTTGAAATGCATAAAAGTGAATAAATCCCCAGGACCTGAGCAGGTGTACCCTAGAACTCTGAGAAGACAGGGAAGTGATTACTGGGCCTCTTGTTGACATATTTGTATCATCAATAGTCACAGGTGAGGTGCCAGAAGACTGGAGGTTGGCTAACGTGGTGCCACTGTTTAAGAAACGTGGTAAGGACAAACCAGGGAACTATAGACCAGAGAGCCTGACGTCGGTGATGGGCAAGTTATTGGAGGGAATCTTGAGGGACAGGATGTACATGTATTTGGAAAGGTAAGGACTGATTAGGGATAGTCAACATAGCTTTGTGCATGGGAAATCATGTCTCACAAATTTGATTGAGTACTTTGAATAAGTAACAAAGAGGATTGATGAGGTCAGAGTGGTAAACATGATCTATATAGAGTTCAGTAAGGCATTTGACGAGGTTCCCCATGGGAGAGTGATTAGCAAGGTTAGATCTCATGGAATATAGGGAGAAATAGCTATTTGGATACAGAACTTGCTCAAAGGTAGAAGACCTCTTATGATTGTGGTGGAGGGTTGCTTTTCAGACTGGAGGCCTGTGACCAATGGAGTGCCACAGGATCGGTACTTTTTGTCATTTATATAAATGATTTGGATGTGAGCATAAGAGGTATAATAGTGAGTTTGCAGATGACACCAAAATTGGAAGTGCAGTGGACAACAAAAAAGGCTATCTCCAATTACAGTGGGATCTTGATCAGATGGGCCAATGGGTTGAAAAGTGACAGATGGAGTTTAATTTAGATAAATGCAAGCTGCTGCACTTTGAGAAAGCAAATCTTAGCAGGACTAATACACATAATGGTAAGCAAGTTTTGAGAAGATTTGTAGCTCAGCCACTTAATGCTAAGATCCTAGGGAGTGTTGCTGAATAAAGAAATCTTGGAGTGCAGATTCATAGTTCCTTGAAAGTAGAGTTGCAGATAGTTAGGATAGTGAAGGCAGCATTTGGTATGCTTTCCTTTATTGGTCAGAGTATTGAGTACAGGAGTTGTGAGGTCATGTTGTGATTGTACAGGACATTGTTAGGCCAGTGTTGGAATATTGCATGCAATTGTGGTCTCCTTCCTATCGGAAGGATGTTGTGAAACTTGAAAGGGCTCAGAAAAGATTTAGAATATTGCCAGGGTTGGGTGATTTGAGTTATAGGGAAAGGTTGAATAGGCTGGGACTGTTTTCCCTGGAGCATTGGAGGCTGAGGGGTGACCTTATTGTGGTTTATAAAATCATGAAAGGCCCATAGGATAAGTAGACAATGTCTTTTCCTTGTGGTGGGGGAGACCAGAGGTAGAGCACATAGGCTCAGGGTGAGAGGGGAAGATATAAAAGGGACCAAAGGGGCAACGTTTTCACACAGAAAGTGGTGTATGTGTGGAATGGGCTGCCAGAGGAAGTGGTGGATATGAGTACAATTGCAACATTTGAAAGAGTATATGAATAGGATGGGTTTGAAGGGATATGAGCCAGGTGCTGGCAGGTGGGACTAAATTGTGTTGGGATATCTAGTCGGCATGTGGTCTAGTCCTTGATCCTGGCATCAGCGAGGCAACACAGTCTGATTTTTCTCTGCTGGCCACAGAATCAACTGTCTGTGCCTTGGACTAGAGAGTCCTCTAACACAATCAATCCCTTGGAACCCGACATACCCCTCATTGCATTCGAGCCAGTTGCAATACCAGAAACTTGGCAGTTCATGCTATATTCCCCAGAGAATCCATAACCTCCTCCATTTTTCAAAATAGCATACTTGTTTGAAATGGGGATAGTCACAGAAGACTCCTGGACTACCCGCCTACCTCTCTTATGTTTCTTAGAGTTAACCCATCTATGTTACTGCATCTGCGACTTTTCTCCCTTCCTATAACTGTCATCCATCACACCCCTTTGCTCTTGTAAATTTCTTATTGCCTCCAGCTGTTCCGTTCAATTTGATAGGACTCGTAACTAATGGCATTTATTGTAGATATAATCCTCAGTTACATGTAAACTCTCCCTAAACTCCCACATCCAACAAGAAAATAATATCACACTACTAAGGCCCATTTTTTTGCTTCTTCCAATCTGCAGACCTAGAAAGTAGCACCATCTTATACCTCTATAAAACACTTCTCCAGGTTAACTTAATATTTATGGCTTATATTTTTAAATTCAGTCAAGAAACATATCTCAATAAAACATATAATTAAGAAAGAATCCACTCTATTCACTACTACAGATTTACAGCAAGGCCCAAGGCCACACTTAAAACTATTCACTTATCAGTGTCTGTACTGTGACCTCTCCCAAACAGGCTCCTCCAAGATCAGTTGTGAATTTCATTGATGTTAATTTTCCCCGATGCACTCCGATGTTCAACAATACATGAATTCAACAGCAAAAGCAGTAACTGCTAAGGTTCACTGCTGTGTCAGTTAGCAGTAAGGGTTTCTTTCTCTTTCTCTCTCTCCCTCCTGCACTGATCTTATCATGTGCTGTCTTTGTCTATTCCTTTCCCTTTGAAAAGTGTTTTGACTTTTTTTTAATCCAAAGTTCCACAACAATGCAACAGCATATAAAAGAGTAATTGCGGCTCCTAGAATTCAAGGAAATCACCTCCAAAGTTATGTTGTCATTAGTATTTTTCAAAAAGGGTCCT
The DNA here is from genome assembly GCF_037043375.1 of Chiloscyllium plagiosum. NCBI lineage: Eukaryota > Metazoa > Chordata > Chondrichthyes > Orectolobiformes > Hemiscylliidae > Chiloscyllium > Chiloscyllium plagiosum. Next base: position 74,350,184 of record NW_028270142.1, read on the forward strand.
AAAAGGTAGAAGTTTTGATTTGACTGGGATTAGGCCACTTTGATTATGGCTAACAGATACTGCTGAAGACAACGATCAGGAAAAAAGGCTTTTAGATTTTTTTTAACAACAGTTGTGCAATGAAAGGAGAGTGGCCAGTTCTTCCAAGTCAGGGATTTTTCTAGTTTGGCTTAGAAACAGAACAACAAGAAGAGAGGGAGTTCGAATTTCAGAAATAAAAAGCTGGAGCAGAATGTACAACCTGGTTGAGGTTGGTTAAAGAGGAAGTGCCTGAACTTCTGGAACCACATGCTTGCGAAGGTAAGGTTTAATCCCCAAGGCCAGCAGCACCAGGTAAAGAGGTTACGATATTAAGAGACACAGGATCATGTCAATCTTTGATGAAAGGTGAGGAGATATGTACCTCAGAATGACTGCCATAAGAAGTGTTAGAAAGTTGAATTCATGGTGAGATATATTCCTGTCAGGGTGAAAGGAAAGGCTGGTAGGGATAGGGAATGGTGGATGACTAAAGAAATTGAGGGTCTGGTTAAGAAAAAGAAGGAAGCATATGTCAGGTATAGACAGTGAATCCTTAGAAGAGTATAAAGAAAGTAGGAAAGAAGGAAATCAGGTGGGCAAAACGGGGACATGAGATAGCTTTGGCAAATAGAATTAAGGAGAATCCAAAGGGTTTTTACAAATATATTAAGGCTAAAAGGGTAACTAGGGAGAGAATAGGGACCCTCAAAGATCAGCAAGGTGACCTTTGTGTGGAGCCAAAGAAAATGGGTGAGATACTAAATGAATATTTTGCATTAGTACTTACTGTGGAAAAGGATATGGAAGATATAGACTGTAGGGAAATAGATGGTGACATCTTGCAAAATGTCCAGATTACAGAGGAGGAAGTCCTGGATGTCTTGAAACGGTGAAAAGTGGATAAATCCCCAGGACCTGATCAGGTGTACCCGAGAACTCTGTGGAAAGCTAGAGAAGTGATTGCTGGGCCTCTTGCTGAGATATATGTATCATCGATAGTCACAGGTGAGGTGCTGGAAGACTGGAGGTTGGCAAACGTGGTGCCTCTGTTTAAGAAGGGCGGTAAAGACAAGCCATGGACCTATAGACCGGTGAGCCTGACCTCGGTGGTGGGCAAGTTGTTGGAGGGAACCCTGAGGGACAGAACGTACATGTATTTGGAAAGGCAAGGACTGATTCGGGATAGTCAACATTGCTTTGTGTGTGGGAAATCATGTCTCACAAACTTGATTGAATTTTTTGAAGAAGTAACAGAAGATTGATGAGGGCAGAGCAGTAGATGTGATCTATATGGACTTCAGTAAGGCATTCGACAAGGTTCCCCATGGGAGACTGATTAGCAAGGTTAGATCTCACGGAATACAAGGAGAACTAGCCATTTGGATACAGAACTGGCTCAAAGGTAGAAGACAGAGGGTGGGTTGGAGGGTTGTTTTTCAGACTGGAGGCCTGTGACCAGTGGAGTGCCACAAGGATCGGTGCTGGGCCCTCTACTTTTAGTCATTTACATAAATGATTTGGATGGGAGCATAAGAGATACAGTTAGTAAGTTTGCAGATGACACCAAAATTAGAGGTGTAGTGGACAGTGAAGAAGGTTACCTCAGATTACACAGGATCTGGACCAGAAGGGCCAATGGGCTGATAAGTGGCAGATGGAGTTTAATTCAGATAAAATGCGAGGTACTGCATTTTGGGAAAGCAAATCTTAGCAGGACTTATACACTTAATGGTAAGGTCCTAGGGAGTGTTGCTGAACAAAGAGACCTTAGAGTGCAGGTTCATAGCTCCTTAAAAGTGGAGTCGCAGGTGGATAGGATAGTGAAGAAGGTGTTTGATATGCTTTCCTTTATTGGTCAGAGTATTGAGTACAGGAGTTGGGAGGTCATGATGCGGCCGTACAGGACATTGGTTAGGCCACTTTTGGAATATTGCGTGCAATTCTGGTCTCCTTCCTATCGGAAAGATGTTGTAAACTTGAAAGGGTTCAGAAAAGGTTTACAAGGATGTTGCCAGGGTTGGAGGATCTGAGCTACAGGGAGAGGCTGAACAGGCTGGGGCTATTTTCCCTGGAGCGTCGGAGGCTGAGGTGTGACCTTATAGAGGTTTACAAAATTATGAGGGGCATGGATAGAATAAATAGACAAAGTCTTTTCCCTGGGATCGGGGAGTCTAGAACTAGAGGGCATAGGTTTAGGATGAGAGGGGAAAGATATAAAAGAGACCTAAGGGGAAACTTTTTCACGCAGAGGGTGATATGTGTATGGAATGAGCTGCCAGAGGATGTGGTGGAGGCTGGTACAATTGCAACATTTAAGAGGCATTTGGATGGGTATATGAATAGGAAGGGTTTGGAAGGATATGGGCCAGGTGCTGGCAGGTGGGACTAGATTGGGTTGGGATATCTGGTCGGCATGGACGGATTGGACCGAAGGGTCTGTTTCCATGCTGTACATCTCTATGACTCTATGACTCTGAGTGCTCGATTACGTAGAATGGGATTAGTTTCCAGTGAAAAATGCAGAAGTGATGGCAGGACTATTAGAAAAACTGCCAGCTCCAGGAATACAGTTTATCCTTGCTAATAACATAGCTGGGTCATAGGTAGGAGTGCTGTCTACTGTGGTTGAAAAGGCATTGGAAAATCAGGTAGCTGAGCTCATACAGGAAGCATATCCTGGGATTTTCCTGACTGTAGTAATGAGATCACAAAGTCACCAGTTGAAACAGGAAAGCTCAAAGTTTACAGGTAAGAAAGCTGAAGTAGAGTTATCCGAGAACCTAGTTGATCAGAAGGTTGAGACAAAAACGGAACAGAAGAATGACAAAGTAGATTTCTTTTGCTCAGAGAAATTAACTGAGTTAAAGTAGAAAGATGAAAATTTGAAGCAATTGTATGAAAAAGGAAAGACAGAAAAAAGAATCTAAATGTATCCCTGAGTGCTATTATGTCAAAAATGATGTCTTAATGAGGAATTGGAGACCATCACATATTCAGGCAGATGGGAAATGGGCAGAAGTTCATTAAGTCATATTGCCAGTGGATCATAGGAAGTAGATGTTGCGGGTAGTACATGAATTTTACCAGTAGGAAGTCATCAGGGCTAAGAAAATCTCAAACTAAAATATGAGAACATTTTTACAGGCCTGGACTGCATAAGGATATTGTTGAATTTTGCCAGATATGTAATACCCGTTAGTTAAACGGAAAACCACAGGCAGCAATAAAACTCTCCCCTTTAGTATATTTGAAGAATATATTTGAAGAACCTTTTACAAGAGACGTAATTGATTGCTTAGGACACCTATCTCAAACAAAAAGTGGGAGTCAGTGTTTGTTAACAAGAATGGATGTGTCCACAAGATTTCTCGAGATCATTCCATTGTACAATATCACAGCTAAAAGGATTTTCACTAGATATGGACTACCTACAGAGATGTAATCAGATCAAGGGTCAAGTTTTACATCAAAACTATTCAAGGAAGCTATGGACAATTTAGGAATAAAACATTTAAATCTACTGCGGCATGGTGGCTCAGTGGTTAGCACTGCTGCCTCAAAGCACCAGGGACCTGGGTTCAATTCCAACTTTGGGTGACTGTCTGTGTGGAATTTGCACATTCTCCCCATGTCTGCGTGGGCTTCCTACCACAGTCCAAAGATGTGCAGGTTAGGTGAATTGATCATGCTAAATTGCCCATAGCATTAGGTGCATTAGTTAGGGGAGATGGGTCTGGGTGGGTTACTCTTCAGAGAGTCAGTGTGTACTAGTTGGGTCGAAGGGCCTGTTTCCACGCTGTAGGGAACCTAATCTACTGCCTACCATCCAGAATTGTAGGGAATGCTAGAACGATGGCATTAAACATGAAAGACCATGTTAAGGGCTTACAGTCAAGACTATCCAGATAATTGGGAAAGAAGTAATTCCTTTTATACTTTTTGCAATCAGAGGTGCACCAAATAAATCAAACAAATTCAGTCCATTTGAATTAGTTTTGGGGCATGAAGTGACAGGACCAATAAAATTAAGGAGTAATTGGTGAGTCAGACTTCATAGACCAAATATTTGGACTATGTGTCAGAGTTTAGGGAGTGATTAAATAGAGTGGGGGAGTTGAGCTAGACAGCATCTAAAAATATCACAGCATATGATGAAACAGGAAGTCGACAAGAAATCAAAAACATGCAATGTTGCTAATGGAGGTAAAGTGTTCGTGTTACTTTCAGTGATAGTTGAACCTTTAAAACAAGTTTTAGTGGACCTTACCAAATCAAAAGGAAATTGAGTAAGGTGAGCCATTTGATAATAACTCCAGACAGAAAGAAATATTACAGAGTGTGTCATGTGAATATGCTCAAAAGGTATTTTGACAGCAAAGGAAAGCAAAAGGAGCCCGTGTTAACAGGTTACAACAGAGTGAAGAACAAAGTTCAGAAGATTCTGAATTGGACATTCCATAAATTAAATTGGACAATGAAGAAGTTGTCAAAAATTGGGATAGGTTATTGAGTTACCTCCCAGAGGAAAATTGAAATGACCTGAAAGATTTATTACTATTGCATGGAGAGATATGTGGAAATAAGCTGCAGAGTACTAACCTAATTATGCATGATGTAGATATTAAAAATGCTGTTCTGATTAAGCAATACCCTTATAGGCTTAACCCTCACAAATTGGCAAAGGAGATTGAACACATGCTCCAAGACGACATAATCAAAGTGAGTTGCAGTGACTGGAGCTCACGCATAGCAATAGTGTCAAAACCAGATGGTGTACTATCGCAAAGTCAATGCAGTTATAAAGTCTGATTCATATCCGATTCCACATTTGGAAGATTGTATTCAAAAGGTGTAAAAAGCAACTTCGAATTATTAGTTGGACTTGCTCAGATGATACTGGCAGTTACCTTTGTCCGAGACTGTAAAGACAATTTTGGCTTTCATAATGCCAAATGGACGAGATCAATTTAAAATCATGCCATTTTGTATGAACAATATGCCAACCATATTTCAAAGACTAAACAATAAAGTAATTTCCAGGTTAACTAATTGTGTAGTTTATATTGCTGACCTGTTGATTTTTAGTCACATGGAAAGAACGCTTGCAGCATTTATCAGAATTATTTGGTAGACTTTGAGTGGCAGGCTTAGTGATAAATAAGGCTAAGAGTGAATTTGCCAAACGCCCAAGTCACCTTCGTGGACCATGTTATTGGGCATTGACAAATGGCCCCTCAGAATGCACAATCAAATGTTATTGGGGAGTTTCCATACCAACAACAAAAAGAGCAATGCTGTGATTCCTGGGATTGAATGGGTTTTATTGCAAATTCGTACCACGTTTTAGCAGTGTGGCTGTTCCACGCACTGAATTAGTAAAGAGGGCATGACATTTCAGTGGACAGTGGACTGTCAGAAGGCAATGGAGAGCCGGAAAACCAAGTTAACCACTAGTGTTAGCCACGGCTAATTATGTTGGCTATCGATGTGAGTGATGTGGGCATCAGTGGCCTGATCTTATCAGAAGACAATGAGAAGATAGAAAGAGCTATTGGGTATTTTTTCTAGGAAATTGAACATTCATCAGCAGAAATATTCAACAGAGTCAAACAGTGTGGTGCTGGAAAAGCACAGCCGGTCAGGCAGCATCTGAGAAGAGGAGAGTTGACATGAGCTTATGCTTGAAACATCAACTCTCTTGCTCCTTGGATGCTGCCTGACCAGTTGCGCTTTTCCAGCACCACACGTGTTGACTCTGTCTCCAGCATCTGCAGTCCTCACTTTGTCCTAGAAATAGCAGAGGGATGAGCAGCGGGATCTTGGTGTCCATGTACACAGATCTCTGAAAGTTGCCACCCAGGTAAATAGTGCGGTGAAGAAGGCATATGGCATACTGGCTTTTATTGGTAGAGGAATTGAGTTCCGGAGCCCTGAGGTCATGTTGCAGTTGTATAAGACTCGGTGCGGCCGCATCTGGAGTATTGTGTGCAGATTTGGTCGCCATACTATAGGAAGGATGTGGAGGCACTGGAACGGGTGCAGAGGAAGTTTACCAGGATGTTGCCTGGTATGGTAGGAAGATCGTATGAGGAAAGGCTGAGGCACTTGGGGCTGTTTTCATTGGAGAAAAGAAGGTTTAGGGGTGACTTGAGAGAGGTGCACAAGATGATTAGGGGTTTAGATAGGGTTGACCATGAGAACCTTTTTCCACGTTTGGAGTCAGCTATTACGAGGGGGCATAGCTTTAAATTAAGGGGTGGTAGGACAGATGTTAGGGGTAGATTCTTTACTCAGCGAGTCGTGAGTTCATGGAATGCCCTGTCAGTAGCAGTGGTGGACTCTCCCTCTTTATGGGCATTTAAACGGGCATTGGATAGGCATATGGAGGATAGTGGGCTAGTGTAGGTTAGGTGGGCTTGGATCGGTGCAACATCGAGGGCCAAAGGGCCTGTACTGCACTGTATTTTTCTATGTTTTTTCTATGTCTATAGACAACAGTTGAGAAGGAGACTTTGAGCTTAGTTTTGGCATTACATTTTAACATTTATGTAACCAGTAATGTATCTGAGACAATCATATAAACTCATTTCATTTCATAGAATCCCTACAGTATAGAAACAGGCCACTTGGCCCAACAAGTCCACACCATCCCTCCGAAGAGTAACCCATCAGACCTATTCCCTTACCCTATTACTCCACATGTCCCCTGACTAATACATCTAACCTACATATCCCTGTACACTATGAGCAATTTAGTACGGCCGATTCACCTAACCTGCACATCTTTGGGCAGTGGAAGGAAACCAGAATACCCAGAGTAAACACCCAGAGAGACATGGAAAGAATGTATGAGCTCCATACACAGTCACCTGAGACGAGATTTGAACTAGGTCCCTAGCGCTATGAGGCAGCAGTGCCCATAAATCATAACACATTGATGTTTTTGGAGAAATTTAAGGACAAAAATTCCAGACTGTTTAGATGGAGCTTGTTATTGCAGTCATTCAATTTGAAAATTCTGAGTGTGGCAGGATGAGAAGATATAATTGCCAATGCAATGTTGAGACTTCGATGAGAAATATTCCTGGATTGGAATAATGTAATCAAGGATAGTCAGCATGGTTTTGTGAAGGGCACGTCATGCCTCACAAACCTTATTGAATTCTTTGAGAAGGTAACTAAGGAGGTAGACGAGGGTAAAGTGGTAGATGTGGTGTATATGGTAAGGCGTTTGATAAGGTTCCCCATAGGAGGCTACTGCAAAAAATACGGAGGTATGGCATTGAGGGTGAGTTGGAGGTTTGGATTAGGAATTGGCTGGCTGGAAGAAGACAGAGGGTAGTAGTTGATGGTAAAGGTTCATCTTGGAGTGCAATTACTAGCGGTGTTTCGCAAGGATCTGTTTTGGGACCATTGCTGTTTGTCATTTTTATAAATGACCTGAAGGAGGGGCTAGGAGGTTGGGTGAGCAAGTTTGCGGATGATATGAAAGTCGGTGGAGTTGTTGACAATGAGGAAGGATGTGGCAGGTTACAGCGGGATATAGATAAGTTGCAGAGCTGGGCAGAAAGGTGGCAAATGGAGTTCAATGTAGGTAAGTGTGAGGTGATTCACTTTGGTAAGAGTAACAAAAAGATGGGGTACTGGGCTAATGGTCGGATACTTGGTAGTGTGAATGAGCAGAGGGATCTTGATGTCCATGTACACAGATCTCTGAAAGTTGCCACCCAGGTAAATAGTGCGGTGAAGAAGGCATATGGCGTACTGGCTTTTATTGGTAGAGGAATTGAGTTCCGGAGCCCTGAGGTCATGTTGCAGTTGTATAAGACTCGGTGCGGCCGCATCTGGAGTATTGTGTGCAGGTTTGGTCGCCATACTATAGGAAGGATGTGGAGGTACTGGAACGGGTGCAGAGGAGGTTTACCAGGATGTTGCCTGGTATGGTAGAAAGATCGTATGAGGAAAGGCTGAGGCACTTGGGGTTGTTTTCATTGGAGAAAAGAAGGTTTAGGGGTGACTTGATAGAGGTGTATAAGATGATTAGGGGTTTAGATAGGGTCGACAGTGAGAATCTTTTTCCACGTATGGAGTCAGCTATTACAAGGGGGCATAGCTTTAAATTAAGGGGGGGTAGGTGTAGGACAGATGTTAGGGGTAGGTTCTTTACTCAGCGAGTCGTGAGTTCATGGAATGCCCTGCCAGTAGCAGTGGTGGACTCTCCCTCATTATGGGCATTTAAGCGGGCATTGGATAGGCATATGGAGGATAGTGGGCTAGTGTAGGTTAGGTGGGCTTGGATCGGCGCAACATCGAGGGCCGAAGGGCCTGTACTGCGCTGTATTCTTCTATGTTCTATGTTTGGTCGCCATACTATAGGAAGGATGTGGAGGCACTGGAACGGGTGCAGAGGAAGTTTACCAGGATGTTGCCTGGTATGGTAGGAAGATCGTATGAGGAAAGGCTGAGGCACTTGGGGCTGTTTTCATTGGAGAAAAGAAGGTTTAGGGGTGACTTGATAGAGGTGTACAAGATGATTAGGGGTTTAGATAGGGTTGACCATGAGAACCTTTTTCCACATATGGAGTCAGCTATTACAAGGGGGCATAGCTTTAAATTAAGGGGTGGTAGGTATAGGACAGATGTTAGGGGTAGATTCTTTACTCAACAAGTCGTGAGTTCATGGAATGTCCTGCCAGTAGCAGTGGTGGACTCCCCCTCTTTATGGGCATTTAAACGGGCATTGGATAGGCATATGGAGGATAGTGGGCTAGTGTAGGTTCGGTGGCCTTGGATCGGCGCAACATCGAGGGCCAAAGGGCCTGTACTGCGCTGCATTTTCCTATGTTCTAAATGGAGGTGTTTTGAGGGAGGAGTAAATGGTCTGAAATAAAATGCAGTAGTAAGTGTTTGCATGGTTATAGTCAAAGTGATATTATATATATTGTAGAGTATTAACAGTGTAAGATTAAGGGGTTTTAAAATGAAGCCATCTTTGGATATTGATAGTTCATTTTTTTAAGGGGGGAGGTGTGACAATGCTGCTCCTTTAATAGGGTTATGCTGTTCTTGTTTTTTTTCCCCAAAAGGGGTTGTAAAAGGCAGAGGTTCCGATTTATCTGGGATTAGGCCACTTTGATTATTGCTAATAGATATTGCCTAAGGCAACAGTCAGGGAAAAGGGCTTTTAGGTTTTTTGCAAAAGACTTTGTGAAATGAAAGTTGTTTGGCCAGTCCTCTCAGTTCAGGGATTTTTCTAGTTTGGTTTAGTTTTAGATGGGAACCCAAAGAAGCTGTTGGGGGAAAAAAAGAGGTTCCATGTTTCAGCCAGTGATCCCTGGCAGATCCTCTCTGCAATTTCTCTCTCCTGTAAGAACCTATGCTTGAATTTACCCTTTTTACAATGGGAAGGTTGAGATGAGTAGACTTCCTCAGAGGTCAGTGTTGCACTTTTCAAATTTTTACTTAAAATTTAAGGAAATCTCAGTATTTGATAATACCAAATATTGCAGATACGGTAAATAAAACCTGAAAGAACTGCGGATGCTGGAAGTCAAAAACAAAAGCAGAACTTGCTGGAAAAAGCCCAGCAGGTCTGGCAGATTCGGTGAAGAGAAATCAGTTAAAGATAACTGTAGATATGGTAAATTGGGTAATAAAGATACATATAGAAAGCAACAAAATGCATACATAGGTGATAACGCCATATATTGTAGAAAACAACACTGTGGAGTGGAAGTGTATATTGATTTTGAGAGAATAAATTGAAGTTGTATAAGAGTGTGGTTAGGCCACAACCGAAGCACTATGTGCAGTTCTTCTCTTGAAGACCATGGTAATGATGTTTTAATTCACTGGAGTGAGTGCAGAGGAGAATCACAAGGACATTACCTGAAAGCAATTGTGAACAGATGCTGGATAAATTCAAGTTGTTTACTTTGGTGCAGAGAAGTTGGTGGTTCAGAGTCGGGGGAACCTAATAGAGCTGTGTAAAAGTTATGACAGGAATGCACAGGGTGAATGGACGGCAGATGTTCTCTTTAATTTAAAGGGTCAATAATATGGGGTCAGAATTTTAAGGTTGACAAGATTTGAGGATTTATTTGCCACCTAGGTTGTGGGTATCTGGAATGCACTACCTGCAAGGTTGATTGAGGTGGATAACTTCACGACTTTTAAAAACAACTTGAATAAGCATTTGAAATTACATAACATTCAAGGTTACAGGCTTAGTGCTCAAAGGTGGGGCTGCTGTAAATTTAGTGTAGTGGAGCAGCACAGATTTGATGGGTCAAAGGGTTTCTAATGTATTATATCATTCTAAGGTTCTAAATTGGCACCAGGGGAGAAAGTGAGGACTGCAGATGCTGGAGATCAGAGCTGAAAATGTGTTGCTGGAAAAGCGCAGCAGGTCAGGCAGCATCCAGGGAACAGGAGAATCGACGTTTCGGGCATAAGCCCTTCTTCAGGAATGAAGAAGGGCTTATGCCTGAAACGTCGATTCTCCTGTTCCCTGGATGTTGCCTGACCTGCTGCGCTTTTCCAGCAACACATTTTCAGCTCTAAATTGGCACTATCCCACACTTCTGGTGAAGTTACAGACAAAGAGCATTATTAGCTCAAATACAATCCCCATTCTGTATCTACTTGAGCTTTCAACTTTAGAGATATGTGTGTTTAACATCAAAGTTACACTACCACCATGAGAAGACGAGAATTTTCTTTGGATGGAGAGAGTTTACAGAGTTAAATGTTTCACATTCAAATGGCTCATCTTTAGAACTGAAGAAAAATGAGAGAGAGGTTTTTAGCTGTTGAAAAGAGGGGACCAGTGGAAAAGTGAGCAAATCAGGTTAGAATAAGGGTGATAAAAAGTATCATAGAGGAGATAGTAACGGATGTAGAAAAGACAAGGCATAGATTCAGATCGGGTGCTAGTAACAGAAGAGATGATCTCTGACTAAAAAAAAGCCAAGAAAACTAAATAGATAGATACAGTTCCAAATTAGAGTTGCACTAGACTTAATACATTAACTTGGTTTCTTTCTACAGATGCTGCCAGACCTATTGAGTTTTCAAGCACTTTGTGTACATTTCAGATTTATTATCTGCAAAGTTTTGTCTTTACTTTAGTGTTAATTTTCTGACACTTTTCTATCTTTAAGTTCTGCTCATCCCTTCAATGAGATCTCTACTTCTTTCATCTTTGTTGTTTTCCATTTCCTTCTGATTGTTTGATAAAGTGTTTACCATAACTTGCTTTCATAGCCAAAATGCCTTCCAGAGTCACTTATTCTGACTCTACTGTATCCATCAAAGATTCCAACTGAAACTCTATCCTTATTGTTTTGAATTTACTCAGGATTTCAAGCATCTCCTTCACAAGAATATTCCTCAGTTCAATTGTTCTTGTTTCATCCGGAGTTCCGCCTTCAGCACCATACACAGCCACATCATCTTCCTCTAAATTAAAACCAGATCCATCCTTAAGCCTGTCCAATCCTAAGCTCCATTTCATTCTTCAAATTATCTGATATCTTAATCCCAGGAATATTTTAACTTCTTTTCAGGCACTAAGAATGCAAACTCTAACAACTCATTGTCATCTAGATCTTGTTTTCTGACTCTATATCTCCTTCAAACCTCACCACTTCATTGTATATTCACTATACCCACTCTAACTCAATGATTTGTGCTTAGCAGAGGATTTTGTTTTATCCCCATATGCTTCCACCTCAAACAAATACATGGTAATGTTAAACTCTTCTTCCATCACCTTCACATCTATGGCAACTTCTTTGAGCAAAGAGAGGGTTCCTGCCTAATGAGTCTTTTCATGCATTTCTAATAGTCTCCCTCCACCCAAACCTCTCTCTCTCTCTCACTTCTTATCTGTCCTTGATCCTTCTATTGAGAAATGTTAGTGTGACATCAGCTGTCTGAATTTCTCTATTACCCTCACATAGCGTAATCTGCTTCCCTATGAACTTGCTGCACTCAGTTTCCTCAGATAACTCTGAATTTATTGTCAAGCACTGACAAGTGTAATGCTGTTGTCATCTGGTGTACCAACCTCTACTCTGCACGACATCTGTTCCAATGGTGGCAGTTTTCAAAATAGCACTTTTGCCATGTCTTCCTTCTTCCTCAACCGAAGAATCTCTCCTCTTCCTCCTCACTTTCCTACCCGACCATGGATGAGAAGGCCTTTAGCCACATTGACCCATTTCCCACATTCCTATCCTCACTCCTTCTTGTCCATCCCAAAACAACAACAGTGTTCCCTTGTCCTCAGTCTTCATATTCAAATGATCATATTCTACCATTTGCATCATGTCCAGCAGGATATTACCAACAAATGCATCATCCTCTCCCCATCTTCTCTATATGATTCAATGGTCTACTTCATGTTACACTCAATACCATTTCACCATCTGACAACCATCCCTTCTCTGCCCACAGCATCATCCCTGCAATTTCCGAACATGCAACAAGGTGTCACTAGCCTCCTTACCTCTTTCTTCATTACTTTTCAAGGGTTCAAACATACCTTGCAGTCAAAGCAATGATTTACTTGTACTTTCAGTCGAGTCTATTGCATCTACTGGGGCGGCATGGTGGCACAGTGCTGCCTCACAGCGCCAGAGACCTGGGTTCAATTCCTGACTCAGTCGACTGACTGTGTGGAGTTTGCACATTCTCCCAGTGCCTGCGTGGGTTTCCTCTGGGTGCTCCGGTTTCCTCCCACAGTCCAAAGATGTGCAGGTCAGGTAAATTGCCCATAGTGTTAGGTAAAGGGGTAAATGTAGGGGAATGGGTGGGTTGTGCTTCGGCGGGTCGGTGTGGACTTGTTGGGCCGAAGGGCCTGTTTCCACTCTGTAAGTAATCTAATCTAATCTACTGCTCACAATGCTGGAGAGACAAAATGCACACTGGGTGATGATGATTTTCACTTAGTCCAAAAACATGAGTGCAACTTTCCAGTCACTTGATATTTCAATACACTATCCTGCTCCCTTGCTCACATTTCTGATCTTAGCCTGGTTCCAGTGATATTGAATGCAGTCTGGAGAAACAGCTTTCGATCTTCCACACTTTACAGCTTTTGGACTCATCACTGAGTTGAACAACTTCAGACCATAAATTGTATTCTCCACTGTCTTGTTCATCATTTGTAAATGGTGGTAGCGAGGCATTCTTTCAAAGGACTTTGACAGTCTGCTCAGGGAACCATTTGACAGGTTCATCAACTCCTTTTGCCTCAGGGCCTTGAAGATGTTGTGTGCTAACTACTGCTGTTTGACTTGTGGTCAAAGATTTTTTTTTCATGTGTTTTTCTCATGAGGGAAAAGTGCTATGGCATGACTGAATTACTTGGAGCATTTTATAGAAGTGTTGCCAGTTCCATCCTTCACAACATTGGAGACAGTTATAAATGTGGTAAATGTGCATAAGTGATTGCATATAGAGACAGTAAGGATTGCAAGTGCTGGGAGTCAGAGTCAATAGATGTGAAGCTGGAAAAGCATAGCAAGGAAGTCAATGTTTTGGGCCAAAGCTCTTTTTCAGGGTCTATCAAAACTAAATACAGTGAGACACAAAAGGTGGCCATCAGGATGAGAGTGATGCTGAGAGTGTTTAACCTCTTTATCTGAAAGTTTGTACATCCTGTTACTGCAGATACAGCCTCCAGATTGAGTTGAAGATGGCTTGAATGATCACCATGGTGAGGAGAGGAGTATGGGCCAGTCCTGAATCCATTATAGAAAATAAGAGCATTTCATACCTGATCTCCAGATTCTCACCCATAATGGACAAGGGACATCAATCAAACATGGTCTGGTTATTTGGTTCCCAGCCTCAGACTTTTGCCCGAAATGTCGATTTTCCTGCTCCTCAGATGCTGCCTGACCTGCTGTGCTTTTCCAGCACCACTTTAATCATGACTCTAATCTCCAACATCTGTAGTACCCACTTCTGCCTGGTTATTTGGTTCATGATTGCTTGCTACTTCCAGATTTTGGCCCCTCTGAACCATAATCCCGGTATGTTCAGGTGATCTGATTTGGCAAAGAAGAGGGAAAGGGATTGTTTAACATAATTTCCAAAGAATACAGCCTTAGTTTGAACTGTTTGCAGTAATAACCAGTTTGTGCACTGACAGTGGATCTGAGCAGAAACCAGTAACATTGTCCATGTACCTGAATATGACCTGAGTACCTCCACTATTTGGACTAGTCACACCTATTATGCTCACGTCCTTTCTGATGGAAACTGTAAAAGGTTCCATTCAATGTCATTGAAATCTGCCACTTACTGCTGCTGAAACCACAATCTTAGCTTTGCAGGGTCTCCATTATCAATACTTATGAAGGTGATGACAGTTTTGAGTTTTATCTTTCTAGAATCTTCCAGACTGGTACCTGAAAATATTTGTAACACCTCTTAATTTACTACTCACTATTACACAAGGGAAGCCACTGAGGCTCTCTTTTGTTAGAGAGCTATCTATATTCTATTTTCCTTTGATAGGCTCAAGCAGGAGTGAGTACATGGCTTTGTGAGGATGGGAGGATTTATCATGGCCTAAACTATTAGCCACAAAAACTTTGCTGTTTTAGTTTCAGATATTAATTCTAACCCATGCTAGAACCAGAAAAAAAAGTTGAATTTCCTCGATGTCCAGCTGATTTGTGACTGTAGTTAAAGAATCATGCACATCACTGTTGTTACGACGTGGAGATCGAACTCCTTTGCTAATTAAAACTAACGCCCCAAAAAAGCTCACCTTGCCTCATAGTATGTTAATTGTGAGTGAGTGAAAGAAAATCCCTGATTTTCACTGTTTAAAGAAAAAATATAACAATTTATTCTCCTAACTCTAAGGATGAACACTAAACAAAATTATTAATAAACCCGAGTCCCCTTTTTTCTTAAATAGTCACTCTGATCCCAAATCTTAAAATGCTGCTACCATAACAATTGTTAAACATTAAATTAACTGATTCTCTCAAAGTCCATATAGTCTCTTATGCTGTTTTTCTTCTGGTCTTCCAAATCTGCTGCTTTCTTCCATCCTTCCAATTCTGCAGTCTTCTCCCTGATTCATCTTCCTTGATTTTTCTTTACTGTCATTCTATAAAATTTCTTGGTACCTTTTAATGGATGCCTTCTGAGAGATTTCTTTGAGTATTAAGATGTTTATTTCTTTGGATAGCAGTTGGCTCTGACTAATTTTCAAAATGCCTTTCTTTTTCAAAACCCCAAGACTTGTACCCTCTCATTGAGGGTTGAGGGTTGTCAATACAATCAAATTCAAATTCAACTGTTTTTGGTTTCCTGGGCATAATTTAAATTAATCAGTTAAATTCAAATCAGGTTGCCTTAACATCAAAACACAACCTCGAGCCAATGGTTACATTTTATCAAATCTCAGCACTCCCTGCACTAGTCAACTAGTCACAGACACATGGGGTGGCACGGTGGCTCAGTGATTAGCACTGCTGCCTCTCAGCACCAGGGTCCCAGGTTCGATTCCAACCTCAGGTGACTGTGTGGAGTTTGCACATTCTCACCATGTCTGTGTGGGTTTCCTCTGGGTGCTCTGGTTTCCTCCCACAGTCCAAAGATGTGCAGGTCAGGTGAATTGGCCATGCTAAATAGCCCATAGTATTAGGTATACTAGTCAGAGGGAAATGGGACCAGGTGGGTTGCTCTTCGGAGGGTCGGTGTGGACTTGTTGGGCTGAAGGGCCTGTTTCCACACTGTAGGGAATCTAATCTAATGTCACAATTTCTCAGCTCAGAAAAGGCACCTGTCTCAAAGTGATCATGCACTTTTTGACTTTGTAACACTCCCATATACTGGTCATGATGTTGAGGCGCCCCTGTTGGACTGGGGTGGACAATGTGTGATTTTTAACTGTATACTGATAGCAGTTATGATGTCTTCATTCTGTGACATTATGCTGTATAAATCGTATTTCAGCGTTAAACCAAAGAATGACCACAGGGCATTTAGGGTTATGTACCTACTGGCTATAAGCTAATGAATGTAGCAAACCAGGGAAATATATAATCATAGAACCACAATTTGTTAGGACACAGGAACCTTTTTGTTGGTCATGCCTGTGTTGGCTCTCTGAATGAGCATTGTGACTTAGTGCCATTCTCCTACCTTTTTCCTGTAATCTTACACGTTGTTCCTTTTCAAATTATCATCAAATTCTCTTTTGAATGGCATGCTTGAACCTACCTCTTCCTTAAGTGTGAGACGATGAATTTGAGATCTTACTCATTAGCTGCATGAATATATTTTCTCTCATATTGCTTTTACGTTAAATTTGTGCCCTTTTACTACTTAACCCTTTTGATAGGGGGAGCAGTTTCTACTCCATCTAGATCCCTCTCAATTTTGAATATTTCTATCACATTTCCTCTTAGCCTTCTCTTGTCCAAGAAAGCAGCTTTAATTTCTAATGATAACTTAAGTATGCATATAATGAGAAATACTGCCACACAAAATATGCCAGAGGAAGTCATTGGAATGCGAACACTGGACTGAATTTTGTTGAGAGGACTGAGGTCCTGCTGGAGCCAGTGAGAAGTGTATAAAGTTTGAACAGGTAGGGAAAAAGATAAGTTTAGGGTTGCTTGAACCCTAAAGGCTCAGCTACCCTGACTTTGACCAGATAAGAGGTAAGGGTAGTAGTTTAATGAGATGAAGAATATCCATTGTGCAATGCCAGTTAACGAGGTGAAGAACTTCCATTGTTAAAAATTACACAACACCAGATTATAGTCCAACAATACAAATTCACCCCACAAACTTATATGTATATATGTGCGTGTGTGTGTGTGTGTGTGTGTGTGGTGGGGGGTTGTAAATGTCTGTGAGAGCGAGTGTATGTGTGTGTGTGAGTGTAAAGGGGTCTGAGACTGTCAGAGGATGCATGTGTGAGTGTGGGAGTGTGTGGGAGTGTCTGTGTGCATGTTTGTGTGTGTATAGGAGTGTCTGTGTGCATATAGGAGTGCCTGTGATTGTGTGTGTGTGTAGACGTGTCTGTGTGCGTGTATTGTGCAATGATGGTCACCTGTAGTGTGACATGAACCCAAGGTCCTGTTGAGGCCCTTCCTATGGGTACGGAACTTAGCTATCAGCCTCTGCTCGGCTGCCTGCCCCAAAGTCCGCCTTGGAGGATGGTCACCCGAAGGTTCAAGGTCAAATGTCCTGGATCACTTATGTGTTCTCCAACTGGGAGAGAGCACTCCTGTCTGTTGATTGTTGTGCAGTGCCCATTCATCCATTGCCATAGCCTCTACTTGGTTTCACCAATGTACCATGCCTCAGAGCATCCTTCCCTACAGCATATAAGATAGACAACTTTGGCTGAGTCACATGAGTACCTGCCACGTATATGGTGGGAGGTGTCCCACGTGTAATGGTGGTATCCATGTCCATACTCTGACATGTCTTGCAGAGCCTACCGTGACAGGGTTGTATGGAGTTGTCCTGAAAGCTGGGCAGTTTGCTACGAACAATGATCTGTTTGAGGTTTGACAATTGGATAAAGGCGAGCAGTGGAGGTGTTCTTCACGACCTGCAACACACCATCAATGAGGATGAGCACCTCACCAAGACCTTCCCCAAACCTCCACTGCTCGCCTTTAAACAATTACGTGTGGGGACACCTCCCACCATGTACGTAGCAGGTACTCATGCAACTCAACCAATGTTATCTATCTTATACGCTGCACACAAGGATGCCTTGAGACATGGTACATTGGTGAAACCAAGCAGAGGCTACAGCAATGGATGAATCGACACCACACAATAATCAACAGACAGGAGTGTTCCCTCCCAGTTGGAGAATACTTCAGCAGTCCAGGAGATTTGACCTCGGACCTTCAGGTGACCATCCTCCAAGGCGGACTTTGGGACAGGCAGCAGCGAAAAGTGGCCGAGCAGAGACTGATCGCTAAGTTCCGTACCCATAGGGAGGGCCTCAACTGGGAACTTGAGTTCATGTCACACTACAGATGACCACCATTGCACTATACACACGCACACAGGTACTCCAATACACACACAGTCACTCATATACACACACAGACATGCACACAGACACTCACACACACTCCTGCAAATTCGCACATGCACCCTCTCACAGACTTAGACCCCTTTACACTCACATACACACAATTACACTTTCTCTCACAGACAGTCACAACCCACCACCCCAGACACACACACATACGTTTGTGGGGTGACTTTGTACTTGCAGAGTTACATTGTACTTTGCTCAAAAACTGCATGAATCCATGTAAGACACTGTTAACTCATTTTTTAGATTAGAATCAGTCTATACATTATGGCACAGACAACAGAACACAGGGGGATAACACCTTCAACATCTTATCTGACATGACACCAATTGTTACAGTTAACCTGAGAATGTAACTTTTAAAAAGAGTTTTATGATTTACTTACGGAAGAAGTGTAACTATCATCGTCATTCTAACTAATGAGAGACTTAACAAACAATCAAGGTATTTTTCAATATTTAATTTCAGTTTCATCACACTGTAAACTTTTGCTACAAATTCTGTCTTACAATTGTATGGTCCACAACCACCTGATGAAGAAGCAGCATTCCGAAAACTAGTGCTTCCAATCAAACAGGGTGTGTGATTTTTAACTTTGTACACCCCAGTCCAAAACCGGCATTACCAAATCATAACATCCATGATGTAATGCCAGTTAACGAGGTGAGGAACACCTATTGTGTAATGCCATATGGCTTAATCTTTACTGTTGATACTTGCTGATTGTAACAGTCACCTAATCAATATAGGTGTTGCCTTATTTGGATGCTGCTCCCTGTAAGTGACTATATAATTCATTAAAAATCTGCCCTTGGAAAGAAGACCAAGAACTCATGTCTTTGTGTACCTGGATGATTGTACTCTCTCTCCAGGGCCTGGAATAAAGGTGAAGGAGGTAGGGCCATACTGTGTCTCTGAGCGTTTACTTCAAATGATACGGAAATGGGATGACACCAGGAATGACTTCACTTTAGCCAGTTGGTGGAACTTGAAATGGCATTTTACTGGAACCAGAGAATGTCGCTGGAGCCAACATCCACTTAAGGATGAATCATCAACCTCAACAGCTGCCAGCTTAAATAAGAAGGACAACAGTTCAGCAGGATCACTGAGAGTGGTGGCTGCTGTTGAAGTTACAAAGGGGGAAGCAGGTGCCTCAAGGGTCAAGCTCCCTCAAAATAAGGTATGGGATTTGGGGAACCTTGGACCAGGCAGGCATGCAGGGGAGGGGAGGTTGGTAAGTATTAACACTCTTATTGTTGCCAGGAAGGCCATTGCCACTAGATACCTCTCAGAGCAATGGAGGGTCCTTAAAAGGATTCTCTGAGAATCCAGTGGGAGTCCTTTAGGTTTCACCCAGATGTCAACCCATATAATAGACAGAACTGCTCAAGACATTGAAGGTCATCAATTAAAAGCTCTTGGTGGTTCACTTGACGTTTTGGCTTGTGTTAGAGCTATCAACTTTTCTATTACTGCTAAAATATCATGGATCCAGAAAGATATTGGTCTACCCTGCCCACATGCCTTTCATAACATTTTTCCAGTCTTTTTCAATCCATCGCCAAAGAATCCAGAAAATTGACAAATATTTCTGCAGTCCATCCTTTTCAGCAATACTAAGGGTAGCTGTCAATGTTCTGCTGCAGAATGCGCCATTTGGCATCGTGAAAAGACAGCCATTGCAACCAGCTATGGAGAAAAACATTTCAGGAGCTGTCTCAATGGTTGACTGTCAACAAGGATATGGATGAAATGACAGACATAGAAAGCCAAATATGACCTTGAGAGGCCAACACATTATGCTCCTTGTGCCACTGCCACTCATCTTGGTTGGGCCATCAGCAATTCTACAGGAACAATCTGTGGTTCCAACTAGCATTATTGTAATTGACCACTCAGCTTTCAGGCTGTCAAATGCCTTCTGGAAGTCTGTTGTACAGTGAAATTCCCTGCATTACTTTAGAAAGTGGAGCAGCCGATCTGCTGAAATTTGGTATGAATTTCAGATAAAACCCATATTCTGTGTGGACATCTGATAACATGGCCCAGGACTGTGACTTGGGCTTGGGCTTTGGCAAATTCATCCTTAGCCAGGTCTATAGCTAAGCCTGCCTCCCAAAATCAAGCAAATAGTTCCAATAAATGCTGCAAATTTTCCTTCCAAATGTGACTAAAAATCACTAGGTTGTTAATGTATACCACACAATTGGATAATCCAGAAAACTTTATTGTTTAGTCTTTCAATTGTGGCTGGCACATTTTTCATATCAAATGACATGATTTTAAATTGATATAGTCCATTTGATGTTACAAAAGCTGAAATTGTCTTTGTTCTTTCTGATAAAGAGGATTCTCTGAGTATTCTGAGTATTCAGTATTCTCTAAGTAACTCCACCTCAGAAATATAAGTTGCTTGTCCCACCTTTTCAATACTCTTCCAAATGTGGAATCAGATATGAGTCAGTTTTTGTAACTGACTTTGCAATAGTCCACAAATGATCATTGGGTACCATTTGGTTTTGCCATCATTACTATGTCACTGCAACTCAATTTAATGCATGCTTTAAGACACAATTTAATCTGTTTTAACTTGTGCCAACTTTAGAGGGTTATGCCTATAAGAATGTTGGTTAATTGGAACAGCATTTCCTACATCTACATCATGCAGAATTAGATTAGTACTTCCCAGCTGAATCACACATATTTCCCCATGCACTTCCAGGTCTTTTTGATTTTCTTCTGAAATGTAACTCAATGGCTTATCCCAAATTTGACAACTTGCTCATTGTCAAATTTAATTTGAGCCATGTCTAATTCAGAATCCTCTGAACTTGGTTCTTCACTCTGCATTGTAACCAGTAATACAATCTCCATTAGCTTTCCTTCCCTAGCAAAATAACTTTCAAGCATATTCATATGACACACAGATTTCTTTCTGTCTTGGATCCTTATCAAGCAGTTCACCTCACTCAATCTCCTTTTGACTTTATAAGGTCCACCAAATCCTGCTTTTAAAGGTTCACATATCACTGAAAGTAACATAGAGTCATAAAGATGTGCAGCACTGAACAGACCCTTCAGTCAACTCATCCATGCCAACCTAATATCCTAACCTAATCTAGTCCTATTTGGTCCATATCCCACTAAACCATTCCTATTCATATACCCATCCAGATGCCTTTTAACTGTTGTACCAGCCTCCACCACCTCACCAATTTGCATGTCATCCTTGCGCACTAACACTTTATCTCCATTAGCAAAATTGGGAATTTTTGATTTATTGTTGACCTCCTGTTTCATCATATGCTGTGTTATATTTAAATGTTGTCTTGCCAACACCCCTACTATATTTAACCATTCCTTACAATTTGACATATAGTCCAAATATTGGTATCTGAATTCCTACTCACCAATTTCTCTCAAATCAATTTCTGTAGTCCTGTCACTTCATGCCCAAATCTAATTCAAATGGACTGAATTTGGACAATTCATTTCCTGCACCTCTAATGGCAAGAAGTACAAATCCCAATCCCTTTGTCCTAATCATCTGGATTGTCTTGACTGTAAACCCTTAACATGGTCTTTAATGTCTGATGCCACCTTTTTCATGCTCTCTTTAATTCTGGACGTGACTATGTAGATTTGAATTATTTTATTCATAAGCTGTCCATAACTTCCCTGTACAACGCTGATATAAAATTTGACCTTTGATCTGATTGAATCTCTGTGGGCAGTCTGTATCTTGTGAAAAATTTGAGTAACTCTTCAACAATTCTTCTATTGTGGAATGGAATAGCCTCTGGAACTCTAGTGGACACATCCATTATAGTCAACAAATACTGATTCCCACTTTTTGTTTTAGGTATGGATCCTAAGCAATCAATCAACATATTGTAAATGGTTCCTCAAAGCTGAAAATGTGTTGCTGGAAAAGTGCAGCAGGTCAGGCAGCATCCAAGGAACAGGAGAATCGACGTTTCGGGCATGAGCCCTTCTTTAGGGCTCATGCCCGAAACGTCGATTCGCCTGCTCCTTGGATGCTGCCTGACCTGCTGCACTTTTCCAGCAACACATTTTCAGCTTTGATCTCCAGCATCTGCAGTCCTCACTTTCTCCTCAATGGTTCCTCAAAGGCAGGAATAAGTATTAAAGGTACGTGTTTCATTACCGCCTGCAGTTTTCCAATTACCTGACATGTATAACATTTCTGACAAAATTCACCAACATCGTTATGTAGTCCAAGCCATTAAAAATATTTTTGTATTTTAGTTTGAGTTTTTCTTACCCCTAAATGACTTTTACTCCTAATGGTAATACACCCACTACCCGCAACAACACTTTCTATAACCCACTAATAATATGACTTGATGAACTTTTGCCCATTTCTCATCTGCCTGAATCTGTGATGGTTTCTATTTCCTCTTCAAGACCTAATTTTGAGATAGTAGCCTCCAGGGATACACTCAGATTTCTCGTCCTTGTACACTTTTTGATACAATTGCTTCAATTTTTCATCTTTCTGTTATAAATCAGTTAATTTCTCTGAGTTAAAAATATCCATGTTGTCCTCCAGCTGTATCTGTTTGGCTCAATCATTCTATTAAAATGGTCTCAGATAATTTTACTTCAAGTCTCTTATCTGTATTCTTTGATTTCTCCCCTTGTTTTAAGTGGTGACTTAGTGACCTCGTTACCTCACAGTCACGAAGAATCCCATGATATGCTTTCTGTAATACTCGGTGCCTGATTTTCCACTGGCTTTACAATCACAGCAGTAGCACTCCTACCTGTGACACTGCTGTATCAGTAACAGGAAAAGTTGTATTCTTGGAACTGAGTGTTCTTCCAATACTTCTACCACCATTTTTCACTGGACACTAACCTCACTTTACATCATTGAGGACTTCTTGTCTCACCATGAATTCCACTTACTAGCACTTCTTCTGCAATAGTCCTTCTGAGGTACATATCTCCTCATCTCTCAACATCAAAGATTGACATGATCCTGTGTCTCTTAATATTGTAACTTCTTTACCTGCTGCTCCTGGCCTTCGTGAATAAAGCTTACCTTCACAAGCAAATGGTTTAAGAACATATGGTACTTCCTCCTTAAAAAACCTCTGTACATCCTTGTGGAAGCCTTTGTCTTCCACTGTGCTTCACTGCTTCAACAAAATTCACTGGCTTAATCCTGTTTTCCTACATCCATGCTTTTTCCAACTTACCAACACTGATTTCACATGGCCTAATTTATTGCAGTAAAAACAACAGAGCTTTTAACTTCTCTTTCCCCTTCATGGGTTTCCTTTTTATCCTGTGGTAAGTTTTTTTTTTATCCTCACTGAGATCTACATTTCTCTTACCTCTTTCCTCCAATTTCTATCCTTCATGGATTGAAGTTGATGTTGAAATCCAACTCATAATCAGCCATTTCTGCTGCTAATCTTGCAATTTTAACTCTGTTCTTCCACATAAGTTCTCATTACCTCAGGAAGTGAATTTTTGGATTCATCCAAAATAATTGTCCCACTTAGAGCTTCATATATTTAATGAATTTTTAATGCCCTATCCACTTATCAAAATTACTTTGTTTGATCCTTTCAAACTCAATGTATGTTTGACTAAGGTCCCTCCTTAGATTCCAGAAATGTTGTTCGTAGGCTTCTTTATCAACCTCATTTGCACTTAAAGTGGCTTTCTTGACCTCCTCTGTACTCTTCACTACCTGCCTCATTATGTTTATGTTCTACCTTTACCTCTATCCTTTTAAGGTGGCTTTTTTAAGTGCCAATTTCTGAAGTTCAAACTCTCTGTCTTTCTATTTTTGTTGTGCTAAAGTTATTCATTCCTTTTCCATTTCATCTATTTTTAACTGTAATTCAAACTGTTCCATTTTGCAACACCAAATCCAGCTTGTCTGCCAAATCCAGCAGATTTGCTTTGCTCAGCTTTTGTAAAGCCCCCAAATTCACTCCTTCTACCCTCAAAACTCCTGGAGACTGAAGAAGCCATTACTACACCAAACACTGTTTAAACCAACAGAATTCAACAACTGGAACAAATGACACTTGAGTCACCGGAGAGTCCAATATTCCTAATCCCAACAACACCCTCCAATTTGTTATAGACCAGGCCAGACCTCGTCAAAATATTTCAAGAAAGTAGCCTAGACACAAAATTTTTCTTATTTTAAAGGCAAATGCGAAGTGGATATTTCAGGTCTGATGCAGCTGGTCAAACCACTTGGCTTAAAGCAAACAGAATTTATTTAAACACTATAGTTGAAACATGAACAAAAGAAAACAATCTAGAATAACTTAACTCAACTGACTCAATACATAACTTAAGTAGGGAGCTGTTTCAATTTCTGTAACATCCCATAAACACACCCTTGTCAAAGGATAAATTCAAACACAAGTTCTTACAGGCAAGAGAGATTTCAGAGAAAGAAGCCAGTCAAGAATCATCTGCTGAAGTATGGACTCTTTCCCTGGACTGCAGCTTTTCACACTGACAACTAAACCAAATTAGAGAAAACTTGAACTGGGAGAACTAGATACTCCCCTGCCATTGTTAAAGAAACATTTTGGCACCTCTGTCTTTTTTACATCTTTAGGAAAAAACCAAAAGACAAAATAACCTTGTTAAAATGACAGCAGCATCACCAGGGTCAGTAAAAACAATTGAATTCTGTTCTCAATTTTTCCTTGCCCTTGCAGTCTCTGGTCTTCTGATTTCTAGTACACGCTTACCATTATTATGTGCACACGTTTCTAGATTGCTGTGAGATTAGATATACACACTTATTTCCAGCCACTTCACTAAATTAAGTCTATCACTGACTTTTTCAATCTACCACCAATTAAAACTCTTAAGTGATTAATGGCCACTTAAGGGCCTCAACTCAGCCCAAAAGACAATTTTCCTGCCAGACAAGAAATATGGTTGAGTTTTACTTATGTGAAATCAGGGCAGGCTACCATCTGGGCTGAGTGGGACCTCCATCTGCTTGAACCTGGGAATAAATTGCAGGGAGGTGGCGAGTGAAAGCCATCCACCAGTGCATGCCTCTGACCTTCCTGAATCCCCTCTCCCTAATCGGGCAGAATGGTGGCACATTGGCACAGTGGTTAGCACTGCTGCCTCACATCGCCAGAGACCCGGGTTCAATTCCCGCCTCAGGCAACTGTCTGAGTGGAGTTTGCACATTCTCCCCGTGTCTGCGTGGTTTCCTCTGGTTGCTCCGGTTTTCTCCCATAGTCCAAAAATGTGCAGGTTACTCAAACTGTGAACTGGCCATGCTAAATTGCCTGTAGTGTTAGGTGTAGGGGAATGGGTCTGGGTGGGTTGCTCTTCGGAGGGTCAGTGTGGACTTGTTGAGCCGAAGGGCCTGTTTCACACACTTCAGGGAATCTAATCTAATCTGCACCCCCAGAGATTTACCTGTCACTGGAGCAGATCTTTTGCACTTGCCATCAGAGTAGTTCTTCAGTAGTGAGGCTACTGGTTGGATAAAAAGCCTTGTTGGTAAGCACTTAAGTATCTAATTGGTACATCATCTGGTAGGTTTTCTTGCTGGTGGTGGCATGGAGTTAATCACCTCCTGAAGTCCCCTGTCCCAACACTTTGTGCACAGAACATTAAATCCCTAAACCCATGTTGCCACATCTGAAAATACTTTACAAAGCTTTTTAAAAATCACACATCTTGGTTTATGGTCAGAAAGGCTGTAAATAATAATGTAATTTGAAACAAACATTGATTACTGTATAAAATAGCTTTTCATAGACAGAATTATGTTAAGATAATCATTTTCCTATCACATCTCCTTCGATTAATGGCAGGTGTAACAAGTATACATGAAGGAAAAATAAACCAAAACAATTGTGAATGCTGTCAATCAGAAATGAAACAAATAGAAATTGCTGTAAAAGCACAGCAGGTCTGATTGCATCTGTGGAGAGAAATCAGAGTTACTGTTTTAGATCGAGTAACCCTTCCTCAGAATTCTAGAATACCAGAGACTCTGGGTACAATTGTCAGGGCCGGGAGGCAAGAAGTCAACTTAATTAATAGCCAAGGACCAGAACCCTGCCACCACCTCAACCTTTACCCTAATTAATTTCCGCCATGCCTTTATCTTTCCACTATGCCCGCAACTGAAGTTCTTAAATGATTAATGATTTAAGGGCCTAATCTCACCTGGGCTGCAATTTCTGTAGATGGGATTAGAAAAAGTCGTCCCATTCAACTGTCAAATTGATTCAGACAGGTTGTCAGCTTCTGAGGACATTATGCACAATACCGAGGAACTGGACTTAAGGCAAGTGGTTGGACAGTGAAAGGCACCCTTTTCCTGGTTTCCAAGCTCATCTCACCCCACTTCCAATCCCACTAATGCCTGCATAAGAGAAGGGAAAGACTTAGTTGTGTAAAAGGGATAAAAACTGGTGCAGATTAAGAATGAGTTAGCATTAATGGTAAAATGACAGGAGCCATCGCAGGGAGGTGATGGTCTGGTAGTATTATTGCTTAGCCTACTCATCCCGAGACCCCAAGTAATGTACTGGGGACAGAGGTTCAAATCCTGCCATGGCAGATGATGGAATTTGAATTAAATTTAAAAAAAAATAGAATCAACCTGAATCAATTGATGACCATGAAACCATTGTCAGGAAAAATTCATGTGGTTCATAAATGTCCTTTAGGGAAAGAAACATCCTGAGTGAGATATAGACCAAGTGATACTTGGCATGATACTTCAAATTCAGTGTTTGTTTGTTCATGGCTTGTAGAGCTTTTTTCAGGGTTTTGATTTTGTAATGCTACATTCTTCAGAGAAAGGAGTACTAGTTTAACAGGTGTAGTTTCAGCAGTCTGCTGATTGGGAAAACAAATCAAAACAGTGATATCTAAGGAAAGTGGTTTGCTGATTACATTTTTAAAATCAAAAAGCATATACATTTTTTGGGAAGAGGAATTGACTGCGAAATGATAGGAATAAGTGAAAGTGAAAACATAACAAAGGAATATAAGTAAGCAAAGTAGAGGAAGGAAAGTACAATTAGCATAAGGGAAGCAAGTTAATAGAGTATCCTTGCAGTTGGTGTCACAGTGAAGCACAGGGACATACATGAAACAGAACAGCACAGAAACAGGCCCACTATGTCTGTACTGATCATGACAACATTTTAATGTACTTCCATCTACCTGCACATGGTTTGTGTCCCTTTAATTCCTGCCAGTTCATATGTCAGTCTAAATGCTTATTAAGCAACCTTATTATATCTCCTTCTACCACCTCCCCTGGCAGGGCATTCCAGGCATCAACCATACTTTGTATAAAAAATACTTGCTTTGCACATCTCTTTTAAATTTCCTTCCTTCTCACCTTAAAACTATATGCCCCAGTATTTGACATTTCCATCCTTGGAGAAAGACTGCAACTATGCACCCCATCCATGCCTGTCATCATTTCATGTGCTTCTATCAGGCTAACCCTGAGCCTCTGAGACTCAATGAAAACAATCCAAATTTGTCCAACCTCTACTAATAGCTGATACACTCCAATCCAGGCACCACTCTGGTGCACCCCTTTTTGATTTGATTTATTACTGCGGCATATACCTAGGTACAGTGAAAAGTTTAATAGAACAGAGTGAAGAATACAATGATACGACAGCAGAGAAGGTGTACAAAGAGTGAGATCAACATTATAATTTAAAAGTTGAGAGGTCCATTCAGAAGTCTAATAACAGTGGGGAAAAGGCTGTTCTTGAATCTGTTGGTATGTGTGTTTAAGGTTCTATATCTTCTGCCAATAGAAGAGGTTGAAACAGATTATAACTGGGTCAGGAGGGGTCTTTGATTTGTTGGTTGCCTTTGCAAAGCAGTGAGAAATATAGAATCAATGGCTTGGAGGTTTCTTGCATGATTGACTGGGCTGTTTTCACACGCTGTGTAGTTTCTTATGGTCCTGGGCAGAGCAGTTGCCTTATCAGGTCAGGATGCATCCAGATAGAATGGTTTCTATGGTACATCTATAAAAATTGGTAAGTCTTTATAGACAGTCAGAGTCTCCTTCGCCTCCTGTGGAAGTAAAGACATTGTTGTGCTTTCTTGACCATCACATCGGTGTGGGTGGACCAGGACAGATTGCTGGTGATCATCACTGCTAAGAACTTGATGCTGTCAACCATTTCCATCTCAGCACCATTGATATGGATGGGGTGTGCACTCCACTTTGCTTCCTGAAATCAATGGCTAGCTCTTGTTTTGCTGACTTTGAGGGAGAGATTGTTATCTTTACACCATGCCATCAAACGTTCTGTCTCATCATTGTTTATATCCAGTCTACGTTGGTTGTGTCATCAACAAACTTGTAGATGGAGTTAGGATAAAATTTAGCCACACAGTCATGAATATATAGGGAGTAAAGGGCTGAGCATGCAGCCTTGTAGAACATCGATGTTGAGGATTATTGTGAAGGAGGTGTTGTTGTCTATTCTCATTGATAGTGGTGATTTGTACCTTCTTCAAAGCCTCCACATCTTTCTTATAGTGTTATTTCACAAAATATTCAAAATGTGACTTAACTAAAGTAACTATACAACTGCAATATGACTTGCTAACCTTTACATTCAATGCTCCAACCAATGAATGCAAACACGTTTCTTCACCACCTTATCCATGTGTGTTGCCATTTTAAGGGAGCTATGGACTTGCACCCCAGGATTTCTCTGTATATCAATGCTCCTAAGGGTCCAGCCATTTACTTTCCTCTTGCATTTGACCTCCAAATTACATCACCTCACACGTGGCTGGATTAAACCCTATTTGCTATTTCTCTGCCCACTCATCTATATTCTCTTGAATCCTTTGACAACTTTTTTCACTACCCACAATTCTAATTCTTGAGTCATCTGCAAACTTACTAATCAGACCACATACATTTTCATCTAAATTATATATTGCAGAGCACCACTAGACACCGACCTCCGGTCAGATAAACACCACTCCACAACATCCCTCTGTCCTCTATGACCAAGCCAACGTTATATCCAATTTACCAATTCATCACGGATCACTTGTGACTTCATCTTCTGGATCAGACTATCATGAGGGGCCCTGAAGTCCAAATAGACTGCATCCACTGCCCTACCCTCAATCATCTTCATCACATTCACAAAAACCTCAAGATCCCCCACCGTACAAATCGACACTGACTATCCCTAGAAAGTTCATTCTTTTCCAAATGTGAGTAAATCCTGTACCTAAGAATCTTCTCAAATTATTTCACTATCACTGATGGAAGGTTCACCAGCCTATAGTTTCCTGGGTTATCCCTATTACACTTCCTAAACAAAGGAACAACTCCAGTCTTCTGAGACCTCGCCTGCAGCGAAATAGGATGAAAAAGAAATGCTGGTTCATGAATGACCTTTAGGGAAGAAAATCTGGAAAAAATGAGTTTGGCTAACAAATGACTTTAGAGATGGAAATAAATATTGGCCTGGCTAGCAATGCCCACATCTGTAAGTAAATAGAAGAAAAACTAACTACCATTGTTACCCCTCTTTAATAACTATCAGATTAAAAAAAAGACTTCCCCATGTTGTACCTTAATGTTGCTCACCCTTCTCAATGAAGCACGATACTCACTAAAGCCTCCAGTTTGACCTCAATAGTAGCCCTTTGACATCTGTCCATCTCTAAAATGGCTCTCCCACTTGCCTCCCTTTATATGTTTGTCAGTAGAAAGGAAAGACATTGGTTCGGCCGCATTTAGAATACTGTGTACAGTTCTGGTCACCACACTACCAAAAGGATGTGGACACTTTGGAGAGGGTGCAGAGAAGGTTTATGAGGATGTTGCCTGGTATGGAAGATGAAGAAAGGTTGAGAAGGTTAGGTTTATTTTCATTAGAAAAAAGGAGATTGAGGGGGGACCTGATTGAGGTGTATAAACTCATGAAAGGTATAGACAGGCCTTTTCCCAGGGTGAAGAATTCAATAACGAGAGGTCACGCTTTCAAGGTGAGAGGAGGAAAGTTTAACACGCGGCAAGTACTTCACACAGAGGGTGATGGGCGTTTAGAGTTGAGGGGTGCGTAGGTTAAGTTACTATATTTTACATTAGGATTAAACCTCAACACAGCATTGTGGGCCAAAGGGCCTGTTCTGTGCTGTACTTTTCTATGTTCTGTATGTTCTATAACAGCAAAAGAAAAAGCATGAAATATGATGAAAATTATGGAAGCCAAAGGATTGGGAAGCCTTTAAAAACTAACAGAAGACAACTAAAATTTTTTTTAGTTTTGCTATGTACAAAGTAAGAGAGAGGCAAGAAAGGACATTGGACCGCAGGGGGAATAGTAGTGGGGAACAAAGAAATGACAGAAGAACTGAATAGGTACCTTGCATCAGTCTTTAGGGTGGAAGGCACTAGAAGCACACCAGAATTTCAAGGGAGTCAGGAGCAGAAGTGAGTATAATGGTTATCACTAATCAGAAGATGCTGGGGATGCTGAAAGGTCGAAGGTGGATAAATCACCCTGGCCAGATGGCCTACGCTCCAGGGTTCTGAAGGAGTGAGCTGAGGAGATTGTGGAGGCATTGGAGGCAGGGAGGTTCCCAGAGGACTGGAAAATGGTTAATGTAACACCCCTGTTTAAAAGACAGTAGATGGGAAACTATGGTCCAGTTAGCCTGACCTCAGTATTTGATAAGATTTTAAAGTTCATAATTAAGGATGAGAAGTGCATCATAAAGTACGATTGAGTCAACATAGCTTTATCCAGTGTTGATCACGCCTGATACATCTGTTGAAATGGTTTGATGGGGTAATAAGGAGAAAGTGAGGACTGCAGAAGCTGGAGATCAGAGCTGAAAAATGTGTTGCTGGAAATGCGCGGCAGGTCAGGCAGCATCCAAGGAGCAGGAGAATCGACATTTCGGGCATAAGCCCTTCTTCAGGAATTCCTGGCCTGCTGCGCTTTTCCAGCAACACATTTTTCAGCTTTGATGGGGTAATAATTAAGCTAGATAAAGGAGAGCCATATTGATGTGATCTTTTTGGATTTCTCGGAAGCCTTTGACAAGGTGTTGCACAGGAGGCTGCTAAAGAAGATAAGAACCCATGGTGTTAGGGGCATTGAGAGAGGATTAGATCACTGACAGAAGGCAGAGAGGTCTCTTTCAGAATGGTAGCTGGTAACTAGTAGAGTTTCAAAGAGGACAGTGGTGTGACTAAAACTAATGGCATTATACATTAACAATCTGGGTGAAGGAACTGGGGTTATCGTTGCTAAATTTGAAGATGACACAATGATGGTGGAGGAATAGGTTCTGCTGGGAAAGTGGAGAGACTGCATAAGGACTTGGGCAGGCTAGGAGAGTGGGCAAAGAAATGGCAGATGTAATACAATGCAAAAAGCATGAGGTTATATACTTTGGTAGGAAGAAAGCAGGCATAGATTATTTTCTGTTATAGAACATACAGAACATAGAAAAGTACAGCACAGAACAGAGCAAGATTTCATATATCTGAAACACAAAGGGATTTAGGAGTCCTAGTTCAGAATTCTTGAGGTTAACATGTAGGTTCAGTTGGCAGCTAGGAAAGCAAATATGTTAGCATTATGCAGTAATCACTCTTATTGATACTGTCATTGTCAAATCCATCTGCAGCAGGCAGATGAATGAGGATGAAGTCATAGAATCATGGAATGCTTACAGTGCAGATGGAGGCAATTCAACCCATCAAGTCTGCACTGACCCTCCAAAGAGCATCCTGAACCACCAATCTATCCTTATAACCCTGCATTTAACAAAACTAACTCATCTAGCTTGTA
Source organism: Chiloscyllium plagiosum (assembly GCF_037043375.1). NCBI lineage: Eukaryota > Metazoa > Chordata > Chondrichthyes > Orectolobiformes > Hemiscylliidae > Chiloscyllium > Chiloscyllium plagiosum. The sequence goes on from NW_028270142.1 coordinate 74,382,162, forward strand.
CAACCCTGAATGCAATGGGACCATTTAGCATGCACATCTTTGGACTGTGGGAGGAAACTGGAGCACACTGAAGAAACCCTTGCAAACATGGGGAGAATGTAAAATTCTGCATAGTCACCCAAGGCTAGACTCAAACCTGGGTCCATGTGGTGCTGTCAGGCAGCAATGCTTACCGCTGAAGCACCATGCCACCCTAAGACATTTTTAGAAAGCCCTAAAGTATAGGTGCGCAAACTTTTCCTTCTCATTGTTTCCCTCCACAAGCTGCAGATCCACTTTCACAGCAACGTCCTAGGACTTGACCAGCTTGGTCAGTAGTAATACAACCGAATACATTTTTCGGATATTGAAATACCTAACCCAGGATATATTCTGCACAATTGTCTCCCTCAGTGTTTCCTTCAAGTGGTGTTCAACATGGAGAAACTTGATTAAAGTTATACTTCCACTCTCTAATTTGTAATTTTGCACATTTGGTTTGCATTGTACTAGACAAGTTGCAAAACTATGTACCGATTTTTATAGTTTTAATGTTATTAATATTTTTACCTATGTATATTATAGCATAGTAAAGCTAACTCCACACTTAGTCATAGGATACAGGGAAATTTTTCTGTCTGGATACAGAATTGGCTGGCCCATAGAAGATGAAAAGTATTCAGCCTGGAGCTCGGTGACGAGTGGTGTTCTGGGACCTCTGCTCATTGTGGTGTTTATAAATGACTTGGATGAGGAAGTAGAAGGATGGGTTAGTAAGTTTGCCGATGACACGAAGGTGGGTGGAGTGGTGGATAGTGTGGAGGACTGTTGTAGATTGTAATGTGACATTGACAAGATGCAGAGCTGGGCTGAGAAGTGACAGATGGGAGCTCAACCTGGAAAAATGTGAAGTGATTCATTTTGGAAGGTCAAATTTGAATGCATAATACAGGGTTAAAGGCAGAATTCTTGGCAGTGTGGAGAAACAAAGGGATCTTGAGGTCCATGTCCATAGATCTCTCAAAGTAGCCATCCAAGTTGATAGAGTTGTTAAGAAGGTGCATGGTGTGTTGGCTTTCATTAACAGGCAGATTGAGTTTACAAACCGTTAGCTTATGCGACAGCTCAAAAAAGTCCTGATTAGACCCACACGTGTAATATTGTGTTCAGTTCTGGTCACCTCATTTTAGGAAGGATGTGGAAACTTTAGAGAGGCTGCAGAGGAGATTTACCAGGATGCTGCCTGGACTGGAAGGCATGTCTTATGAAGAAAGGTTGAGGGAGCTAGGGCTATTTTCATTGGAGCGAAGAAGGATAGGTGACTTGATAGAGGTGTACAAGATGATGAGAGGCATAGATAGAGTGGATAGCCAGAGACTTTCCTAAGGTGGAAATGGCTATCATGAGGGGACATAATTTTAATATAATTGGAAGAAGTTTAGGGAAATGTCAGAGGGAGGTTCTTTACACAGAATGTTGGGTGCATGGAATGAACTGGCAGAAGTGGTATGAGTCAGATACATTAGAGACATTTAAGCGACTCCTCGATAGGCATGTGGATGATAGTAAACTGTAGGTTATGTAGGTTAGTTTGATTTTAGAGTAGGATACAAGGTTGGCACAACATCGAGGGCTGTAAAATTCACAACCTTTTGTTATAATCAATTGCAAATGAGGAGAACAATTCCACTCCCACCCTTCCCCTAGTTATAACATTTAAATGAATGTATAGTTTATCTTCAGCTTTTTCTGAATGTATGAATGATTATTGACTTTTATTTTTACTTTTAAAGAGTCAACCATTGAGTATAGGAGTTGGAATGTCATGTTATGTACAGGACAATGGTTAGGCTACTTTTGGAATGCAGCATTCAATTCTGCTCTCCCTGCTATAGAAAGGATGTTGTTAAACTTGAAAGCGTGCAGAAAGATTTACAAAAAATGTTGCTGGGGTTTGAGGGTTTGAGTACAGTGTGAGAGAGAGAGAGAGAGAGAGAGAGTGAATTTCCCTGAGATTGAGGGGTGACCTGATAGAGGGACATGGTGAATAGCTAAGACTGGGACTCTTTTTCCCAGTCCAAAACTAGAGGACAAAGGTTTAAGGTGAGAGGGGAAAGATATAAAAAGGACCTAAGGTGCAACATTTTCACATAGAGGCATGTATGGAATGAGCTGCCAGAGGAAGTGGTTGAGGCAGGTGCAATTACAGCATTTAAATGGCATCTAGATGCATACATAAATAGGAAGGTTTTAGAGGCATATGGCCCAAATGCTGGCAAAAGGGACTAGATTAATTTTGGATATGGACTGAAGGGTCTGTTTCTGTGATGTAGTCTATTACAGTCAAGATATAAATTTGCCTTTTTCTCAACATATGCTGGCTAACTTGTTGTGTATTCCCAGCATTTTATACTTCATCTTAAACATTTTGATACCTTCTCTAAAACAATTGGAGTTTTCTTCCCCAAATTGTTTCGATTAATTTAATTATGCTTGAGGCTGTCTCCATCTGGACATTGTCAACAAAATTTATAAGCCAACTCCTTTATCACAGAGTGAGAGTAAGTTCCAAATAAAGTACAACAAATGCCTGATTTTTAACATAATTGTAACATTACCATCTGTTTAAGCGTCATCTATTACACTTGCTGTTTTGCCAATTTGCAAAAGTTGCTAAACATAGTTACTTTTGCAATCAGTCCTCTTGCTAATTGTGCTAGAAACCTGGTGATTTTCAGTGCTAATGAGAATATACAAAAGTAGATGCAACAAAATTGGTGATTAAAACAGACATGGGTATTTCTTGCATTATCAGTTTATGGTGTAAATCAAGAATTCATTGCCTGAGACTGGTGGTGGAGGCAAGTTCAAATTCTAAAGTGATAAAAAATGCAAGGCTTTGGGAAAAAGTTTGATAAGATGACTTGTTCTTTCAGAAATCCAGCACAATACAACTAGTTGAATGGCTTCCTTCAGCATAGCTGCAATTCTATGATTCTCGAAGGTGCTGGTGAAGGACTTTCTCGAATCACTGCAGTCAATGTTGGGTATGTACAAGCACAGCAATGATAAAAGAATTCCAGGATTGTAACCCAGTGGTAGTAAAGGAATGACAATTCAGTTCCAAATCAAAATAGTGTGGGGTTTGAAGAGGAAGTTGCAAGTGCTCTTGTGTAACCTTGTTCTTTTAGTTGGTAGAACTCTCAAACTTGTACAATGTTGTCAAAGGAGCCTAGCTCCTATCACTCAACATCAAAGGTAGATGGAATGAATGTTTAAAGTGGCTAGTGGGATGCCAATAAAGGAGATTGTTTTGTCCTAGATGAAGTCAAGTTTATTGATTTTCCCAGTCTATATGAAGATTAAAATAGCTCACATTCATTGAAATACCTTTGATGCAAGACCCTTTTTGAAAAAAAGTTATACTCTGTCCTGCAGTGTAACTACTGTTCAGGGCCTTAAAGTCTTCTCCCACGAGTAACTTCTTTGCTTTTCAAATTCTTACCTCTTAAATTCTTTCATATCTTGATCTTTGAAGCCAAGGTCATGGCTCACTATTGCACCAATCTCATTCTTTATTAAAAGATCTATTCTACCTACTTGTCCTTGCAGCCTAATCACAACCTGTGTTGTGTGATTTTTAACTTTGTACACCCCAGTCCAACACCGGCATCTTCAAATCATAATCACACCCCCAACATTAACCCAGCATTAATCCCTTGACTCAATGCACTTTTAATTCAAACAGCCACTTATCTCCCTTCACTATGTCCATTTATTCAGTTAGAGTGAGCACATCACCCAAACACAGACTACATAATCATTCACATTTTTACCTCGCACTTACAGGATGAGAATGGAGAAAGTAGCATAATGGTAAAGTTACTGGACTAGTAATTTAGAGGCCCAGGCTAAGGCTTTGTCGATGTGATTTTAAATCCCAGCATTGCAGCTGCTTGAATTCAAATTCTATTAATTAATAAATCTGGAATTGGAAGTTAGTATCACTGATTGTGATTGTAAAATTCTAATTGCTTGCAATGATAACACATCACTAAAGTCCTTCAGAGAAGGAAGTTTGTTGTTCTTACCTGATCAGGCTTATATTTCACTCCAGATCTACACTGACCCTTAACTGGCCGAATACTTCACTCAGGAGAAAGTGAGAACTGCAGATACTGGAGATCAGAATCAAAAAGTATGGCTCTTGAAAAGCACAGCCGGTCCGGCTGCATCCAAGGTGTGGGAGATTTGACATTTCGGGCATAAGCTCTTCATCAAGAATGTTAGTGCCGGATCCATCTTGTAACTCAGTGCTTGTCACATGAAGAACAATGCACAGGTTTTGTTTGAGTGAACATTTCATGAGGCCACCGTGCATATATTTGTGCTAGAAGCAGTTGATGGGATAGGGCACTTCAGCAAAATGATATTGGATATCTGTAGTGTCATCGGAGAAGGTAATACAAAGATGAAATTATTGTTCATTATCTGTTACAGATCAATCTGTTATACATTATTAATGTTCAGCATAAATTTCCACAACTTTGAGTTTAAGTTTTCCAAAATGTAGAAATTTATCAAAGGCTACTTGAAATTTGGAATTGATTCTTCATGGGATATCATCAGGCCACTTCAATGTTTCTGGTTTTCGCCTCCTATATTGCCCCCATTAAACTCAATAAAAAAAAAATTGAAACCAGTAATTCAACATTTTTCTCTGGGTTAAATACTGAGTTTAGTAACCATAGGTCTCTGCTGTTCTCAACAGATGTTTCCTATTCATCTTTCACTTCAACTCCCTTTAATAAGGAAGCTTTATTTCTCTTTAATATTTAAATGATTTTTCACTGTCTATTTATGATTATAAGGTAGATTCACCAACTGCCTCGTTTCAGCAATGAGATATCTCATGAGGGTGTAACTTTAGTCTCAACTTAGGTAAAGCTTAAGATTAAAAATGGCAGGAGATGTCAGACCAGTGTTATGCTCCTCTTGCTCAATGTGGGAGCTCAGGGATGCAGCTGGATTTCAGCAAGGCATTTGATAAAGTTCCCCATAAAGTCAGGAAGTATGGGATACAGGGAGATTTGGCTATCTGGATTCAGAATTTGTTGGTTGACAGAAGGCAGAGAGTGGTTGTAGATGAAAAGTATTCCACCTGGAGGTCAGTGTTGAGTGGGGTCCTGCAGGGTTCTGTTCTTGGGCCTCTGCTTCCTGTATTTTTTATAAATGACTTGGATGAGGATGTTGAGGGGTGGGTTAGTAAATTTGCAGGTGACATAAAGGTTGGAGGTGCTGTCGATAGGTGGCTATTGCAGGCAGCAGTGCAACATAGATAAGATGCAGAGTTGAGCTGAGAAATAGCAGATGGAGTTCAGCCTGGATAAATGCAAAATGATGCATTTTGGAAGGTCGAACTCAAATGTTGAATATAGGATTAAAGACAGGATTTTTAGCATTATAGTGGAACAGAAGGATCTGGGTGTGCAAGGACATAGATCACTCAAAGTTGCCATCCAAGTGGATAGGGTTGTTAAGAAAGCATATGGTGTTTTGGCTTTCATTACCAGGGGATCGAGTTTAAGGCCATAAGGTTTTGCTAAAGCTCGACAAGTCCCTGGTGAGACCATACTTGGAATATTATGTCCAGTTCTGACTATAGGAAAGATACAGGTGGTACAAAGAAGGTTTGCCAGGATGCTGCCTGGACTGGAGGACTTGCCATATAAAGAAAGGTTAAATAAGCTCGGACTTTTCTCTCTGGAGAGAAGGAGGAAGAGAGGAGACCTGATCAAGGTCTACAAGGTGAAGAGTGGAATAGATAGAGTCAATAGCCAGAGACTTTTCCCCAGGGCAGGATTGACTGGTACGACAAGTCATAGTTTGAAGATATTAGGAGAAAGGTATAGAGGAGACGTCAGAGGTAGGTTCTTTATGCAGAGAGTTGTGAATGCCTGGAATGTGTTGCTAGCTGTGGTGGTGGAAGTAGAGTCATTGGGGACATTTAAGCGACTGCTGGACATGCACATGGATAGCAGTGAGTTGAGGGGTGCATAGGTTAAGTTATTATATTTTACATTAGGATTAAACCTCGGCACAACATCGTGAGCCAAGGGGCCTGTTCTGTGCTGTACGTTTCTGTGTTCTATGTTCTAATTGTGTCCAGTTGCAGCTCTTGTTTGACTGCATGACAGCTCTGGAGCTGTGGATGGACTCACATTGGAGCATAGGTGATGCTGAAAGGGTTTAGTGAGTTGGTCACGCCACAGATTAGGATTGCTGAGGGAGAAAGGGAATGGCTGAGCAAAAGGCAGAGAAAGAGCTGGAAGACAGTGCAGGTGTCCCCTGCGGTCATCTCACTCCAAAACAGGTTTACCCCGTTTTGGATACTGTTCGGGGAGATGGCTCACTAGGGGAAGGTAGCAGTAGCCAAGTTCATGGCACTGTGGCTGGTTCTGCTGTTCAGAAGGGCAGGAAAAAGAATGGAAGGGCTACAGTCATAGGGGATTAAATTGTAAGGGGAGTAGATAAGTGGTTCTGTGGTAATAAACGAGACTCTCGAGTGGTATTATACTTCCCAGGTGCACGAGTCAAGGATGTCTCTGATCGACGCAGAAAGTTTTCAAGGGCAACAATAAACAGCCAGTTGTTGTGGTACATGTAGGCACCAATGATACAGGTAAAAAGAAATAGGACGAGGCCCTGCAAGAAGAATTTAGGGAGTTAGGAACCAAGTTAAAAAGTAGAACCTCAGAGGTAGTAATCTCAGGATTGCTACCAGTGCCACATGTGATTCAGAATAAGAATGATAGAATATTCAGGGTGAATGCGTGGCTTGAGAGATGGTGCAGGAGGGAGGGGTTCAGATTTTTGGGACATTGAGACCGGTTCCAGGGGAGGTGAAACTATTACAGGACAGTCTACTCCTGGGCTAGACGGCAACCAATCTCCTTGGGGGTGCTTCTGCTAAAGCTGTTGGGAAGGGTTTAAACTAATGCGGCAGGGAATGGGAACCAAATGAGGAGGTTAGTGGATAGGAAGGGGGTAGTAACTGATTTGAACCCTTAAAAACTTACCTCAAGCATGGGCATCCTCCATTTCTGCTTTTCAGCAGCAGCTCAAAGGGCGGGAGCTTAGACCAGGGGCCTGTTGGCAACGCAGTGAGTCACTGATTTGAGCTTTTACATTTGACACTACAGAGCAGAGGTTTCTGGGAAAGGAGGAACTTTTTAAAATTTCTCTCAAGCTAAATAGGTGACTGTTTTCTAAACCCAAGACCTTACCCTTGTAGGGCCTCACACCCAACCACCTCCTCTAACCTTAAACATCAGGGACATATCAGGTATGCTTCTGTTCTTTTTTACTTTCTGATAAAGGGACGTGCAGGATGGCAGTGGATGGCAGGGAGAGGAATGTTCCTTCTGCATGATATTTGAGCTGAGGGGCATGATTAGTTTCCCATCCAAGTACATCTGTAGGAAGTACACCCAACTTCTGCTCCTCCAAAACAGTGTTAGGGAATTGGAGTGGGAGATGGATGAACTTCAGATCATTGATAGATATCTATCATGTGATAGATAAGAGTTACAGGGAAGCAGTTACTCCTAGGCACAAAGAAAGCTGGGTAACTGTTTGAAGGGGGAAGAAACAGTCAGTGCAGGCATCCCCTGTGGTCCTTCCCCTGAAGAACAAGTAAACCATTTTGGATACTGTGGAACGGGATGATTTACCAGGGGTATGCAGTGGGGGGCAGGTCTCAGGCACAGAGGCTGTCCCTGTTGCATAGAAGGGAAGGAGGGAAAGGAGGAAGTGGTAGTCATTGGGGACTCAATACTTAGAGGGTCAGATAGAAGGTTTGTTGGGAACAAACGGACTTACAGTTGGTAGGTTACCTCCCAGGTGCCAGGGTCCGTGACGTCTCGGATTGTGTCTTTGGGGTCCTGAAGGGAAAGAGGGTGACCAGCTCCAAGTCGTGGTCCAAGTAGGTACCAACGACATAGGTAGAAAGTGGGATAGAGACATAAGGCAGGATTTCAGGGAGCTGGGGTGGAAGTTAAGAGCTAAAACAAACAGAGTTGTTATCTCTGGTTTGTTACCTATGCCATGTAATAGCGAGGCAAGGAATAGCGAGAGATATCATCTGACCACGTGAGGGAGGATTTCAGGTACTTGGATAATTGGGTTCATTCTGGGGAAGGTGAGACCTCTACAAACAGGTTGGTCTTCACTTGAACTACAGGGATACTAATATCCCAGGATGCTTCAGGCAGGATAGAGAGGGAGGTAAAAGGGGTGTAGGAGTTGCATTACTGGTCAAAGAAGATATCACAGCTGTGCTGAAGGAGGGCACTACAAAAGACTTGAGCAGTGAGGCAATATGGGCAGAGCTCAGAAATAGGATGGGTACAGTAACAATATTGGGACTGTACTACAGGCCTCCCAACGGGATCAAGATACAAATATGTAGAGAGATGATAGAAAGATGTAGGAGCAACAGGGTGGCAGTGATAGGAGATTTTAATTTTCCAACATTGACTGGGATTCACTTCGTGTTGGAGGATTGGATGGAGTGGAATTTGTAACGAGCATCCAGGATGGTTTTCTAGGGCAGAATGTAAGAAGTTCAACTTGTGAAGGAAATGAGCCTGGCCAGGTGGTTGAAGTTTCCATGGGGGATTACTTTGGGAATAGTGATCACAATTCCATAAATTCTAGGATACTTGTGGACAAAAATGAGAGTGGTCCTAAATGAATTGGGGAAGGTCAACTATATCAAAATTTGACAGGAACTGGGGAATGTAGATTGGGAGCAGCTGTTTGAAGGGAAATCCACATTCCATATGTGGGAGGCTTTTAAAGAGAAGGTAGAAGGTTGGTGATGGAGGGTTGTTTTTCTGATTGGAGGCCTGTGACCAGTGGAGTGCTACAAGGATCGGTGCTGGGTCCACTACTTTTCATCATTTATATAGAATGATTTGGATGTGAGCATAAGAGGTATAGCTAGTAAGTTTGCAGATGACACCAAAATTGGAGGTATTGTAGACAGCGAAGAAGGTTACCTCAGATTACAATGGGATCTTGATCAGATGGTCCAATGAGCTAAGAAGTGGCAGATGGAGTTTAATTTAGATAAATACGAGGTGCTGTATTTTGGGAAAGCAGGACTTCTACGCTTAATGGTAAGGTGGTAGGGAGTGTTGCTAAACAAAGAGACCTTGGAGCATAGGTTCATAGTTCCTTGAAAGTGGAGTCACGGGTAGATAGGATAGTGAAGAAAACATTTGGTATGCTTTCCTTTACTGGTCAAAATATTGAGTATAGGAGTTGGGAAGTCATGTTGCAGCTGTACAGGACATTGAGATATTGCATGCAATTCTGGTCTTCTTTTTATCGGAAAGATGTTGTGAAACTTGAAAGAGTTCAGAAAAGATCTTCAAGGATGTTGCAGGGTTGGGTGATTTGAGCTATAGGAAGAGGTTTAACAGGCTGGGGCTGTTTTTCCTGGAGCGTTGGAGCCTTATAGAGGTTTATAAAATCATGAGGGGCAGGGATAGGATAAATAGACAAAGTCTCTTCGCTGGGGTGGAGGAGTCCAGAACTAGAAGGCATACGTTTAGGGCGAGAGGGGAAAGATATAAAAGAGACCTAAGGGGAAAACTTTCACACAGAGGGTGGTACATGTATGGAATGAGCTGCCAGAGGAAGTGGTGGAGGCTAGTACAATTGCAACATTTAAAAGGCATCTGGATGGGTATGTGAATAGGAAGGGTTTGGAGGGATATGGCATGGATGCTGGCAGGTTGGACTAGATTTGGGTTGGGATATCTGGTTGGCATGGACGAGTTGGACTGAAACATTTGTTTCCATGCAGTGCATCTCTATGGCTCTCTCACTCTATGATTAGAGTTCAGAGCGATACCTTCCTGTGAAAATGAAGGATAGAAATGGCAAGATTAGGAAACCATGGATGACAGGTGAAATTATGAGATTAGTTAAGAGGAAAAAGGTTGCGTACATAAGATCTAAAAAACTGAAGTCAGATGAATCTTTGGAATAATATCAGGAATGTAGGACAAATCTGAAGTGAGGACTTAAGAGGGCTAAAAGAGGTCATGAGCAGGGTTAAGGAAAACCCAAAGCTTTTTATATATATATAAGAAATAAGAGAGTAATAAGGGAAATGGTTGGCCCACTCAGGGACAACGGAGGAAAGATATGCGTGGAATCAAGGAAAATGGGTGAAATTCTAAATGAGTATTTTGCATTGATATTCACCAAGGAGATGGATCTTGAGGTTCGGGATTAGATTTTTTTGATTACTCTAGATCAAGTCAGCATAAGGAGGGAGGAAGTGTTGTGTATTCTAAAAGCCATTAAGGTGGACAAGTCCCCAGGACCAGCTAGGATCTAACCCAGGTTACTAAGGGAAATGAGAGAGGAAATAAATGGGGCTTTAACAGATATCTTTGCAGCATCCTTGAACATGGGGGAAGTCCCAGAGGACTGGAGAATTGCTAATGTTCCCTTGTTTAAGAAGGATAGCAGGGATAATCTAGGTAATTACAAACCTGTGAGCCTGATGTCAATGGTAGAGAAGCCCTTGGAGAAGATACGAAGGGATTGGATATGTACCCATTTGGAAGAAAATGGACTTATCAGTGATAGGCAGCATGATTTTGTGTAGGGAAGGTATTGTCTTACAAACCTAAAAGAATTCTTTGAAGAGGTGACAAAGTTGATTGATGAGGGAAGGGATGTAGATGTCATATACATGAACTTTAGTAAGGTGTTTGATAAAGGTCCCCATGGTAGGCGGATGAAGAAGGTGAAGTCACATGGTGCCTCGGGTGTTCTCATTAGATGGATAGAGAACTGTATGGGCAACAGGAGACAGTAGTGGTGGAAGGGAGCTTCTTAAGGTGGACACTTTTGAGTAGTGGTATCCCACAGGGATCTGTGCTGGGACCAGTATTGTTTGTGACATACATAAATGATTTGGAGGAAAGTGTAGGTTGGCTCATTAGTAAGTTTGCAGATGACACTAAGATTGGTGAAGTAGCAGATAAATGAAGGGGACTGTCAGAGAATAAAGCAGAATGTAGATAGATTGGAGAGTTGGGCAGAGAAATGGCAGATGGAGTTCAATCCGGAGAAATGTGAGGTGATGCATTTTGGAAGATGCAATTCCAGAGCAAACTATGCAGTAAATGGAAAAGTCCTGGGGAAAATTGATGTACAGAGAGTTCTGGGTGTTCAGGTCCATTGTTCCCTGAAGGTGGCAATGCAGATCACTAGGGTTGTCAAGAAAGCATACAACATGCTTTCCTTCATTGGATGGGGTGATGAGTACAAGAGTTGGCAGGTCATATTACATGTTACAATTGTATAAGATTTTGGTTTGGTCACATTTGGAATACTGCGTACAGTTCTGGTTGCACATTACCAAAAGGATGTGGATGCTTTGGAGAGGGTGCAGAGGAGGTGTTGGGGCCAGGTGGTAGAAGTTGCAGTGGGAGATTTCTTTGGGAATAGTGACCATAATTCTATAAGTTTTAGAATACTCGTAGACAAAGATCAGAGTGGTCCTAAGAGAAGCGTACTAAACTGGGTCAAGGCCAATTATATCAAAATTCGGCAGGAACTCGGAAATGTGGATTGGGGGTAGCTATTTGAAGTGAAGCCCACATTTGATATGTGGGAGGCTTTCAAAGATAGGTTGAAGAAAGTGCAGGATAGGCATGTCCCTTTGAAAACAAGGGATAGGAAAGTCAAGATTTGTGAACCGTGGATGACAGGACAAATTATACTACTAGCCAAGAGGAAAAGGGAAGCATGCATCAGGCTCAGGCAGCTAAGAACAGAACAAGCTTTGGAAGATCAGTAGAGTGGAACCAATCTTAAACAAGGAATCAAGCGGGCTAAAAGGGGTCATGAAATAACTTTAGTGAGCAGAATTAAGGAGAATCCCAAGGCCTTTTATTCATATATAAGAAGCAAGAGGGTAACAAGAGAAAGGGTTGGTCCACTACAAGATAAGGAAGGAAGGTCATGTATCGAACCTGAGAAAATGGGTGAGATTCTCAATGATTACTTTGCATTAATGTTCACTGAGGAGAGGGGCATGATGAATGTTGAGATTAGAGATATAAGTTTGTTTACTCTGGATCATGTTGACATAAGGAGAGAGGATGTGTTGGGTAGGCTAAAGGATGTTAAGGTAGATAAATCTCCAGAACTGATCTATCCCAGCTTGCTGAGGCAGCGAGAGAGGAAATAGCTGGGGACCTGACAGATATCTTTGTAGCATCCTTAAACACAGGTGAAGTGCCGGAGGATTGGAGAGTTGCAAATGTCGTCCCCCTCTTCAAGAAAGGTATCTATAGACCAGTGAGCCTGACATCACTGGTGGAAAAGTTTCTGGAGAAGGTACTGAGGGATAGGATCTATTTATATTTGGAAGTGAATGGGTTTATCAGCGATAGGCAATATGGTTTTGTACAGAGGGATCGCACCTTACCTACTTAATAGAGTTCTTTGAGGACATGACCAAGTTGATAAATGAAGGAAGGGCTGTAGATGTCATGTACATGGACTTCAGTAAGGCATTTGAGAAGGTTCCCCATGGTAAACTAATGGAGAAAGTGAAGTCACATGGTGTGCAGGGTGTTCTAGCTAGGTGGATAAAGAACTGGTTGAGCAACAGGAGACAGAGAGTAGCAGTTGAAGGGGGTTTCTTGAAATGGAGAAAGTTAACCAGTGGTGATCCACAGGGATCAGTGCTGGGGCCACTGTTGTTTGTGATATGCATAAATGATTTGGAAGAGGGCATTAATCGTCTGATCAGTAAGTTTGCAGAAGATTGGTGGAGTATCAGAAAGCATAGGAATATGTCAAAGAACACAGGAGAATATAGATAGACTGGAGAGTTGGGCGGAAAAGTGGCAGATGGAGTTCAATCCGGACAAATGTGAGGGGATGCATTTTGGAACGTCTAATTCTAGAGTGAACTATATTGTAAATGGAAGAAACTGAAGAAGGGCCTGTGCCCGAAACGTCGAATCTCCTGTTCCCTGGATGCTGCCTGACCTGCTGTGCTGTTCCAGCAATAAAGTTTCAACTTTGATCTCCAGCATCTGCAGACCTCACTTTCTCCTTGTAAATGGAAGAGCCTTGGGAAAAGTTGATGAGCAGAGAGATCTGGGAGTTCAGGTCTATTGTACCCTGAAGGTGGATAGAGTGGTTAAAAAGGCATATGATATGCTTGCCTTCATCGGATAGGGTATTGAGTATAAGAGCTGGCAGGTCATGTTAAAACTGTACAAGATTTAGGTTTGACCACATTTAGAATGCTGTGTACAGTTCTGGTCGCCACATTACCAAAAGGATACGAATGCTTTCTAGAGGGTGCAGAGAAGGTTTACGAGAATGTTGCCTGGTATGGAAGGTGCTGGGTATGAAGAGAGGTTGAGTACGTTAGGATCATTTTCATTAGAAAAAAGATTGATGGGACCAGATTGAGGTCTACAAAATCATGAAGGATATAGACAAGATGGATAGAGATAAACTTTTTCCCAGGGTGAAGGATTCAATAACAAGCTGTCATGCATTCAAGGTGAGAGGAGAAAGGTTTAAGGGGGACATACGTGGAAAGTACTTTACAGAGAGGGTGATAGGTGCCTGGAACGCTTTGCCAGCAGAGGTAGTAGAGGCAGGCATGTTAGATTCATTTAAGGTACGTCTGGACAGATGCATGAGTAGGTGGGGAGCAGAGGGATACAGATCCTTAGGAATTGGGCTATAGGTTTTAGATTGGCACAGGCTTGGAGGGCCGAAGGGCCTGTTACAGGGCTGGAAAATTTCTTTGTTCACTTTGTTCTTTGAGATTCACCAGGATGTTGACTGGTATGGAGGGTTCTAGCTATGAGGAAATGTTGAGTAGATTAGGATTATTTTCATTGAAAAGGTGGTTGAGGTTGGACCTGATTGAGGCCTACAAAATCATCAGAGGTGTAGACAGGGTGGATAGCAAGAAACGTTTTCCCAGAGTGGAGGACTCAATTACTAAGGATCATGAGTTTAAATTGAGAGGGGAAAAGTTTAGAGGAAATAAATGTGGAAAGTTTTTCACTCAGAGGGTGGTAAGTGCCTGGAAAGCATTGCCAGCAGAGATGGTAAGGGCAGGAACGATAGCATAATTTAAGATGCATCTAGACAGAGACATGAACGGGCAAGGAGCAAAGGAATATAGATCCTTTGAAAAAAGGCAGCAAATTTAGGTAGAGTATCTGGATCGGTGAAGGCTTGGAGGGCTGAAGGGCCTGTTCCTGCGCTGTAATGTTCTTTTGTATGCTCAAAGGGTGTATGGGTACAAAGAATATAGAACTGATCTCATATCTTACCTATGATTCAGTCCTGCAAATAGTTTTTCTGTTTCTTTCTATCTTTCAAAGACCTATTCACAGCTCTTGATCCCATTAATTATGTTTTGTGATGATATTTACACAATAAATAAAACAAAATCAAGAATTAGCTCATGCTTTCCAAATTCCATTCTGACAAGATTTTTACCTGAAATATTAGTCTGTCATTTTTTTTATTTCTGATGATATCAGCCAGCTTCTCTGAATTTATTTGGCATTGATTATTTAGTGCTTTAATCAATAATTCAAATTACCTACACAATATCAATCAATGCATTTTGCACTATGCTGTTTTTGACATGATTAAAATATATTTCTTGTACTTTTTGGAAACATGTACAACTTATATAAAATCTTGTTCACCCCCCGTCTCCTCAGAAATGTATTATTTTAAGGGAGACTTGTACTACTTCAATTGTTCCAAATTCTAGTTTGAAACAATATGAAATGTAGATGTCATGTTATCCAGGTAACAACTATAAGATAATAACATTCCTGTTGGTTTCAGTTCTCTGGTGTGTTGTAGTTTAAAGGATGAATATTAAATTTAAGACCATAACAGTGTGACTCACAGCAACAGGGACCCAGGTTCAGTTTCAGCCTCTGGCAATCGTACATCTACATGGGCTCCCTCTGGGTGCTCTGGTTTCCTTTCACAGTCCAAACATGTGTAGATTAGGTGGATTGGCCATGCTAACTTGCCTATAGTGTTCATGATTGCGCAGGCTATGTGGATTTGCCATGAGAAATGCAATGGATATGGTATGGGATGTGTCTGGGTGTTGTTGTGGACTCGATTGCCTGAATGGGCTACTTCCATACTGTAGGGATTCTATGATAAGAACAGGAGTTAGCTGTTAGGTCCGCAATAGGATCATTACTGATTTGACACTCATGTTTACTTTGCTGCAATTTCCCCATTGATTTCCAAGCTGATCAAGAATCTAAATTTCTGGTGGAAAGTTTTACTACAGTTGTTTAAGCTCCTGCAGTGTTTAAGCTTTTAGCTACCATTTTACCCCTAAATCTGATCTTCTCCCTGCCAGTTGTCAACTGCATACAAATTTTAGAACGTAGAACATAGAACATAAAACAGTACAGCACAGAACAGGCCCTTCAGCCCACGATGTTGTGCCGACCACTGATTCTTATGTATGCAATCTCAAATTTCTGTGACCATATGTATGTCGTGGAGTCTTTTAAATGTCCCCAATGACCCTGCCTCCACAACTGCTGCTGGCAACGCATTCCATGCTCTCACAACTCTCTGTGTAAAGAACCCGCCTCTGACATCCCCTCTATACTTTCCTCCAACCAGCTTAAAACTATGACCCCTTGTGTAGGTCATTTCTGCCCTGGGAAATAGTCTCTGGCTATCGACTCTATCTATGCCTCTCATTATCTTGTATACCTCAATTAGGTCCCCTCTTCTCCTCCTTTTCTCCAATGAAAAAAGTCTGAGCTCAGTCAACCTCTCCTTATAAGATAAGCCCTCCAGTCCAGGCAGCATCCTGGTAAACCTCCTCTAAACCCGCTCCAAAGCATCCACATCTTTCTTATAATAGGGCGACCAGAACTGGACGCAGTATTCCAAGTGGATAGTCTGTGTCATTTTCCCAGAGTGGAAATGTCAAATAGGTTTAAAATGAGAAGGTAAAAGTTTAAAGATTTGCGCAGAAAGTTTTTTTTTTAACACAGAACATGATAGATGCCTGAAATGTGCTGCCAGGAGCGTGGTAGAAGCAAAATATGACAGTAACTTTTAAGAGACATTTAGACAGAAACAGGAACAGGCAGGAATATAGGGATAGTTACTCTATGCAGGCAGATGGGGAGGCAACAGACTAGTGGTATTATCACTGGAATGTTAATCTAATGATGCAGATAATATTTTAGGGACCCATGAATTTAATCCCACCACAGCAATGGTGGAATTTGAATTCAATAAATATCTGGAACTAAGAGTCTAATGATAACCATGAACCCATTGTCGATTGTCAGGAGAAAAACTACCCCATCTGGTTTCTGGAAAGGAAACTGCCATCCTGGTTGACTCTTAACTGCCCTCTGGGTAAATAGTGATGGGCAGTAAATGCAGGCTCACAGTGGCACCCTCATCCCATGCATGAATTTAAAAAGATGGGATTAAAATAGAATGATGTCATGGTTGGCACAGTCATGTTGTACCAATGTGTCTCTGGCTCTGTTGTAATTTTCTATGTAACTGTTGTACAATTGCAGGATCAGAATCTCCTTCAGAGATGCCCCAATAATACCACTCTCATGCCCTTGATCTCAGACCAAGTTTGAATGACCTCCTCTAAGAGCTGCTACTGCTTCTTGGAATAAAGTATCCAGACAATTGTCCCCTACTTGATATAGCATAATATCTGCAGCTTGCACTTTAGTTCCTCACCTTGGCTCCAAGATTACTCAAGTTGCAAACACTTACTCCTGATGTCCTCATTATGGATCACTTTAGTGTCCAGCAGCTCCTACATGATACAACAGCAATACATTGTGTGACCTGTCACTTCTTTTGTATTTCATTTCAGTAATTAATGAAATCTAGTATCCCTTCTTTTTACACGTGAAGAATCCCCACTCTAAACATTTTATTGTTACAAGCACATAAAAAAGCAAATAAAAATATAATCATTAACCAAACAAGCTGTGTTTAAGAAAAACAGGGAAAAAATACTAGAAACCTAAATACAAACTAAAATCTTCAATTTTATCTTAAAGACTAGAAATATTGACTAATTCTACTCAACTGTTTAATTTAGGCAAAAGCAGCTAAATACCTCCACTCAACTCTTAAAGATCCTCAACTCCAGCATTCTCTTGCCACTCTCACACCTTGGGATATTCAACTCCAGTATCTATTATAAGTTGCACTAAATTAGGCCCTTACATATACCTCAATTTTAACTTCAGATCCAGGGAACCATTGACCAGTTAACTTAACATCAATGGTAAGAACAACCATTAAATCTTCACCAGCAGGTAGAAAATGTTGCCGTATAAAGATCAGTGTTGTTCAAAATGTATATGAGCACCTTAGACTTGGCAATCAAAAACACAATATTTAAATTTGCAGATAAAAACAAATTGTAGGGAAGTGAGTGGAGACCAATATTGAGGAGGATTACAACAATATAGTGACAAAATAGGCAAGTTATTTTCTAACAAATTTCATTTATATTTTGGTAAGAAAACTGAGTTCACCATTACTTGGAAAATTAAAGTAGATAATAGTAATATTTCATCCCTTCCTTCCTCCATTAACCAAAAATAAAGAAAGGGTAGAGAGACATCCTACTGCAAAATTTGTTGGAAGCAAAGTAGTTTGAGGCCGGAGCCAAGTGAAAGTGAATGGAGAGCAGCCTGGGAAGGTAAGATTTTATAAAAACTTACCTTGTGGATTTGGGGCCTGCACTTTTGGGACCAGAGCTGAGTGGGACAAACAAAGAGCAGTCTGGGAAGGTAAGAGATTCTGATTCCAGTACCTCCAAATCCTGATTCAGAACAGTTTTGACTGAGGAGAAACTGAGAAGTGATATCACAGGAGGACTGTGATTTGATTGGGTAATAAGGGGTCTGCTAAATTTGAATCTGTATTAAATTGAATCTTGTTAATTTATTGGTTACAACTTATTAATTGATCACAATTACAAAAGCAAGATACACAAGCAGTTAAAAATGTTAAAAATTCAAAACTAAATAAATAAAATAAGGATTGATGGTCAGATGGTGTGTTGTTTCTGCATGATATGGGAGCTGGTGGACCCCATTGTGGCTCCCAGTGACCATGTCTGTAGGTTGGTTGCTGGAAAACCTCTGGCTCAGACTTGATGAGTCAGAGTCTGTGCTTCAAACTTTGTAACACATCAGGGAGAGGGACAGTTACATGGATGCTGTTCAGGAAACAGTCACTATCCTTGGAATAACTAAGTCAAATTCTGCCAGAGGGCAGGGACAGGAGGGTGTGGCTGTGAGTGAGGCAGGTAGGTGCATCCAAGAGGTAGAGCTGCAGGAGCTTCAACTCCTGTCCTTGTCCAACAGGTTCAAGACATTTGCTCCTGATGTAGATGGGAATGGGGGCTGCAGGGAGGATGAGCTGACTTACCATAGCACCATGGTACAGGGAGTCATTCAAGTGGAGGGAGAGAAGTGAAATGTTGTTATAATTGCTGATAGTATAGTTGGAGGCATAGACACTGTTCTCTGTTTCCTGGATCGAGAAACCCAAAGGTTATGTTGCCTGCCTGGTGTTTGGGTTCGGGATATCTTATCTGAGCTGCAGAGGAACTTGGAGTGGGAGCATAAAGATCCAGTAGTCATGTCCATGTAGATACCAATGACATAGATAAAACTAGGGGAGAGGTTCTGGTAAGGGAGTATGAACAGCTAGGAGCTAAATTAGAAAACAGAACCAAAAAGGTAATAATCTCTGGACTACTACTCAAGATTAAGCAGGTAAATGCATGGCTCAAAAATTGATGTGGGAGAAATGGATTTGAATTCAAGGGATATTGGTATCAGTACTCAGGAAGAAGGGATCTGTTCTGATGGGACGGTCTTCATCTGAACCGTGCTGGAACCAGAGTCCTAGCGAATCGCATAACTAGGGCTGTAGACAGAGCCTTAAATGAAATAGATGGGGAAGGCTCAGTTATATAGGAAATTAGAAAATCTGAATTAACGGAGGTGATAAAAGTGCAGAATGCAGGAGAAGTTATTAAAATCACCAGCACACACAAATAGGACAGTTAGTTTGGAAAGGGTTAACAATCAAACTTCAAGCACGCTGGACAAATGAATGACAATTAGAAAAGGGACAGTTAATACAGGACTGAAGGTGTAATATCTGAATGCATGCAATATAAGGAATAAGATAAATGAGTTTTTGGCCAAATCAAAATTGGCAGTTATGACATGGTGGGCATCATGGAGACGAGACTGCAAGGGGATCAGGACTGGGAGCTGAGTAATCAAGAATATATATACTACTGAAAAGAAAACAAGTAGGTGGATGGAGTGGGGTTGACTTATTAGTAACAAATGAAATTAAATCAGTAGGGTGTCAGATGTTCAAGAATCCATGCGGGTAGAATTGAGGAAATGCAAAAGGTAAAAAAAAACATGGTTGGAGTTACATACAGGCCTCCAAATTGTAGTCAGGAGCTGGAGCGCAACATACACTGAGCGATAGAAAAGATATGTAGGAAAGTTACAGTGATCATGGAGGATTTCAATATGCAGATAGACTGAGAAAATCAGATTCGTAGTGGACTGCAAGAAAGGGAATTTGTGAAATGTTTAAAAGATGGCTTTTTGGAGCAGCTTGTGTTGCAGCCCACAAGAAAATAGGTAATACTGAATTTAATGTTGTGCAATGAAGCAGACTCGATAAGGAAGTTTAATGTGAAGGAACCCTTAGAAGGCAGTGATCATAATATGATTGAAGAGTAAATTCAATTAGAGAGGGAGAAGATAGAATCAGAAGTAACGGTATTACAGCTGAATAAAGGCAACTACAGACGTATGAGGGAGGAACTGGGTAGAATTGACTGGGAGAGAAGCCTAACAGGGAAGACAGCAATGGCAGGAGTTTCTGGGAGTAATTCAAGAGACACAGCAGAGATTCATCCTGAGGAAAAAGAAGTATCGTAAAGGGAGAATGAGGCAACCATGGCTGACTAGGGAAGTGAGGGACAGCATAAAATTAAAAAGAAAGCATTTAATGTGGTGAAGGGCAGTGGAAAACCAGAGGATTGGGAAGCTTACAAAGACCAACAGATGGTAACAAAAAAAAGAAATAAAGAGAGAGAAGATTAAATATAAGAGTAAGCTATCCAGTATTATAAAGGAAAACTGTAAATTTTTTTTAGATACTTAAAGGGCAAAAAAGAGGCAAAAGTGGACATTGGGCCACTGGAAAATGACGTTGGAGAGATAATAGTGGGGAATGTTGGACTTTGGCTCAATCTACAAACTTACTTTCTTCTATGTGTGAGCCAAGTCCTGCGTGTTCTTTTAAATGAAGCAATAGGAGAAGATATTCGGTCTCACACTCTTAATTTATTTTACACAGTAAATGAACAAAGCATTCAGAGCTCTGGGTCTAAACCTCTTTGTCCCTGACAAACTACAAAAGTATGCCAGTTCAAAAAGAAAAAGACCTCGTTTTGTCCCTGCCCCAGTATTTTATACAATAAAAAACGTCATACATACAATAAAAAACGTCATATAAACACTGAGGTAGAATTATCTTCTGATTGGGTGTTAGTCTGACTCCATTCCCCGCCTCCTCGCATTCCTAGCTGTCCGACCCCACGTGACCTTCTTTTGCCCGCGAAATGGGGCATCACGCGGCCTCCTCGACCCACTTCCGAGGCGCGAAACGGGACGTCATGTGATCGCCCGCCCTCTTCCGGGGCGCGAAACGGGACATCACGTGACCCGTCCGCACCTTTCCGGGGCGCGAAACGGGACGTCACGTGACCAGTCCGCACTCTTCCGGGTGCGAGACGGGGACGTCACATAGCCACGCCCCGCACTCTTCCGAGTTCAAAATGGGGACGTCACATAGCCACGCCCCCTGCTTGAGTTACAGAGCCACCACAGTTTTAAATACTGAATTCATCCAGAGTCACAGCCAGCCTTCCGTTTTTAAAGTAAGAAATATATTTACAAGTCCCCCTTTTGGTCTCATGAAAATGAGACCAACCAACCAGTTCTATATATCATATTCACTCTCTGATGCATAGTCCTCCCTCCTTGCTAAAGCCATGGTTTCCGTCTCCATCTGTGACATCTGGTAAGTCGGGGGAGCCTTCCCTTCAATTGCTGTAATAATTACCCTGTTTAACAAAGATCTAATACAGGGAATACAACAACATCCGCACAACACTAACACAATAATCATACCCCCGAGGGACATAAACACAGAGGCAATTAATCCCTTCCATTTCCCAAACCATGAATCGAACAGTCCTCCTAGAGGATTGTAAATACCCGAGTGTTCATGCATTTCGTCAGACAAGATTCTTAGTCCTTCCAAGTGCTGATAGAATGCATGCTGATAAATTTCATTACCATCTCTATCATAATATAAAGTAACATGAAGGGGATCTGCAGGAGGAGCATAGGGATGCAACATCTGAACCCAGGGTCGCCATTGATTGTATAAAGACTGTATGCCGTTGTTTTGCCTGTTTTCGGGTTCGAGAAGTCCCCAATATATATCTGCCCACTGCCCTTCTGCCATTGGTGATGTGTCTGGTGATAACATCATTTGGGATCCAGAGTGAATCATTGTCATAGAACAATTGATGGAATGGCCATTTGGAAAGGTCACCACCAGTCCATCTGGCCCGCAGAGAACCGAAACCCCGCATCTCACCAACAAGTCACGTCCCATCAAATTCACGGGGCATGCAGGTGATGAAATATACTGGTGACGAAAGGTCTGTCCGGCCACTGATGTAATCAATGGCGATGTCAAAGGCAGATTTTCTGGTTTACCCGAGAACCCTACTAACTGGACGCTAGAGGATGACATGCTTGACCGAGGTATATCACAAGTGATGGTAGAAAATCTTGCACCCGTGTCAACCAAAAAAGACAGAGTCTTGTCCATTACCCTCATTTGCATATAGGGGTCTGCCAACCCCACATGCCCCTGGGTTCTCGGGCCCCGTCAATATTCGTACCCCTTCCCTTCCAGCATAGTTTGGGGGTACTGTCCTTTCACCGGGGCTGCAGCTGCATTCGGGACTTGACAAGGCTGAACAGTCTGTTGAAAAGGAGGCTGACTTGCACGGAGGTACTGCCTTGGGATCAATCCCTGGCCTCCCTGGAGTCCCCACAGCATGGGACAATCCCTTCTCCAATGCCCGGGTTGGCCACATTCAAAACAGGTGTTAAGTGGCTGACCTCTAAATCCTCCGCGGCCCCTTCCTCTACCACGCATTCCTCCTGGTACACCTATTGGTCTGCCCCCATATTGGGGGTAGGGTGGCATCCAATCAGGTGTTGGAACTAAACTTGGCGGATTGTTTTGTGGCGACGGCCGCTGAACCATCTGATTCGTCGTCTTTTGGGAGGCCTTCTTTGTATCATTAGCCTTCCTTCTAGCCTCATCGAGCTGTAACTTCAGCAACTGCGCTTTAGCTGACTCATTACTCTGTTTATCCTCATCTTGTTTTGTCCTGTAACGCTTCATGTGATGCGTCAAATGTTTTTCCCACTGTTCTGTAGTACAACCTGGGATGTCAGGATTACTCTCCATTGCCTCTTTTACTTCCTTTGGCATCCCTGCCATAACGGCATTCCTAAATAATGTAGTCTGTAGCTGGCCTGACCCTGGATGGCTCCCCGCAGTATCTGCCCACGTGTCCTTACACCTAGCCAAAAAGACAGACATATCCTCACCCTCCTTCATTGTGAAGGTGAGTGAGTGCATCGCTCCCGGTGGAATCGGAAACCTATCCCTCATTGCCCTTCCCACACAGGTGGCATGCTGCACAAACGGTTCCGAATCAGGTAATAAGGTGGTCCCCGCAAACGCTTCGATCTGCTGTATTTCCCACATATTCAATTGCTTACCCAGCAACGCTCTCCAATCGCCCATGGCTAACTTGTACCCTAGTGTATATTGAGAAAACTTTACCATCCAGGGCCCACCCCCCTCCATGGGTGGGGGCATTTTATCCAGGATACAGTTCATATCAGCAAATGTAAAAGGCTGATAGACATTCCCCAGATAAGAGCCTCTGTAAATTAACGGCATTTGGTGGTGCTGATACTTTATAGGTTGTCGTAATGTGTCTCTTTGACGCAAGTCGTAACTCAGTTCAGGGAGGGGCTTCAGTGGAGGGCCATGTTCAGTATGCATTGTGAGTGAGCCTTTCAAGGTGACCGGGTAGGTGTTTGGATCATTGTCTGTCAGGGATTCCTCGTCCTCAATATCTATACTACTTTTAGACTCCTCATCCACTTTCTCTCTATCCTGTTCTTCCCTCAAATCTCTCCTCCTTCTGTCTGAGAACCCATCATCCAATAACTGGCCTGAATCATGTAATCTTCCCCTCTTTTCATTCTCAGCACTATATGGTGTTGAATGAGCATCTGGCTCCTGTACTGGAAAACATCTGCCCTGTTTTAGCTGTTCTTTATTCCTACTGTGCATCATTGTCACCCTATTTGCTTCCTCCGCTTCCTTAACCCTCTGATCAACTTCTAATGTTAATTTTTCTACTTTCCTAATACTTTCTTCTACAGCCTCCGCCAGTCTCTGTTTTACTACATTGTACTCTCTTGTTCCTACTTCTCGCATATCTAACACCCCTTCTTGAACATACATAAGTGGCATTTGTATTACAGGATATGGAGGCGGTGATTGTACCACAGGCAATTTAGGATATAATGGCGCAGATGGTCCTGCCTTTCCTGTCTCCTTTGTCAAATCTGTTGTGAAGGTACCACCTACTCCCTTTTGTAATGTTTCTACCGCCATACAGGCTAACGTCATGTTGTGCAGATGAATCCTCCTCTCTTCTTTCTCCCCACCTTCTTTTGTCCACTTTCTTCTAACTAATATTGACCCTTTCTTTCTCTTCATGTGCTCTTCTACTTCTAATTTAGCTTGTTCTTCTGCTTTTCCTAAAAACAGTGACAATTTCTTCTTCTCCTCATCTTTCGGGACTTTGCCTTGTTTCTGTAATTCCTCCCAAATCTTATCATATTTCTCCATCATTGTTTTTTGTTTATTCTTGGCAAGCCCACTGACTAACTGACTTCTGGCTTTATCCCACTGCTGTTTTATGGGCAACATTAAATCGGAAGAACATCCTCCATATTCTTCACATTCTTTACCAAACTCCCCTTCCATTTTATGTATTTTTATTTTAATCCTCCCGTCCAGTAGTCAGTTAGTTTAGATATAAATATAACCAAACAACCAACCCAATCAAAGACAAAGCCGGTGGCTAGTCAGTTTGGATGAAATACACCCAAACAACTGACCCTTTCAGCGAGATTGATCAGCAGTTTCGTTGTCACCGTTAGGTTTCCACTACCAACTCTCTCTCACCGAAACACCACTGTCTTGGTCTTCAAAACGCTACTGGCTTTTCTTCCACCCTCCGTACATCCCCCAATCTAATTTCTAAAACTTACAAAACATCAATCATACATCAAAATTTGTGAGCGTTACTTTTATGAAATCCTACTCAATAGACTTTAAACCTCCTCACATTTACGTACCTTGCTGCTTTTATGGGGACTCTAACCCCAAGGGACTTTAAACCCGTACGTACCTTGCTGCTTTTATGGGGACTCTAACCCCAAGGGACTTTAAACCCGTACGTACCTTGCTGCTTTTATGGGGACTCTAACCCCAAGGGACTTTAAACCCGTACGTACCTTACTGCTTTTATGGGGACTCTAACCCCAAGGGACTTTAAACCCGTACGTACCTTATCAATGCTTTGTCCACTCACTACTACTAGGACACTTGCAGGATAATGACAACAATCAATTTAGTATCTCCAATTGCAGAACTTCGATATAAACAGGCGTCTGCTCACCTTTTTTTTTATGCGGCGCCGCTTGTTGTTGTCATCAGACGTCAGTTGTCCGTTGTTTCTATTTTTCTCTCTTTCCGTCACTTCTCCGTCTTCATCACGTCGGGGTCACCAAATTGTTGGATTTTGGCTCAATCTACAAACTTACTTTCTTCTATGTGTGAGCCAAGTCCTGCGTGTTCTTTTAAATGAAGCAATAGGAGAAGATATTCGGTCTCACACTCTTAATTTATTTTACACAGTAAGTGAACAAAGCATTCAGAGCTCTGGGTCTAAACCTCTTTGTCCCTGACAAACTACAAAAGTATGCCAGTTCAAAAAGAAAAAGACCTCGTTTTGTCCCTGCCCCAGTATTTTATACAATAAAAAACGTCATACATACAATAAAAAACGTCATATAAACACTGAGGTAGAATTATCTTCTGATTGGGTGTTAGTCTGACTCCATTCCCCGCCTCCTCGCATTCCTAGCTGTCCGACCCAACGTGACCTTCTTTTGCCCGCGAAATGGGGCATCACGCGGCCTCCTCGACCCACTTCCGAGGCGCGAAACGGGACGTCACGTGATCGCCCGCCCTCTTCCGGGGCGCGAAACGGGACATCACGTGACCCGTCCGCACCTTTCCGGGGTGCGAAACGGGACGTCACGTGACCAGTCCGCACTCTTCCGGGTGCGAGACGGGGACGTCACATAGCCACGCCCCGCACTCTTCCGAGTTCAAAATGGGGACGTCACATAGCCACGCCCCCTGCTTGAGTTACAGAGCCACCACAGTTTTAAATACTGAATTCATCCAGAGTCACAGCCAGCCTTCCGTTTTTAAAGTAAGAAATATATTTACAGGAACAAGAAAATGGCTGAAGAACTGAATTACTTTGTGTCAGTTTTCACAATGGAAGATACGAGTAATATCTCAAAACTTCAAGAGAGTGAGGGAGCAGAGCTGAGTATGTTGGCTATCACCAAGGAAAAGGTGCTAGAGAAACTGGAAGGTGGATAAATAACCTGTGCAAGATGGACTAAGGAAATTGCTGAAGTGGTGATTGTTCAGGAATCGTTAGAATCAGGAATCAGGCGACTGGAAAATTGCAAATGACACCTCTGATTAAAAAGGGAGTAAGACAAAAGATGGAAAATTACAAACTGATTAGCTGAATCTCAGCCATGAGGAAGATCCTGTGAGGGATGAGATTTCTGAATATTTGGAAGTGTATGGCAAAATATGGCAAACTCAGCACGGTTTCATCCAGGGGAGGTCATGCCTCACAAATTTGCTAGAATTCTTTGAGGAAGTAATGAGCAGGTTAGATCAATGAATGTATCTACCTGGACTTCAAGAAGACTTTTGACAAGGTGCTGCACAGGAGGCTACTGAGTAAGATAAGGGTCCATGGTGCCATAGGCAAGGTGCTAGCATTGATAGAAGCTTGGCTATCTGGTCGAAAGCAGAGTGGGGATAAAAGGGTCCTTCTCAGGATGGCAGCTGGTAACAAGTGGTGTTCTGCAAAGCTGTGTTGGGACCACAACTTTTTACTTTATACATTAATGATCGAGATGAATGAACTGAGGGTATTCTGGATAAGTTTGCAAATGACACAAAGATAGGTAGAGGGGCAGGTAGCATTGAGAAGGCAGGGAGGCTGCAGAAGGATTTGGACAGGTCCGGAGAGTGGGCAAAGAAGTAGCAGATGGAGTACAACATTGGAAAATGTGAGGTCATGCACTTTGGTAGGAAGAATCGAGGCATGGGCTATTTTCTAAATGGTGAGAAATCAGAAGTCTGAAGCGCAAGAGACTTAGGAGTTCTCGTCCAAGATTCTCTCAAGGTAAACTTGCAGGTTGAGTCAGTACGTAGGAAGGGAAATGCAATGATAGCCTTTATTTTGAGATGACTTGAATATAAAAGCAGGGATGTACTTCTGAAGCTCTATAAGGCTCTGATCAGACCACATTTGGAGTCATGTGTGCAGTTTTGGGCCCCACACCTCAGGAACAATGTACCGGCCCTGGAGCGTGATCAGAGGAGGTTTACAAAAATGGTCCCAGGAATGGAAAGCTTAACATACGAGGAATATTTGAGGACTCTAGGAATTTAGAAGGATGAGGGGGATCTAACTGAAACATACAGAATGCTGAATGGCTTGGACAGAGTAAACGTTGGGAAGATGTTTTCATTGGTAGGAGAGACTAGGACCCGAGGGCATAGCCTTAGAGTAAAGGGAAGACCTTTTGGAATTCAGCCAGAAAGCGGTGAATTTGTGGAACTCATTGCCATAGAAGCCTGTGGAGGCCAGGTCACTGAGTATATTTAAAACTGAGATAGATAGGTTTTTGAGTATCAGTGAGATCAAGGGTTATGGGGAGAAAGTGGGAGAATGGAGTTGAGAAACATATCAACCATGATTGAATGACAGAGCAGACCCAATGGGCTGAATGGTCTAATTTCTGCTAATATATCTTGTCATCTTATGGGTTAAAAGAGCAAAGAGATCGGACTCTTTGAATACATAAATTACCAGAAAGTGGTAATGCAAGTCAGCAAGGCCATAAAAACAGAAAAGCACAAGATTATTTCTAACTTAGAAGTAGAAAGACTATCCTAATCTAGCATTGAAACCTGATTGGGTATATATTTAATATACTATGTAAAACTCTTGCCTCTATATTTTTAAATGGAGTGGATAAAAGAAAGATTTACAATTTGGAAAACAGAAATGTTGGGACTTCTTTCACTTGAAATGATAAGACAGAAGGCTGAAATGGTGAGTCTTTAAAAGTTTGAAAGGTTTTAATGAGGTAAACATAAATGAAATAGTTCCATTTGTTGGCTACAGCAAAATTAATATAAAAACTTATTTTTCTGTACTTTTGGACTGTAATGGAAAAAGAACTGATTGTTGCATTTTTTAAATATAAGTTACCTAACACTTATCTTAAGTGATGTTTATGCAACTGTTTGACCTGGAAAAATGGTGCACTGAGAACAACCTCAATGCCAGCAAAACCAAGGAACTCATTATTGACTTTCAGCAGGATGTTACTGATGCCCCCCAACACATTGGTGGAATGAGTGGTGAGTGTCAATCTCCTGCGACTGGTCATCCACAACAAGCTTCCTTGGACTCTTCATGTAGACGCACTGGTTACAAAGGCTCAACAACGCCTTTTCTTCCTCAGGCAGCTGAGGAAATTTGGCACGCCAGTGAATACCCTTGTTGAAAAGTGTGGAAAAGTGCAGCAGGCCAGGCAGCATCCGAGGAGCAGGAGAATCGACGTTTCGGGCATACGCCCTTCTTCAGGAATGAGGCTGGTGTGCCAAGCGGGCTGAGATAAAAGGTGGGGGGAGGGGGGGGGAATATTTGGGGGAGGGGGGCTGGGAATACGATAGGTGGAAGGAGGTGAGGGTGATAGGCTGGAGACGGAGTGGGGCGGAGAGGTCGGGAAGAAGATTGCAGATCAAGAGGGCGGTGCTGAATCTGGGGATTGGGACTGAGATAAGGTGGGCGGAGGGGAAATGAAGAAGCTGTAGAAATCTACATTCATCCCGTGTGGTTAGAGGGTTCCTAGGCGGAAGATGAGGCGCTCTTCCTCCAGGCGTCGTGTGGCCAGTGTCTGACGATGGAGGAGGCCAAGGACCTGCATATCCTTGGCGGAGTGGGAGTGGGAGTTAAAGTGTTCAGCCAAGGGGCGGTTGCGTTGGTTGGTGCGGGTGTCCCAGAGGTGTTCCCTGAAACGTTCCGCAAGTAGGCGGCCTGTCTCCCCAATGTAGAGACCACATCGGGTGCAGCGGATGCAGTAAATGATGTGTGTGGAGGTGCAGGTGAATTTGCGACGGATATGGAAGGATCCATTGGGGCCTTGGAGGGAGGTGAGGGGGGAGGTGTGGGTGCAAGTTTTGCACTTCTTGCGGTTGCAGGGGAAGGTGCCAGGAGTGGGGGTTGGGTTGGTGGGGGGTGTGGACCTGACAGAGTCGCGGAGGGCGTGGTCTCTCCGGAACGCTGATAGGGGTGGGGAGGGAAATAGACCCCAGGTGGTGGGGTCTGTTTGGAGGTGGCGGAAATGATGGAGGATGATACGATGTATCCGGAGGTTGGTGGGGTGGAAGGTGAGGACCAGTGGGGTTCTGTCCTGGTGGCGATTGGAGGGGTGGGTTCAAGGTCGGAGGTGCGGGAAGTGGTGGCGATGCGGTGGAGAGCATTGTCGACCATGTCGGAGGGGAAATTGCGGTCTTTGAAGAAGGAGGCCATTTGGGTTGTTCAGTAGTAGAATTGGTCCTCCTGGGGGCAGATGCGGCGGAGGCGAAGGAATTGGGAATATGAGATGATATGGGGCAGGGTGGGAGGAGGTGTAATCTGGGCAGCTGTGGGAGTCAGTCAGTTTGTAGTAAATGTCTGTGTTGAGTCGGTCGCCTGAGATAGAAATGGAGAGGTATGCAGAGATGAGTTCAGTGGGGCAGGAGCAGGCTGAGACAACGGGTCGGCCGGGGCAGTTGGGTTTGTGGATTTTAGTTTGGTGGGGCAGGAGCAGGCTGAGACAATAGTTCGGTGGGGCAGAAGCGAATACCCTTGCCAACTTTTATAGATGTACCAGCATTCTGTCTGGATGTATCACTATCTGGTATGTGTTGCTGGAAAAGCACAGCAGGTCAGGCAGCATCCAAGGAGCAGGAGAATCGATGTTTCGGGCATGAGCCCTTCTTCTTCTTTTCAGCTCTGATCTCCAGCATCTGCAGTCCTCACTTTCTCTCACTATCTGGCATGGCAACTTGACCGTTCAAGATCTGAGATGATTACAGGGAGTGGTGAACTCAGCCCAGACAATAACAAAGGCCAACCTCCCATCTATAGAATCCATCTACCAGGCCCATTGTCAAGGTAAGGCCGCCAGCATTCTCAACGATCCATCCCACCCTGGCATTGTTTTTCTACAACCCTTACCATTGGGATGAAGGTACAGAAGCCTAAACACATACACCAGCTGGTTTCGCAGCAGTTTCTACCCTACTGTTGTTGGAATACTGAATGAACTCACAAACTCTTAACATTTGCCTATACCTGTGTTTTTGCTTTGGCTGCTGTTTACCTATTATTTACTATCAATGTAGACAGACTAACAAGGGAAGAGGCCATTTGGATTTGTTGCTCTGCAACGAGCCAGGACAGGTGTCAGATCTCGCGGTGGGAGAGCACTTTGGTGAAAGTGATCACAACTGTCTCACATTTAGCATGGCCTTGGAGAGTGAAAGCAGCAGTTACCAAGGGAAGATATTTAATTGGACAAAAGGAAAATGATGACGATATCAGACAGGAGTTGGGAAGTACAGACTGGGAGCAATTGTTCCACAGAAAGGGCACAGTAGACAGGTGGAGGCTATTTAAAGGAGCAGTTGTTGTGAAGGTGGAGACTATTTAAAGGAGCAGTTGTTGTGAATGATGCACAAATTTGTTCCTCTGAGGCAGGTAAGAAGGGGTAAGATTAAGGAACCTTGTCAGAGGAACTTCTTGTCAAAAGGAAGAAGGCAGCTTACGTAAGGTGGAGGAAGCAAGGATCTAGCACAGCTTTAGAGGATTACAGGCTTGCTAGAAAGGAGCTCAGAATTGGACAAAGGAGAGCCAGGAGGGGGCACAAAAAGGCTTGGCAATAACGTTTAGGGAGAACCCAAAGGCATTTTACTCATACGTGAGGAATAAGAGAATGATCAGGGAGAAGGTAGGGCTGATCAGGGATTGCGTAGGGAACTTGTGCGTGGAGCAGATAGGGGAAGCCCTATGAGTTTTTTGCTTCAGTTTTCACCAAGGAAAGGGACCTTGTTGTAAATGAAAACTTAGAGGAGCTGGGATACAGTCTTGACCAGATCAAGATTGATGAAGTTGATGTGCGAGAAATTTTGGAAAAGATTAAGATTGATAAGTTTCCAGGGCCAGACCAGAATTATCCTAGGCTGCTCTGGGAAGTGAGAAAAGAGGTTGCTAAGCCGCTGACGACAACATTTGCCTCCTCACTCTCCAGAGGAGTTGTACCGAGGATTGAAAGGAGATGAATATTATTCCTCTTTTCAAGAAGACTAATAGGGAAATCCCTGGCAATTACAAACCAGTCAGTCTTACGTCTGTGGTCAGCAAAGTTTTGGAAAGAATTCTGAGGGATAGGATTTATGATTATTTGGCAAAGCATAGTGTGATTAAAGGCAGTCAGCATGGCCTTGTGAGGGGCAGGTCATGCCTCACAAATCTTATTGAGTTCTTTGAGGAGGTGTCAAGACATGTCGACGACGGTCGAGCAGTGGATGTGGTGTATATGGACTTCAGCAAGGCATTTGATAGGATTCCCTATGGTAGGTTCATTCATAAATTCAGGAAGTATGGGATGCAGGGAGATTTGGCTATCTGGGTTCAGAACTGGCTGGCTGAGAGAAGGCAGAGAGTGTTTGTAGATGGGAAGTATTCTGCCTGGAGGTCAGTGTTAAGAGGGGTCCCGCAGGGCTCTGCTCTTTGTAGTTTTATAAATGACTTGGATGAGGAGGTTGAGGAGAAAGTGAGGTCTGCAGATGCTGGAGATCAAAGTTGAAACTTTATTGCTGGAACAGCACAGCAGGTCAGGCAGCATCCAGGGAACAGGAGATTCGACGTTTCGGGCACAGGCCCTTCTTCAGGAATGAGCGGGTGGGTTAGTAAATTTGCAGACGACATAAAGGTTGGAACTGTCGTCGATTATATAGAGGGCTACTGCAGGCTGCAGCGTGACATAGACAGGATGCAGAGCTGGGCTGAGAATTGGCAGATGGAGTTCAACCTGGATAAATGCGAAGTGATGCATTTTGGAAGGTCGAACTCGAATGCTGACTATAGGATTAAAGAGAGGATTCTTGGCAGTGTGGAGGAACAGAAGGATCAGGGTGCGCAAGTACATCAATCCCTCAAAGTTGCCACCAAAGTGGATAGGATTAAGAAAGCATATGGTGTTTTGGCTTTCATTAACAGGGGGATCGAGTTTAAGAGCCATGAGGTTTTTGCTGCAGCTCCACAAGTCCCTGGTGAGACCACAGTTGGAATATTGTGTCCAGTTCTGGTCGCCCTACTATAGGCTCCGAGCTGGCTGAAGAGTTTGGTGATGTGAATATTAGGGGTAAAAATCATTGGACATCTGAAAAGGAAGTAGCTGTATTTGCTCTTCAGTACAAAGTATCTCAAGCCTAATATGTCCAGTTTATATCCCCACATCTGTTGCTGTAAACTGTGACTTTTACTTAATAAGAGAGGAAGAGAGGATTAACAAAATTATTCTGAATAGGAGTGAAAGAAACAGGGTGGTCATTATGAGGGACTTTAACTTCCCCAACATTGACTGGAAATGTTATAGCTCTAGTACATTGGACGGATCAGTTTTTGTCCAATGTGTACAGGAGGGTTTCTTGGCACAGTATGTCGAAGGGCCAACAAGAGGGGAGGCCACACTGGATCTGGTGCTTGGTAATGAACCAGACCAGGTGTTTGATTTAGTTGTAGGTGAGCACTTCAGAGAGAGTGACCATGATTCAGTTACATTTAGTTTAGCGATGGAAAGGAATAGGTACATGCCATAGATCAAGAGTTATCGATGGGGCAAGAGCAATTATAATGCAACTAGGCAGGTATGGCATTGAGGTATGGCATTGAGGGTGAGTTGGAGGTTTGGATTAGGAATTGTCTGGCTGGAAGAAGAAGAGGGTAGTAGTTGATGGCAAAGGTTCATCTTGGAGTGCAGTTACTAGCGGTGTTCCGCAAGGATCTGTTTTGGGACCATTTCTGTTTGTCATTTTTTTAAATGACCTGGAGGAGGGGCTAGTAGTTTGGATGAGCAAGTTTGCGGATGATACGAAAGTCGGTGGAGTTGTTGACAGTGAGGAAGGATGTGGCAGGTTACAGCGGGATATAGAGAAGTTGCAGAGCTGGCAGAAAGGTGGCAAATGGAGTTCAATGTAGCTAAGTGTGAGGTGATTCACTTTGGTAAGAGTAACAAAAAGACGGGGTACTGGGCTAATGGTCAGATACTTGGTAGTGTGGATGAGCAGAGGGATCTTGGTGTCCATGTACACAGATCTTTGAAAGTTGCCACCCAAGTAAATAGTGCGGTGAAGCAGGCATATGGCGTACTGGCTTTTATTGGTAGAGGAATTGAGTTCCGGAGCTCTGAGGTCATGTTGCAGTTGTATAAGACTCTGGTGCGGCCGCATCTGGAGTATTGTGTGCAGTTTTGGTCGCCATACTATAGGAAGGATGTGGAGGCACTGGAACGGGTGCAGAGGAGGTTTATCAGGTATGGTAGGAAGATCGTATGAGGAAAGGCTGAGGCACTTGGGACTGTTTTCATTGGAGAAAAGAAGGTTTAGGGGTGACTTGATAGAGGTGTACAAGATGATTAGGGGTTTAGATAGGGTTGACCATGAGAACCTTTTTCCACGTATGGAGTCAGCTATTATGAGGGGGCATAGCTTTAAATTAAGGGGTGGTAGGTATAGGACAGATGTTAGGGGTAGGTCTTTTACTCAGCGAGTCGTGAGTACATGGAATGCCCTGCCAGTAGCAGTGGTGGACTCTCCCTCTTTATGGGCATTTAAACGGGCATTGGATAGGCATATGGAGGATAGTGGGCTAGTGTAGGTTAGGTGGGCTTGGATCAGCGCAACATCGAGGGCCAAAGGGCCTGTATTGTACTGTATTTTTCTATGTTCTATGTAATTAGGATGCATAGAATGGTATAGCGAAATGCAGGGGATACAGACAATCGAAATGTGGAGCTGGTTGAAGGAACAGATAAATTGTGTGTCCCCCTGTCAGGCAGGGAGGAAGTGAGAAGGTAAGGGAACTGTGGCTTACTACAGAAATTGCATCTTTTGTTAAGAAGAAGAAGGAGGCTTATGTGTTGATGAAACAAAATGGTACAGATGAGACAATGGAGAGTTACAGATCAGCTCGGAAGGATTTAAAGAGAGAGTTAAGAAGAGCAAAGAGAGGACACGAGCAGTCTTTAGCAAATAGAATAAAAGAGAACTCTAAAGCTTTCTTACAGGTATGTGAGGAATAAAAGAATGATTAGGGTAGAAATAGGGCCAGTTAAAGATAGAAGTGGGAAGTTGAGTGTGGACCCTGTAGAGATCAGAGAGGTGCTAAATGAACATTTCTCATCTGTGTTCACTCAGGAAAAGGAGAATATTGTACAGGAGTAGAATGAGGTACAAGATATTAGAGTAGAAAGGATTGAAGTTAGTTACGCACAGGTGTTATCAATTCTCGAAAGAGTGAAAGTAGACAAGTTCGCTGGGCTGGATGGGATTTATCCGAAGATTCTCTGGGAAGCTAGGGAGGAGATAGCAGAGCCTTTGGCTTTGATATTTGAGTCATTATTGTCTACAGGTTTAGTACCTGAGGACTGGAGGATTGCAAATGTTGTGCACTTGTTCAAGAAGGGCAGCAGAGATGACCCAGGTAATTATAGACCAATGAGCCTTACCTCTGTTGTAGGAAAGGCTTTGGAAAGGATTATAAGAGATAAGATTTATAATCATCTAGCAAGCAACAATTTGATTTCAGATAGTCAACATGGTTTTGTCAAGGGCAGGTCGTGTCTCACAAACCTCAGAGTTTTTTGAGAAGGTGGCCAAGCATGTAGATGAGGGTAGGGCAGTTGACATGGTATACATGGACTTCAGTAAAGCCTTTGATAAGGTTCCACATGGTAGGCTGATGGAGAAAATGCAGAGGCATGGAATTGAGGGTGATTTAGCAGTTTGGATTAGAAACTGGCTTTCTGAAAGAAGACTGCGAGTGGTGGTTGATGGAAAATATTCAGTCTGGAGTCCAGTTACTAGTGGTGTGCCACAAGGATCTGTTTTGGGACCACTAAGTCATTTAGACACAGGCATAGGTGGGATGGATTAGTAAGCTTGCAGACGACACTAAAGTCGGTGGAGTAGTGGACAGTTTGGAAGAATGTTACAGGTTGCAGGGGGACTTGGATAAACTGCAGAATTGGGCTGAGAGGTGGCAAATGGAGTTCAATGCAGCTAAATGTGAGGTGATGCACTTTGGGAAGAATAACAGGAAGGCAGAGTATTGGGTCAATGGAAAGATTCTTGGTAGTGTGGATGTGCAGAGGGATCTTGGAGTCCATGTACATAGATCCCTGAAAATTGCCACCCAGGTGGGACAGTGCTGTTACGAAGGCATATGTTGTGTTCGGTTGACATAATCTTCAAGAAGCTAAATAGTGAAAACAGAAGGAGCTTACTTACTCAACGTGCTGAGAATTTAGACTAGCTACCATCGTGAGAGGTTGATGTGAATTGTAGATATGCATAACAGGATGCTGATTAAACATTAGGTGGAGAAGGATACTGCGGTTCAGGTCGAAACTGATGAGGAATAATGGGAAGAGGTACAAGGGCAGCATAAATTGCATCATCATGGATTAGTTGGACTAAATGATCTATTTCCATGCTGTATGTGCTATGAATTCGCTCAGAGAAAGTGAGGACTGCAGATGCTGGAGATCAGAGCTGAAAATGTGTTGCTGGAAAAGCGCAGCAGGTCAGGCACATCCAAGGAACAGGAGAATCGACATTTCAGGAAGGGCTTATGCCCGAAACGTCGATTCTCCTGTTCCTGGATGCTGCCTGACCTGCTGCGCTTTTCCAGCAACACATTTTCAGCTATGAATTCGCTCGCCCTACTTTATCTCCCAAGAGAAGGTTGAGCTTTGCCCCTTTTGTAATAGGGCCATCTATATTTTGATAAAGACTTTTCCTGAGCACACTTAAATTCCTCCCCTTTCAAGCCCTTAATGTTATGGCAGTACCAATCCACATCTAGAAAATGAAAACCTTAGACTATTACAACCGTATTATTCTGGCAACTGTCTGCGAACTCCCTATGTATCTGCCCTTCAATGCTTTGGCTGACTATTGGGGGCCTATAGCACAATCCCAAAGTAATCATCCCTTTCTTATTTCTCAGTTCCACTCTTACAGCTTCAACATACAAACCCTCAGAAATATCCTCTCTCAGTGCTCAAAAACACCACTCACATCCACTCAGTCTCTTATCCCCCCCCCTTCTGACTTTCTTATAGCATCTGTACACTGGAAGAATGAGCTACCAATTCTGTCTGTCCCTCAGCCATGTTTCTATAATTATGATATCCTAGTCCCATGTTCTCATCCATGCCCTTAGTTCATCTGCCACTTGCACTGAAATAAATGCAGTTTAATTAATCAGTCTTCCCTCATTTGCTGACATACTCTTGCCTGCTTTATCTACTTAACTTGCTGTCTAACTTCTATACCAGCCTCAACCTTCCCTCTGTCTTACTACTCTTAGGGTCCCATCTCATTAGTTAATCCCTCCCAAGTAGCAACCATTGCTGAAGAGGTATGGAATTAATGAATAAGTTGAACGGATCTGACAATACATTTATGAGTACTCATACATGTTGTTGTACAGCCCTGTTTGGCCTCCTCTTTGTTGGCTGAAGTGATGCTTGCAACAAGGATTTTTGTTTGTGAGACTACAATATAATTCAGTTTTACAGCTCATCTTCAGGCCACAATTGTTTCTGCACATTTGTAGGGTTTTTGTTGGCTGCTAGCTATTGATTTCCTTGTTGTTGGCAGCTTCTGTTCAACCTCTGGAAAACCAGGTCATCGCTATTCTTCCCAGTAGGACTTTCAGAAGTGGTCACAGCATCTTGATTTTCTGCCCAAGAACCAATACTGGCTTCTGATTACTCTGGCATGCCTTATTTCATCATGTAAGTAGAAGCTTTCTAAACAACTTTCTATCTCAAAGATTAGACATGTGTTCATTGCACTGCCACAGAAAGTCTGCCAAATTTAACTAGGAAGTTTTTGGGCTTTCAAGTACAGGAGCAGAACCCTGTGCATATCTCAGATACGGTTGTATAATATCTTTTCACTGAATTGCTAATACTCTACCTCAAGGAAGTCCTGGTTGCAAACATTTTGTGCAAAGACAAAAGTACATGTGGAGCCATACTCCACTCCACCAACCCCTCAAAGAAAACAATATGATTATGGTGATTCTCTGCCTGGGGAAGGAAGGATGATTCAGATTCTTTTTACAAGGCTGCCTTAAAGAAATGAGAAGAACTTTGCACAACATGTCTCATTGGTGCATTTTTATTTTACATTTTCAAATTAAGAAATTGATTTTCAAACAATCGGTTTCTTGATCAAGAACTATTGGATATTTAATGTGGGAAAGCAGAATGTGCTTGAACTTGTAAAATATTTATGGACACTAATTAGCTCAACCTTTATTTCAAATAATGAATACAAGCATATGGATAGATTAATTGGATTTGTACTTTGTTTCCTAGTGAAGAATTATTGATGTGAACAGCTCTACTATTCTGTACAGGCTAATGTGGCATATAAATAGAAGTTGTTAGCCAAGAATTAAAGTACAAAACTTTAAGTTATAACTTAGACAGATGTGTTTTGCTACCAAGCAATTAAATGATGATAATATTTAGAGCAGTTTTCTTTCCCGCTTGTCTCCTGCAGTTTAAATACCAGTAATTTCCCAATGATTATTACACAATTAATCTTCCAGTTAAGATATTATCATGTATCAAAAACAAAGTCCTAAATGTAAAAATTGATTTGATAAAACAGGAAAAAAAATTCATATACATGGAAAAAAAAGTCATACATATAAACTTAAAGAGTGGGCAATCAAAGCTGTATGATACTTTTCAACTGCCCCTAATATTTTCATCCACAAATATCCATCCAACTGTTTTTTACATTATATTAGGGTCCGTGGGTGGCATTTTCAGCTGACAATCTCCGCTGAAACCCAGGATTTTCGAATACAAAATCTGAAAAAAACTAATCTCAACAAAGCCAGTCTTTTTTTAAAAAATTTATTCACTGGACGTGAATCACTGTAAGGCCAGCATTTATTACCTAGCTTTAATTGCCTAGATTGGAATTAAGAGTCAACTACATACTGTGGATCTGGAGTCATAATGTAGGCCAGATAGGGAAGGACACTCCTGTCCTTATCCTATAGGAAATCAGTGAACAAGATGAGTTTTTCTGATAATTTACATCATTAGACTCTTAAATTTCAAATTCATTTTGAACCTACACTTCAATATTAGCTTGATCACCTGATTGAAATTGTAAAAGATCTTTTTTTTATTAAGTATACCCTTCTCCTTCTAAAAGAAACCCTGCTTCTGCACTTTTCAATAGTCTATATTTGGTTTATGCTAATATCTTATCTCAAGCATTTATTTTAATAATTTTGTTAATTACATAATGAAAAATCAATTAGAAAGCTCAATATTGGTTTTAAAAAATCTGTTTCCATACAGTGATCTCCAATTTTTTCATTTGTCATGTATGCTCCTTTTGCAGGGAATTTCAGTCTTCACAGTCTGAAAGGAATTCCTAGTAGGAATTTAACTGAGAATGATCTGTCTGGTTCAATGGATACTGACTTAAGATAAGCTTAGAGTTTGATGGATATGGAAAGCTTGCTGAAAAAGTCTTTTAATCAGAATTCTGTTCATTGGGGAGAACTTTCCATCCCATGATGTCTATATAATTACCTGTCAGCTTTATAAACACAGGCAAAATTCAACTTCAATGATTCTGTGAAATTGAAATTAAAGCTGATCTCTATCTTAATGTTCTGCCTACTGAAATTACAAATGAGGACCTGAAACAAAATATTATTCATAACTCATTAACCAGTTTATGATCATTATTAGCATTGTTTTTTTAAGGATAGTGCAACATTTTCCACTCTCCAAACCTTTGTTGCTCCATTATCTTCTCCAAAATGTTTCAGTACTTAGGCTGCATATTATTTGAAAAACAAAAGAAATGTGCACTTAATCCTAATACATTTATTGAAATGTATACACCTACGTTTACATCTATATATTGCATAAGAAACATTTTGAAGGTCAAAGAATATATTATAAAAATTAACTAACATTTCTCTTTTCAGCTGTTAAATAGTAATGGATACTGTTATTTTAAGTCATGCTCGTTAATGCTTAAAACAGCATTTAGTTTTTAATGTAGTAGAGAGAATATTACATGTTTGCACTTAGAATGTTAGCATTAGCTTTGGTGAGTCATTCATGATAGCTTCGCGTGGGAGCTATAAAGTTTCAACGACAAATGAAATTGGTGATAAGCATGATCACTAACTGCAATGGGTGCTTTATAGAGGTTCTACTATAATACTAATTTATTTTTGCATCGCAACTTTTAAAAGCAATAATCTTCAAGTATTTTAAAAATAAAAAAGGTGAGCCATACAAGTTGAGACTTAATAATTTGAAGGTCTCAAAGAAAGTGAGCTAGAAAAATTCAGCATTTCCTTAATCTAGCTTTTTCTTAAGAAAGAGCCAAGTGTAATACTGTATTAAAATTGCAATTCCTTTCCTGAAGAAGGCCTTATGCCCGAAACATCGATTCTCCTGCTCCTTGGATGCTGCCTGACCTGCTGCGCTTTTCCAGCAACACATTTTTCAGCTCTGATCTCCAGCATCTGCAGTCCTCACTTTCTCCTAGTTAAAATTGCAATAGAATATTCTATATGTATATCCACAATTTCCTGTAAGGATATATTTGTTTGAAGGAACTCCTGAGTAATATCTTGGTAAAAGATAAATCTTGTTCAAATGTCTATTTTACTCATTATGGAATCGATATTTTAAAGTTTGAGAAAATGTAGGAGAAACTCAGCAGCTCTGGCACTCTGTGGAGAGAGAAATAGTTCACATTTCACATCCAAAGACTCTTCTCCACAGATTGTGCCAGACATGTTGAGTTTCTCCAGCATTTTCTGTATTTATTTCAGATTTTTTAGCACCTGCAGTACCTTGCTTTTACTTTTCAAAAAATAAATCATCTGACATGCAAGCAAGTGCCTGTAACCTGTCAACTCTGAAGTAGCTTGGATTCTGATAAAACTTTATTTCCATGCATTTAGGTTCAGTAATTAATTTTGTCCCTGACCTCATTACTGGTTCATCACTGAGAAAAGTTAGTTAGCTGAGAATCTGTGATCCGGTAAAATTGATAACATGGGTTTTCAGATTTTTCTCAGTTTATATATTTCATAATGTACCTTCACTTCTGTGCATACAATAAATGGCAATAATAATTTGACTTTAAATATTGTAGTCTTTTGATGGAGAGTTTTTAAAAATTAGATAACAAATATAAAACGTAATCTCCATTTCAGCATATACCCTAGCTCAGCTAAGCTATTATAAACACAAACAATGAATTAAAATTATACCTGAATTCATTGGTCCCAAGCAAAGAAGAGTTCTTCTTTAATTTGGTCTCTAGCAAAGCAGTTCTAGTATAACTACAACATTGAAAAAAAAAACAGAACTGTGGTTGCTGGAAATCTGAAACAAAAATAAAGTGCTGGAGAAATTCACAGGTCTGACCATATCTGCAGAGACAAAGTTTCAGTGATCCTTTGTCAGAACTGAAACTAGCTCAGAAGGGTGGTATTTACACTGATGACGGGGTGGAGTACAATAAATGGAACATATGGAGGTGGTGTCCAGAGACAGAGAAATAGTGAGTTTTGAGAAGATTTGTAGCTCAGGTTGAGGTTCTGGATGTAGGTTTGCTTGCTGAGCTCGAGGGTTCATTTGCAGACGTTTCGACACACTACTAGGTAACATCTTCAGTGGGAGAAAGCGAGGGCTGCAGATGCTGGAGATCAGAGCTGAAAATGTGTTGCTGGAAAAGTGCAGCAGGTCAGGCAGCATCCGAGGAACAGGAGAATCGACATTTCGGGCATAAGCCCTTCTTCAGGAATGAGGAAAGTGTGTCCAGCAGGCTAAGATAAAAGGTAGGGAGGAGGGACTTGGGGGAGGGGCTTTGGAAATGCGATAGGTGGAGGGAGGTCAAGGTGAAGGTGATAGGCTGGAGTGGGGTGGGGGCGGAGAGGTCAGGAAGATGATTACAGGTTAGGAAGGCGGTGCTGAGTTCGAGGGATTTGACTGAGATAAGGTGGGGGGAGGGGAAATGAGGAAACTGGAGAAATCCGAGTTCATTCCTTGTAGTTGGAGGGTTCCTAGGCGGAAGATGAGGCGCTCTTCCTCCAATCGTCGTGTTGCCATGGTCTGGCGATGAAGGAGTCCAAGGACCTGCATGTCCTTGGTGGAGTGGGAGGGGGAGTTAAAGTGTTGGGCTACGGGGTGGTTGGGTTGGTTGGTCCGGGTGTCCCAGAGGTGTTCTCTGAAATGTTCCGCAAGTAGGCGGCCTGTCTCCCCAATATAGAGGAGGCCACATCGGGTGCAGCGGATGCAATAGATGATGTGTGTGGAGGTGCAGGTGAATTTGTGGTGGATATGGAAGTGTCCCTTGGGGCCTTGGAGGGAAGTAAGGGGGGAGGTGTGGGCGCAAGTTTTGCATTTCTTGCGGTTGCAGAGGAAGGTGCCGGGAGTTGAGGTTGGGTTGGTGGGGCCCTCCCCTATCAGCGTTCCGAATATTTCCCTCCCCTCCCCTATCAGCGTTCCGAATATTTCCCTCCCCTTCCCTTTCAGCGTTCTGAAAAGACCACTCCCTCCGTGACTCCCTTGTCAGGTCCACACCCCCCACCAACCCAACCTCCAAGAAAACCGCTGAAGTTAGCTTGCACCTCCTGTTTTTGTTTCAACTATAAAACTGTCTCCATTTGACAAATATCCAAATATGTTGTTTACACAAAATGAGAAAAAAATCTAACTGGGTGAATTACCAGCTTTTCAGCCTACTCTCAAAGATCAGAAAGGTGCTGGAAGGTATTATCAATAGGGCCAACAAGATGCACTTACCAATAAACAGCCTGCTGCTGCTCAGCTTGGACTTACTGTGAAAATACTGTGGCCTGAAAAAGTGTACTTTATCCTTTTTTTGAAGAGAGGTTTTGAAACAGAGGTTCCAAGTTGTCTCTTCCAAGCCAGTGGCTCAGTGGTTAGCACTGCTGCATCACAGCACCAGGGTCGCAGGTTTGATTCTAGCCTCGGGCAACTCTGTGTAGGGTTTGCACATACTCCCCGTGTCTGTGTGGGTTTCCTCCAGGTGCTCCGGTTTCCTCCCACAGTCCAAAGGTTAGGTGAATTGGTGAATTGGCCATGCTAAATTGCCCATAATGTTAGGTGCATTAGTCAGAGAGAAATGGGTCTGTGTGGGTTACTCTTCGGAGGGTCAGTGTGGACTTGTTGGGCTGAAGGACCTGTTTCCACACTGTAGGTAATCTAATCTGATCTAAAAAAATGTAAACAGCTTGTGAAGCCCTGGAGGTTTGGCAAAATATATTACCAGATTATTAATGCAGAGACCCAGGCAATGTTCTGGGGTCCCAGGTTCAAATCCCACCACAGCAGATGGTGGATTGTGAATGCAATTTAAAAAAAAAACTGGAATTAATAATCTAGTGAAATGAAATCACTGTCAAATATTGGAGAAGCCCATCTGGCTTACCATCAGGGATAGAAATCTGCCATCCTCACCTAGTCTGGCCTACATGTGACTCCAGATCCACAGCAATGTAGTTGACTTTCAATTGCCCTCTGGAATGGCCTAGCAAGCCAATCAGTTTACCAACTGCTACGAATTCTCAAAGAAATGAAACCAGGCAGTTCACCTGGCAGTGACCTAGGCACTGGAAATGACAAGGGCAGAAACAGCCCTGTCGACACTGCAAAGTCCTCCTTGCTAACATCTGAGAATTAGTGCAAAAATAGGGTGAGTTGTCTCACAGACTAATCAAACAGCAGCCCTGACTTTGTAAGGTATGATTCCATGAGTATGAATATGTCTCAGACACTACCATCACCATTCCTGCATATATCCTGCCTCACCAGCAAGACAGACCCAGCAGAGATGATGGCATAGTGGTACCCAGCTGGGAGGGAGTTCCTCTGAAAGTCCTCGACATTGTCTCTGGACCCCATGAAGTCTCTTGGCTTCAGGTTAAACATGAACAAGGAAATCTCCTGCTGATTGCCAAGCACCGCCCTCCCTTGGGCTGTTGAAAAACAGTGTGTTCCATGGTGTTTCATGTTGAAAAACACTTAGAGAAAACATGGGAGATGGAAAGGGCACAAAATGTACTCTGGGTGGGGACTTCTAATCAAACGGATCAGGTCCTAAAGGATATAGCTGCTAGACTGGGCCCATGGCAGATAAGGGAACCAACAAGAGGGGAAAAAAACATTATTGACCTCATCCTGACCAAATCTGTTAGCTGTGGATGCATCTATCAATGACAGTACCAGTAAGAGCAACCATTGCACAGTCCATTTGGAGACGAGGTCCTGCCTTCACATTGAGAATAACCTCCATCATATTGTGTGGCACCATCTTGTGCTAAATGGGACAGACTTTGAATAGATCTAACAATTCAAGATTGGGCATCCATGAGGCGCTGTGTGCCATCAAAGCAGCAGAATTATACTCCAGCACAATCTAATCTCATGGCCTGGCATCATCCCTCACTCAACCATTACCATTAAACCAGTGGATCAAACCTGATTCAATGGAGAGTGCAGGACTGCATGCCTGGAGCAGCACCAGGCATACCTGAAAGTGAGGGGTCAACAGGGTTACTTACATACAAAACAGCATAAGTAGAAAATGTGATAGACAGAGCTCAGGGATCTCACAACCAACAGATCAGATCTAAGCTCTGAAAGTCCTGCCACATCCAGTCATGAATGGTGATGGACAACTAAACAGCTCACCGGAGGAGGACGCACCACAAATATCCCTACCCTCAATGATGCAAGAGCCCAACACATCAGTGCAAAAAATAAGGCTGAAGCTTTTGCAGCAATCTTCAACCAGAAGTGCCAAGTGAATGATCCATCTCAATCTCCTTCAGTGGACCCCAGCATTACAGATATAAGTCTTCAGCCAATTCGATTCACTCCACGTGATATCAAGATACGGTTAAAGATATTGGAAACTGCAAAGGCTATGGGCCCTCACAACATTCCGACAG
The DNA here is from genome assembly GCF_037043375.1 of Chiloscyllium plagiosum. Taxonomy (NCBI): domain Eukaryota; kingdom Metazoa; phylum Chordata; class Chondrichthyes; order Orectolobiformes; family Hemiscylliidae; genus Chiloscyllium; species Chiloscyllium plagiosum. The sequence goes on from NW_028270142.1 coordinate 74,426,188, forward strand.
TAGTTCTCAAGACGTGCTACAGAACCTGCCGCTCCACTGTGGAGTTATTCCAGTATAGCTACAACACTGGCATTTACCCAACAATGTGGCCCTATGAACGAAAAGCACAAATCCAACCCAGCCAATTCCTACCACATCAGTCTACTAATCATCCATTAATAAAGTGATGGAAGGTATCATTAACAATGCTATCAAGCAGTATCTACTCAGTGATACATAGTTTGGGTTCCACCAGGTCCACTCAGCTCCTGACCTCTTTACAGCCTTGGTTCAAACATGGACAAAAGAGCTGAAGTCCAAAGGGGAGGGGAGTATGATGGCCCTTGATATCAAGGTTGCATTTAACCAAGTGTAACATCAAGGAGTCATATCAAAACTGGAATCAATGGGTATCGGAGGCAAACACTCTAGTAGTTTGCGTCATACCTGTCACATAGGAAGATGGTTGTGGCTGTTGGAAGTCAATCATTTCAGCTTTATAACAACTCTGCAAGAGTTCCTCAGAGTAGCGTCCTGGGCCCAACCATCCTCAGCTGCTTCATCAATGACCTTCGCTCCATTATAAAAGGTCAGAAGTGGGGATGTTCACCAATGATTGCACAATGTTCATTCAATGATGTTACCATCATTGAATCCCCCACTATCAACATCCTAGGGCTTATCATTGATGAGAAACTCAACTGGACTCACCATATAAATGCAGTGGCTACAAGAGCAGGTTAAAAGTTAGTAGAATACTGTGCGAATAACTCACCTCCTGACTCCCCAAAGTCCGTCCCCCTCTACAAGGACAAGTCAGCACTGGATGAGTGCAGTTCCAAAACCACTTAAGAAGTTTGACACTATCCAGGACAAAGGAGCCTGCTTGATTGACACTACATCCACAAGTATCGACTCCTTTCTCCCCCAACACTCAGTAGCAGTGTGTACAATCTACAAGATGCAGTGTAGGAATTCAGCAAAGATCCTCAGACAGTACCTTGAAAACCTATGACTACTTCCTCAAAGAAGGAAAATGGCAGCAGATATATGGAAAACACCACCACATTTAAGTACTCCTCCAAGGCACTCATTATCCTGACTTCAAAATATATGGCCATTCCTGCTGTCACTCGGTTTAAATCCTGGAATTCCCTCCCTATGGCATTGTGGGTCAAGCCACAGCAGATGGACAGCAGTGTTCAAAAAGGCAGCTCATCACCACCTTTAAGGGCAACTAGGAACAGGCAATAAATGCTGCCCAGCCAGCCACAAGCCATATGCTACAAAAAATTTAGAGGACAATGATTAGGGGGTGTGGGGGGGGGAGGGGTGTGCATAAAAAATTGCCCCAGTAAATGTCAACCCCCACCCCACCAAACCCATAGACAAACTACCACAGTGATAGCAATTAGGATAATTATATTTCTGTAACTGGGACAGTTATAGCTTCAGTTATAGAAACCAAACTAGGGTCATTTGTTTGTAACTTTCAATTCATCGTTATGGTCTTAAGCAATTTATCCCAGTAGATTTGTATTTCAGGAACAGTTTGGATGCTTTCAATTTCTGTGCCATGTCTGCCTATGGTGCAATAAGAGCCATTCTCAGGGAAAATGGAGGGAAAATTGCATTAACAATAAATAGATGAATTAGTTTTCCAAAGTCAGTACCTTGAAAATGGATTTGAGATATTGGCTGTTAATATGAATGTATGTTCATGGTATGAAGCAGAGGCGACTTATTTTGATCTGTAGATCTACTGTGATACATTCAAACACAGCTGTTTGTGTTTCTGAAGGTAGGTCTATGGAATGATGGCATACATCACAGCAGCTAAATTTGCTATTTCTAATTAATTCATCTTCCAGTATCATTGAGTGCAACAAGTTTGCACAAGCATTTGCCAATGCAGTTACATAAGTTGCATGAATTATGTTATGCAAAACTGCGACTCCACAATGAGAGAGACTAATTTTAGATTAGATGAGATTACTTACAGAGTGGAAACAGACCCTTCGGCCCAACAAGTCCACACCGACCCGCCGAAGCGCAACCCAACCCCTACATTTACCCTTTTACCTAACACTATGGGCAATTTAGCATGGCCAATTCACCTGACCTGCACATCTTTGGACTGTGGGAGGAAACCGGAGCACCCAGAGGAAACCCACGCAGACACGGGGAGAATGTGCAAACTCCACACAGTCAGTCGACTGAGTTGGGAATTGAACCCAGGTCTCTGGCGCTGTGAGGCAGCAGTGCTAACCACTGTGCCACCATGCCGCCCCAGTAGATGCAATAGACTCGACTGAAAGTACAAGTAAATCATTGCTTTGACTGCAAGGTATGTTTGAACCCTTGAAAAGTAATGAAGAAAGAGGTAAGGAGACTAGTGACACCTTGTTGCATGTTCGGAAATTATTTAGACAACAATATCTTAACATTTTGTTTGATTTGGATTTTATGTTGAACATTAGCATGGTTAAATCGCACTAAAAGATCTAAAATCAGCAAACTTTAGTTAATCATGCACTCATGTTCTGCTGGTGAAGTAAGACAAGGGAGTTGAACTCATGAAAACAACATAGAATTTTATAAATATAATGCATTCTTTATGAGGGCCGCTGCCAGATAACAGCATAGCTTTCCTTTCACCCACATTTTTCACTTGTTGCAGCTTGGAACTACAAAACTCCACTCTGCACTATATGCAAAAGCTGTTATTCTGAAATTTCTTATCCTATTTACAAACACATGACAGAGAGAGATTTTCCCTCTCTGATGGGAAAGAATGATGGTGAGTAAAATGGTGTAAATCAGATAAAAATCAAAAATTAAATTCTTGACGTCAAGCAAAGCTCTCCCAATTTAATAATATCAAGCACAGAATATTGCTGGTGGTGCCAAGAAACATATTTCTGCATCAATACATTTCATTAAAACTCATTGTATTAAAATCATTTCCAACCTGCATCGTCACAATCAAGAAACTAGACTATCTCAGCTGAACTCAGCATTGACTTAAAGTCTTCAACCATGCACATTAGAGCTAAAGGAGAGCCAGAATTTGAATGCTGTGGCAGGATATTTGGCATAGAGATAGCCAACAATTTTATGTATCTAGTTAAACTCCAGATGAAGAGAGAGTGAATGCTGTTAACATCAAGGCAGTATTTGACTGAGTTCGGTGTTAAGGAACCCTCAGAAAACTGGAACCAATAAGAATTGGAGGAAAATTCTCCCCTAGTTGGAATGATACATAGCAGATAAGATGATTGTGGGTGTTGGAGATCAGTCATCTCAGCTGCAGGATATCATTGTAGGAGTTACTTCAGATCATGTCCTAGGCTCAACCATCTTCATCAGTTTAATCAATGACCTTCTTTCCATCAAAAGGTCACAAGTGAGATTGAGATTATGCAATCAGTGAACAATTTGCAATTCTTCAAAAACTTAAGCAATCTGTGATCAAATGCAGGAAGACCTGAAGAATCTCCAACGAGAGAACCTAACCATTACACCTCAGTATCTCCAATTCAATGACAAAACATCATTACATTCTTTTAATGATCAAAGTGCTGGGGCACTACTCTTGATCAGAGATTGAACTAGGCTAGCCATATATTGTGGCGACAAGAGGAGGTTAGTCAAGAATTCCTGCAGCTCGGGTCCCACCTCTGGAATCCACAAAGTTATCCACCATTGAGAAGGCATAATTCAATTGTGACAGAGTACTCGATACTTGTTTGGGTAAGTGCAGTTCCAACAACATTCAAGAAGTCTGACACCATTCAGTACTTAGCTACCTATGTACTTACATCATAACGTCAAACATTCATTACCTCCAAAATTGATGTTCAGTGGCAGAGGAGTGGGAGTAACTTAACTGCTCTTAGAGAGTCTGTATGGACATGAGAGGCTGAATAGTCACCCATATTTCTGGTTCTGTAATATACTGGTTTCACACATGCATCCCTAATATTTCATATTAATTTGTTTGATTGACAAGATAAAGTGCAGAAATTCTCTAAATGCTCCTTCAACAGCACTTTCTAGACCAGCAATTGCTACTGAAATAATTGCAGAGGCTGGTATCACATCAGCAAATCACCCTTTATCTACTTGTGCACTGGCTATGGCCAGCCTGCTTGGAGTCAGTCACCTGACTGAGGAAATTCTGATCTCCTGGTTATATCAGTTAGCCAGGCTTTCCTGATTAGGGTGATTAGCTTGGGCCAATGATCTTATAGTCAGCAAGATAAACTTGTTTGCAATCACTATATTGTTAACCCCCTAAGTCCAGGGATATAGGCCTGGTCTTTAGCTTTGTGCTTTTCCTACAAAGTTTTTACCCCAAGTCCAGTTCCTTTGATACAGACTCTGACAAGGGCTGTGTGTACCGGACCTGAGCCATCTCTTGTGGTCAGAGTGTCTCAGGAAATTTTCTACCTCTTCTTCCAGTGGTAATGGTATCAAGGCTGCATCCATCTTGGACTCAGAGGATTACTTGACACTAGACTGACAATAGTTGGCTATGTAGAACAATCCATCTTCCGTAGTTACACTGGCACCATTCCCCACCTACTCCTCTGCTACATTGATAACTGCATTGGCTCCACCTCATGCTCCCGCGAGGAGGTCGAGCAATTCATCAACTTCACCAACACATTCCACCCTGATCTTAAATTTACCTGGACCATCTCTGACACCTCCCTCCCCTTCCTGGACCTCTCCATCTCCATTAATGACGACCGACTTGACACTGACATTTTTTAGAAACTCACTAACTCCCATAGCTACCTGGATTACAGCTCTTCCCACCCTACCTCCTGCAAAAATGCCATCCCGTATTCCCAATTCCTCCACATCCGCCGTATCTGTTCTCAGGAGGACCAGATCCACCACAGAACACAACAGATGGCCTCCTTCTTTAGAGACCGCAATTTCCCTTCCCATGTGGTTAAAGATGCCCTCCAACGCATCTTGTCCACATCCCGCACCTCTGCCCTCAAACCCCACCCCTCCAACCATAACAAGGACAGAACCCCCTGGTGCTCACCTTCCACCCTACCAACCTTTGCATAAACCAAATCATCCAATGACATTTTCACCACCTCCAAACGGACCCCACCACCAGGGATATATTTCCCTCCCCACCCATTTCCACCTTCTGCAAAGACCATTCCCTCCATGACTACCTAGTCAGGTCCACACCCCCCAACAATCCACCCTCCCGTCCTGGCACCTTCCCCTGCCCCCGCAGGAATTGCAAAACCTGCGCCCATACCTCCTCCCTCACCTCCATCCAAGGCCCCAAAGGAGCCTTCCACAACCATCAAAGTTTTACCTGCACATCCACTAATGTCATTTATTGTATCCATTGCTCCCGATGCAGTCTCCTCTACATTGGGAGACTGGATGCCTCCTAGTAGAGCGCTTTAGGGAACATCTCTGGGACACCCACACCAATCAACCCCACCGCTCTGTGGCCCAACATTTCAACTCCCCCTCCCATTCTGCCGAGGACATGCAGGTCCTGGGCCTCCTTCACTGCCGCTCCCTCACCATCCGACGCCTGGAGGAAGAACGTCTCATCTTCCGCCTCGGAACACTTCAACCCCAGGGCATCAATGTGGACTTCACCAGTTTCCTCATTTCCCCTTCCCCCACCTCACCCGAGTTCCAAACTTGCAGCTCAGCACTGTCCCTATGACTTGTCCTACCTGCCTATCTTCCTTTCCACCTATCCACTCCACCCTCCTCTCTGACCTATCACCTTCATCCCCACACCTATTCTCCCATTGTATTCTTTGCTACCCTCCCCCACCCTCCTCTCTGACCTATCACCTTCATCCCACCCCCATCCAACCATTGTACTGTTTGCCCCCACCTTCCCCCACCCTCCTTCCTGACTTATCACCTTTATCCCCGCCCCCACTCACCTATTGTACTAAATGCTACTTTCTCCCCACCCCCACCCCCACACTCCTCTCATTTATCTCTCCACCCTGCAGGCACTCTGCCTCTATTCCTGATGAAGGGCTTTTGCCCGAAACATCGATTTTCCCGCTCCTCGGATGCTGCCTGAACTGCTGTCCTTTTCCAGCACCATTCTAATCCAGAAACTAGACTGACAATGAGAACCTACAGTTTTCAACAGGCCTTTTGGCTGTTCTGAGGGACTAGATATATTTTGCTCCTGCCCTGTTTAAGAGATGACAGTTTTTAAATGGTCCAAATGTTTGTTTAGAACTGTATCACCTACCTGAACTCTAAGAGACAGGACCTGAACTTACGTCAACTTCACCCCGTACCCATAGATGGCTCTTCCATGGTTCCGGCCTTAAACTACATCACTTAAATAGTCTGTCTCACTTAAAGGCAGCATGTGGTTGGCATTGACATTCCTGCTGCGTCTTCCCCAGGGCTGGTAATATCAGGTTTAACCTGGTGTGCAGTCTTCTCTCCATCAGCAACTCTGGTGGAGCTATCCCTGTTGTTGCGTGTGGGGTCGTCCCACAATTGAACAGGAAGTGAAACAGTTTGGTATCAATTGACTGCATAGGCTGCTTTAAGCTTGCCTTCAACATTTGGACTGCTCTTTCCATGAGACCATTGGATAATGAATGGTATGGAGCTGTCCTTATATGTTGTATGTCATCTGACTTTGAATATTTCCTAAAGGGAAATGATATCCCATTGTCCATTACCAATACCTCCGGTTGTCAGTATATCGTGAATGCTATTCGTAGCTTCTCCATCATCATCCCTGGGTTTGGCGAGTGAATTTCATGCATATCCAATTACTTTGAATGGGTATTCACAATGACCAGAAACGCTGAGCCCATGAAAATAACTACCATAATCAACATGCAACTGCGTCCAGTGTTTTTCCAGCCATTCCTACAATCGTGGGCATGTTGCTGGTGACAATTTGTTTTTGTTGGCACTCTGGGCACAGCCCCATCAATGCAGTTATGTCAGCATCCAACCCCAGCCAACAGACATTGCTTCTTGCTAGCATCATTCATCTTGGAAAACCCTGGATGACCCTGGTGAGGTTCAACCAGTATCTGGTGATAACTTGAATTCAGAACAATCATCCTCATTCGCCATAGTAATACACTGCCCTCTATGATGATCTGGTCTAACCGGGTCCAGACAGGTTTTGATCAGGTTTGTGATGACCCTGTTTCCCCCATTACCACCAGCTGTTTGCTTTCCTAGGACAGGATCCTTTTGTATCTGATGTTGCCTGATGTTGTCTCTGATGACTGGATGGGTGTCCAGGGAGTTCAAAACCAAAGCAAAGCAGAGTCTTCCAAGGAAGGCACCGCTAGTGGAGTATCTGACAGTGGGAGGTAGCTCAAGGCATCTGTATTAGCCACTTAGCTTCTTGGACAGTGTTCTAACTTATATTTGTATGTGCCTAAGAATAAAAGGGCCTAAAACTGAATTTTACTGGAAACTATGGGCAACACTGCTTTGTCATTCTTCAGTAGACTATGCGGGGGTTCGTAATCTGTAGTAATGACAAAGGCCCATCCGTAAAGGTTCTGGTGGAACCTCTTTACACCAAAGATGACTGCCAAACCTTTCTCTATCTGCGCATATTTGTGTTCAGCGTCAACCAAATATGCGCAGATAGTATGGGAAGCACATACTATCAGGCATTCCTCTGCATTGGGCTACTGGTGAGCCAACATGACCCTGACACTAAACAGACCCTGCCTGTCAGAACTACCTTTCACTTCAGATCGCTGTGGGACTAAACCTTAGATGACTTTTTCACTTTTCTAAAGGCTACTTGGCTGCATAACCATTTCCAAGACTGACATTATTCAATAGCAGGTATAAGGCTGGAGGCCAGGTTTTGTAGGAAATTTTGGTAAGGATGCAGTAACCCAAGGAAAGACCCAAGTTCTGGTACAGATATGGGTGCCTGGACTCCTTTCATTGGCCTCATTCCCTCTTCCAAATCCAGTTTTCCATTGTTGATCTTGTAACCCAAATAGGTCACTTGGGGTGCCTGGAAGACACATTTTTTCCTTCTAAGAGAAACATTCAAGCATTATGCCCAGGTTCTCCAAATGTTCTTTCTGGCTTCTATTATTAGCATGTCATCCAGATAGGTGGCTACCTCTGTTATTCCTTGTAAGATATTCTCCATTGTCCACTGGAAAAGGGCACAGACCGATGATATTCAAGTGACAGTTTTGTATATTGATATAAACCCTTATGGGTTTATACCTGCACTGGTATCAACTTCCAAAGGAACTGGGTGACCATTTAACCAAACAATAATTTTAATTGGTTCCAATCTGGATGTCACTAAGCAATTTAATTATTCCAAAACACATGTTGGGATATTTCCAAGGTGTGCACTCTCCTGGGTACTGGCCTATGATTACTCTTACTGAAATCTAGTTTTGTGGGATTCCTTCACTGACTCAAGTCCGCATACTCGCAGCAACTAAGATGGCTTGCCAGCCGAAATCCTCAAGAACCTTTTAGCCACATGGCCGAGGCCTAGTTTAGTTGTGGGATTCTGCTGTGGGCTGGCCTAGGGTTCCCCTGCTCAAGACATGGCCTGCATGAGGCTTTGTAATTGCTTACACTCAAGTGGTGTTCCCCAAGCTCAGTTGGAGAGGTGAGGAAGTTCACTTCAGTTTGGATGACCTATAGCTCCCATGCTCCAGTTGATGCATTTTCTAATGACAACACAAATTGTAGTGCCTGTTTGAAGTTCAGTTGGGCTTCAGCTAGTAGGCACTTCTCCATGATTACATCATTAATCCCACATACCAAACAGTCTCTCAGTACTTCATTCAGTGATAACCCAAAATCACATACTTCTACCAGTTGCCTCGTCAAAAATTCTGATTCAGGTTCCTTTCGTTCTCTAGAAGCTGAATAAAATTGAAAACATCTCGGAATTAGAGAAGGCTCAGTCGTAACATTCCTTAACCAACTCCTGGAAGTTTTAATATCTGGTGCCTCTGGGAAAGTTAAGCCTCTTATATCTAAGAATGCTGTGGGTCCACAAGCAGTCAGAAGGATTACGCATTGCATCTCATCTACCCCAGGGAGAAAAGAAAACACATTCTTTTCACATACTGGGCTCAGTCTTTGATAGCAGGATCAAATGGCTCAAGCTTCCCAAATAAAATTATGGCAGAAATGCTTATCCAAACTCTATGACTGTTGCGTGTGAATGTTCTTCAGGCATGTTCTGTTTTCTCCCATCACCACTGAAATAACTGCACAAAGGCCCGTATCCCATCACCAAGTCAACCCTTATTTACTTGTGTACAGTACATAGCCTGCTTAGAGTCAGTCACCTGAGAAGATTCTAATCTCCTGGTTATATTTCTTTTTCTGTTGCAAAAAGCCAGTATCCCATCACCAAGCCACTCTTTATTTACACAGCACCGTTCACTGATCTGAGGTTTTATTCTCCCATAGATTAGATTAGATTAGATTCCCTACAGTATGGAAACAGGCCATTTGGCCCAACCAGTCCACACTGATCATTCGAAGAGTAATCTACATTTACCCCTGACTAATGAACTATGGGCAATTTAGAATGGCCAATTCACCTGACCAGCACATCATTTGGATTGTGGGAGGAAACTGGAGCACCCGGAGGAAACCCACACAGACACGGGGAGAATGTGCAAACTCCACAGTGGCCCAAGGTGGGAATCGAACCCAGGTCCCTGGCGCTATGAGGCAGCAGTGCTAACTACCAAGCCACCACGCTGCGCCTAGTTTTTTTTAATTTTATCAAATGGTACAAGATACAAGCAAATAGTTAACAATGAACAATAAGCAGCAGTTTACAAGAAACAGCAACTTACAGAAGAAAAGGGCAGCAAGGTGAACCCCCAAACACCACCATACAACCAATTAGCAGGGAAATGAGGATGAACCTCAAATCCCACCTCATTATCAAAAAGATAAACTAAACGCAAATACATAAGACAGTCCGATAAACTGAACAATAAAACAGTGTATACAGCACAGACACCCCTGGCAACCCAGCAAACCACCTGTTCTCCTGGTTGTATAACTATGAATAAAAGAAAAAAAGTACAATATAACAGTAACAATACACAAGAGAAATAGGGACACAAACATAAGGTGCCCAAAATTTCACATAACTAACAACACTACATAAAACACAAGGTCACTGTGCTCTTAAGGTACCACAATGACAGAAATCCAGAAAAAAATCCAATTCAGCCCCTGAAGGGCAAAGTTTACAGCAGGCTAACACCCATTCCTGATGAAGGGCTTTTGCCCGAAACGTCGATTGTCCTGTTCCTCAGTTGCTGCCTGACTTGCTGGACTTTTCCAGTACCACACTCTTGACACTACAGCCCACAATATAAACTTACAAACTTTACACATCATCTGCACCCAGGCACAAAAATAACCTGTCTACAAAAGACAATATAACTGAAAACAGAATTAAACAATGAAAACCACTGATTACACAACTCAATTCCCCCCACTCTCCTGTCCCCAGGTACCCTGCACACCTGACACCAGTCTGCACCATGTACCGATCAGACCATCCTTGGCTAGCCTTTCTGCTGTATAGTCAGCCTTCTGGTCTTCAGCCACCCTGCGTATTGAGCCATGCTCCCCAGGCCCTCTTTCCTCTTCAACCATCCAGCTCCCAGTCACTCCACATATTGACCGGACACTCTCCTGTTTATATATACACACACGTTTATTTTATAAAGTAATACAAATTACAAACACAGTTAACAATAAAACAGAAAGCAGCAGTTCTTAAAAAGCAAAATCACTATTTACAAGGGAAGGGGCAACTTCTCGGGCTGCCCCTATATACCATCGGACTCTCGCTCACCCCAATGCGCCATCCGGTCTATGGACTGCCCTGACACAGCTTCTGGCCACGTCTCCTGGTTATATCTTATTAAACAATACAATTAACATTTACACCTGTATACAGAGAAACAGCAATTTTACAAGGGAGAGGAGTGGCAAAGCTAGGCCCCAAGCTTCACCATTCAACCAATTTTCGGGGAAATGAGGACAAACTTCAAATCGCAGTTTCAATCATTATAAAACCATAACAATGACATTTGTACATATAAGACAGCCCAACTATATTTAAAAAAGCGCATACAATGTGGGCAGCACGGTGGCACAGTGGTTAGCACTGCTGCCTCACAGCGCCAGAGACCCGGGTTCAATTCCCGCCTCAGGCGACTGTGTGTGGAGTTTGCACGTTCTCCCCGTGTCTGCGTGGGTTTCCTTCGGGTGCTCCGGTTTCCTCCCACAGTCCAAAGATGTGCAGGTCAGGTGAATTGGCCATGCTAAATTGTCCATAGTATTAGGTAAGGGGTAAATGTATGGGTGGTTTGCGCTTCGGCGGGTCGGTGTGGACTTGTTGGGCCGAAGGGCCTGTTTCCACACTGTAAAGTAATCTAAATCTAATCAATGCAGAACCCCTGCAACCCACCCATCCCTCCCACCTTCCGGTGAACGTAAACAGCCTTCCCTCTACGCCCCTTCCAGCTCTCAGTCCACCCCATGCCCCTTCGAGGTCTCGGTCCGACCGCCTCTAGGACAGCACGTCTGCTTCCCCAACCCCCTCAGGACAACCACGGTCAGGACAGCCTACTTACCTTCTGGCTTCCCTAACCGCCCTTTGCACTTTTGGCCACCTCAAGGACAGTCTGCCCCAGTACTTGCCTGAGGTGACAGTGCTGAGGACTGTCTACCCACCTTCCAGCTCTTGGTCTGCACCTATGTACCATCAGGCTTTCGCCCACCCCAATGCGCCATCCAGCCTGTGGACTGCCCTGACATCTTCCAGCCACATCTTGGACAGCCCGTCCCCTTCCCTGGGCGGGGGGAAAACAGTGTGCAGGGCAGCTCATAAGCCTTCCTGATCGCTGCCTACCCCTGCGCACCTTCCGACCACCTCTAGGACAGCCCTTCTCAGGACGACAGTACTCAGAAAAGGTCTACTCACTTTCAGCTGAGCGATCGGCATTGGGGTGGCCTACCCAGCCTCCGGCTCAGGATAGCCTACCAGTCTTCAGGTACATAAGGCAACCTAACCACCCTCTGACTCTCAGGGTGACAGCTTTCAGGACGACCTATGAGCCTCCCAGCTCACACTAAGGCCTGCCAGACCCAGTGATAAGACAGTGCAGGTGATAACTTTGTCATGTTGCTTGTTGAGGTTATGTATCAGCAAACAGATTCCTTCCTGTCCATTACCATAAACAGTTATCTTTAAAATGTAGAGTCCATTCCCAGGATCAGAGTCCATTACAGTATGGAAAGTGCATTGTCAGAAATGGAGTCCACTCCAAACTGCAGCGTCCATTGCTAAAAACAGAGTCCACAACTGAGGGCAGAGACCATTCCTGAAGGCAGCAAATGCACATCCTACAGCATACAGGTGTTCAGTCTCCATAGAGTCCTGGCCCATCCTTGAAGAACCAGGTACACTCACAGGGGTTTGGTCTAATCCGAGGTGGCTCAGTGGTTAGCACTACTACCTCATAGCACCAGGGACCAGGGTTCGATTCCAGCTTTTGCACATTCTCCTCGCACAATCTAAAGATGGGCTGGCCTGGTGAATTGGCTATGCTAAATTGCCCATAGTGTTAGGGGTGAATATAGGGTAGGGGAATGGGTCTGGGTAGGTTACTCTTTGGAGGGTCAGTGTGGATTTGCTGGGGCAAAGGGCCTGTTTCCATACTGTAGGGAATCTAATCTAACTCCAGGATACAAGTGCTCACCTCCAAGCACACATACAGGTCTGTAGCCTCTGCAGAGGCCTAGTTCAAGGGTAGACTACCCACAGGAACAGCTCATCTGGAAAGATGTATTTTCTCACAAGGACTCAGTCCAAAACACCAAAACAAACAGTGAAGACCTCTCCCTGAACAACTCCAGGATGTTGGTCGACACCGCGAATTTCTTGATTATAGTTTTTGTTTTTTCTTCATCGTTTTTTATTATATTAACCCCCACACTACCACCTAAGTGCGGTAGTGCTTATTTTTTCCCCAGCACCCATGGTGTGTGTGTGCAGGTGTGAGACACAGTGAAAGACACAAAGTGCACCGATCTTTATTCAAACTCCACCACCAGGAAGATAGGAAAATACCCAGGTGGCCAGTGACAAACACTGCCCTTCACATCAAAGGGCAGTGCTGTGTGATCAAAACAGTGAAGGGGAGGGTAGGGACTAAATCAAAATAGAGTTGGAGGGAGAAATGATGCACTCCACTCCCTGCGGCGCCCACCTCTCCCTGAACAACTCCAGGGTGTTGGTCGACACCGCAAATTTCTTGATTATATTTTATTTTATTAAACAAATTACAAAAACAGTTTACAACAACAGTTACATTTACAGCTGCATACAAGAGACAGCAATTTTACAAGGGAGAGGAGCAGCAAAGCCAGGCCCCAAACCCTACCGTTCAAACAGTTTACAGGGACATGAGGACAAACCTCAAATCCCAGTTTCACATAAAGATATAAAGAAACAACAGCAATGACAGTTGTACATTACACAGTACTGTTACATACAAAAGTGCAGACAATACAGACTCAGCAAGCCCCTGCCCCTCCCACCTTCCGACCACTAAGGAAGCCCGCCCCTACCCACCTTCCGGTTCTCGGTCCACCCCATGCCCCTTCCAGTTCTCAGTCCGCCCTGACACACCTTTCGACCACCTCTAGGACAGCCCACCCCGGGAACCCGCCGGGGTGACAGTGGTCAGGACAGCCTACCCACCTTTCGGCTTCACTAACCACCCTCAGCACCTTCCGACCACCTCTGGGGCAGCCCGCCCCAGTACCTGCCCGGGGTGACAGCGCTGAGGACGGCTAAATTTCTTGATTATTTTTTATTTTATAAAACAAATTACAAAAACAGTTTACAACAAACAGTTACATTTACAGCTGCATGCAAGAGACAGCAATTTTACAAGGGAGAGGAGCAGCAAAGCCAGGCCCCAAACCCTACCATTCAAACAGTTTACAGGGACATGAGGACAAACCTCAAATCCAAGTTTCACAAAGATATAAGGAGACAACAGCAGTGACAGTTGTACATTAGACAGTACTGTTACATACAAAAGTGCAGACAATACAGACCCAGCAAGCCCCCATCCCTCCCACCTTCCGACCACTCTAAGGCAGCCCGCCCCTACCCACCTTCCGGTTCTCGGTCCACCCCATGCCCCTTCCAGTTCTCAGTCTGTCCTGACACACCTTCCGACCACCTCTGGGGCAGCCCGCCCGAGTACCCGCCCGGGGTGACAGCGCTGAGGACGGCTAAATTTCTTGATTTTTTTTTATTGACACTCCTGTTTCATTTTATTAAACAAATTACAAAAACAGTTTACAACAAACAAACAGTTACATTTACAGCTGCATACAAGAGACAGCAATTTTACAAGGGAGAGCAGCAAAGCCAGGCCCCAAACCCTACCATTCAAACAGTCTACAGGGACATGAGGACAAACCTCAAATCCCAGTTTCACATAAAGATATAAAGAGACAACAGCAATGACAGTTGTACATTAGACAGTACTGTTACATACAAAAGTGCAGACAATACAGACCCAGCAAGCCCCCATCCCTCCCACCTTCCGACCACCTCTGGGGCAGCCCGCCCCAGTACCCGCCGGGGTGACAGCGCTGAGGATGGCTAAATTTCTTGATTATAATTTTATTAAACAAATTACAAAACAGTTTACAAAAAACATTGACAGCTGTACACAAAAGACAGCAGTTTTACAAGGGAGAGGAGCAGCAAAGCTAGGCCCCGAACCCTACCGTTCAACCATTTTACAGGGAGAGGAGGACAAACCTCAAATCCCAGTTGCACATGTGACAAGACAGTGACAATGACATTTATACATTAGACAATACCGTTACATACAAAAGTGCAGACAATACAGACCCAGCAAGCCCCCGCCCCTCCCACCTTCCAACCACCTCTGGGGCAGCCCGCCCCAGTACCCGCCCGGGGTGACAGCGCCGAGGATGGCTAAATTTCTTGATTATAATTTTATTAAATAAATTACAAAACAGTTTACAAAAAACATTGACAGCTGTACACAAAAGACAGCAGTTTTACAAGGGAGAGGAGCAGCAAAGCTAGGCCCCGAACCCTACCGTTCAACCATTTTACAGGGAGAGGAGGACAAACCTCAAATCCCAGTTGCACATGTGACAAGACAGTGACAATGACATTTATACATTAGACAATACCGTTACATACAAAAGTGCAGACAATACAGACCCAGCAAGCCCCCGCCCCTCCCACCTTCCAACCACCTCTGGGGCAGCCCGCCCCAGTACCCGCCCGGGGTGACAGCGCTGAGGATGGCTAAATTTCTTGATTATATTGTTCGGCCAGGCTTTTCCGATTGGCCCAGGTTAATGAGGTCAACCTTGTTCCAATCATGACTTGGTGGTTCCAGTGTTGGACTTGCGTGGACAAAGTTAAAAATCACACAGCACCAGGTTATCGTCCAACAGATTTATTTGGAAGTACAAGCTTTTGGAGCACTGTTCCTCTGTCAGGTGCCTGGTGTTGTGTGATTTTTACCTTTGTCCACCCAGTCCAATACTGGCATTTCCACATGATAATTTATGCTTGAGAATGCTTAATTGTGACAATTATGTTAATTGTGTTTGTTTATGGAAAATGGACATCACACACAATTAGCATCTTTCTCTCATCCCTATTTCCATTCAAAAAAGGTATTGAACTGCCTTCTTGAACAGTTGCGGTCCATGTGGTCTACATATATATACCCACTATGATGTCTGAAAGGGATTTGCTGAATTTTGACCCAGTCACAAAGAGGTAATGCAATATAGTTCCAGGGTAGGATGGAAGTTGAAGTTGGGCCGAAGGGCCTGTTTCTACACTAAGTAATCTAATCTAAACTCAGGCCTACTGCATCTGAGTTAGAGTCACAAGTACTGCAACATAAAGGTATCTCCCTTTTTGCCAGTAGCAGTGGTGGACTCTCCCTCTTTATGGGCATTTAAGCGGGCATTGGATAGGTATATGGAGGATAGTGGGTTAGTATAGGTTAGGTGGGCTTGGATCGGCGCAACATCGAGGGCCAAATGGCCTGTACTGCGCTGTATTCTTCTATGTTCTATGTTCTATGTTCTATTCCCCTATGCATCTACTGCCCTTCCCATCCAGGTGGTAAAAGAAGATTTGGAAGATGCTGAAAGAATCTAATTGATGAAACAAACAGTTACAATTGGGTACTGATGCTGCTGTGAGTGAATGTTTAAGGTTGCATGTGCGGTACAATTATGCATGCTCTTTGCTTTGGATGGGGTCATTTTTCTTGAATATTGTTGGAGTTTTATTCATCCAAAAAATGTGGGAAGTACTTTATCATTCGGTTTAGCTTTGATTTGTACACATTTTGGACATGCAATGTTTATGGAACTCATTGCAAAATGTCTAGCATCATACCTGTTCTTGAAACCAAAGTATTTCTATGGAATATAGTACTTCAATTGAATGGAAATTGCACAGTGGCAATGTGCAACAACTTTTCCTGCAAAATATGTCAGTATTGCCAAGAGGGCCTTGTTAAATGAGAGAAGTTAAATCATGGGCTACGCAGAGTTCAACCTTACCTTTTTGGGGTTTATGACTGCAGTAAGTTGACCTGGCAGTCGACCATTGTTAAGGAATTTTCATAGCATTTACTAAGTTTTTTAAGAAGCAGTACTCTTGATGTTAATATCATAGAATCCCCAGAGTGTGGAAAGTAATAATTAGACAAATAAGAACATACAGTTGACAATTGAGGTTGTTTCACTGATACCAGAGAATGAACAGATTATTGGTGTGAAGTGTTTTGATCTCATTAAAGTTGTAAAGACATCATCCTGCTCTCTAGTTGTCATGTTAGAAACGTCTTCCCTGGATCTTCCAATTGAAGAAGACGGTTCCTTGACTGCTAATACTGAGTACTGTTGATATGGTCTATAGTGTGGGGATTAGTCATTAATGTTGTGTCAATTGTCAATTTTTAGACAATGTACATGGAACAGCTACTCATAACCTTTCCCCAAATGCTCATCCTCACCTGAAAGTTAGTTGTCATTTTTTTCTAAGATCAACTTGTATTTTCCTAAACGCTGCAATAATAGGGTTCTACTTTGAAGATAACTCAATAGGACATCATGACCTTGATTAGATTAGATTCCCTACACTGTGGAAACACGCTCTTCAGCCCAACAAGTCCACACCGATCCTCCGAAGAATAGCCCACACAGACCCATTTCCTTCTGACAACTAACACTATTTAGCATGGCCAATTCATCTGGCCTGCACATCTTTGTGACTGTGGGAGGAAACTGGAGCACCTGGAGGAAACCCACACAGACACGGGGAGAATGTGCAAACTCCACACAGTCAGTCACCCAAGGCTGGAATCGAACCTGGGACTCTGGTGCTGAGAGGCAGCAGTGCTAACCACTGAGCCACTGTGATGATCCTGGCAATTCTTGTACCTTCGCTTTGTCTTTATTCACTGGAAATTTGATCCTGTTTGGGGAAGGCTATGTATTATTGTAACAGCAATTAACTGAAATCTCATGCTACACAGGTTATACTAGAAAATTCAGTTTTAAATTTCCAAAACCAGTCATAAATTTTTCAGAGTTTTACTTCTAGTTCACACACCACAGATTCCAATAGCACTGATTTTTGTTTTAGCTATCATCAGAATTGGCACTTGCTATATCTAAACATTCTTCCAGAATGGAAAGATGCCCCAGATGCAGCAAGAGATAAGACCTATCAATTTGACATGTTAAGCATCAGTGAGATGTAATGGACAGTCCAGGAATTAATCAACAGTGTGTATGCAATGGTTCTGTACTTCAGCAAAGAAGAACTCCATACCCATGCACTTTTACACAAACTCAAGAGAAGGTCAGCACAAGTTTTAACTGTGTGGAAGCCAGTGAATCACATATCTCAGACAGATTTCACACAGATGTGCCAAGCTTTACACAACAAATGGAGATAGACGCAAAGCTGGAGAAATGAATTATATCACCAATTGCAGGACATGCTAGACAGGACAACCATATATGATATCAAACTATTGATCGCTGACACCATGTTAAGCTCAATGGCAGCCAACAAGGATTGAATCATATGATCAGGCTTCATGAGTCATCAAACATGCTGAAAAAGAATGACAAACGTCCGCTAGTCTTCTACAAGAGCAATGGGTTTTGCTTTCGGAATACCTTCCTCAAGTACAAACACACCTAAAAAAAAAGACATGTAACTCTGCTGATAGCAACACCCTGAATGAGACTGACTATGCATCCTTTGGCAGAAGATGGAGGAAAGCCATCTGACTGTATTTGTTGATGTGTTGATGTCTGATCCATCTAGAAGATCAAACTGAAACTGAAGAAGGCAACTTCCAGGAAGTCAGAGTGACCATTCACAATAGAGAAACTAAAGAACACTGATATATTGGACAGTTTTCAGATAGCCTTTTCCAACAGATTTGAAGTATTGCTGAGGTCAACATTGAGAAACAGTGGGAAAATTCAAAAACAGGATTAAGGAGAGTATTGAATGTGCTGCGTAGGAGAAAGCAAAGAAGGACAATGTGTCACTGATCCAAAGTGGAAACAGATTGATTGAAGTAAGTTGAATGAATACCAATTGAGCAAAGAATAGAAGATGATGAGACGTACAGAAGAGTTATAGAAGACACAAATGTAGATAGATGTGAAGTTTAAAAGCAGAGACTGACATGCAGCAGCAAAATCAGGAAATCTCCAAGATATTTTAAAGGATTGTACAGGAGCTGACTAATGTATGAAACAACACCACTGTACAATTAAGGGCAAGGATGGCAGCAGTCTACTGGTGACCAGGAATATGGGCCAAGTGGATGGAGCACTTTTGGGAGATCCTCCATCAGCCCAGCCTTAGTTCCACATTCGGATTTTAAACTTCATATCTATTACATTTGTGTCTTCTATAATTCTTCTTCATGGCTTTTTCAAATCTTCTGTGCATCTTATTATCATCTATTCTTTGCTCAATTGTTTTTTCCTACTCCTTCTTGAAGACAGCACTGCATCTCAACAACTCATGGTCTACCTGTGAAAAATTGCCAGATCAGAGGTCCAAAGCCATCAAGATCTGAAGAATACTAAAGCACTTGGGAATAATGAGATACCTGCAAAACTGTTAAAAGACAAAAACCATCACAACAGAGATAGGACTAATCATTTATCTGCTAAAAAAAACCAATTGCGATAATTGAAGGTTCATAACAGCAGTAACTGGCTAGATCTTCCTTATGATTCTTCTTTAGAGAGTGGAAGGTGCAGTGGCTACTACCTTCAAGAAGAACAATAAGGTTTCTTAGATAGCAGATCATGCTGCAAGCAGATCTTAGCATTCAGGAACATCACATGGCAGAGGCAAGAGTATTAAAATTGTTTCAACTTCATTGATTTTAAGAATGCTTTTGATAGCATACAGTTTTTTCGATCTGGTGCATCACAATAAATTCAGTACAGCATCCAGGAAAGCTGCATTAACATCTTCAACACCTTATATCATGGTTCTCTAGCTCCTGTATCAAGACCAACACATGATCCACAGAATCCTTCAACATCATCACAGGTGTACAGCAAAACTGCTTTATTCTTGCTATTCCTTTTTGTCTTGGTTAAAGATTTTGTCATGACAAAGATGATTTAGATTGTAAACTCTGGCAACAGCATGGTTTGGTGGACATGGAGGCTCGGAGGCGTAACCTTGCTGGCCAAACAACAGCATGCACTCCAAGATATGGCCATCTTAAGGATTTGTCCACATTTGATCTTCACATCAGCTTTGGGAAGAGCAAGTTAGTGATGCCTGGATGGTAACAGGGCCATCAGACATCAAAATGAATGATATTGATCACTTCTCCCTACCTATAAAGCAATACCTCTAAGAAGGATATATTAGAAATTGAAGTATTCCATCACCATACCGTAATATCATGACTATAAAACCCCAAAGCCATGAACATGATTTTAAAATTGTAAAATATGAATAGTCAAATCTCACTGTAAGTTATAGAGATAAACTATATAGACATGAAGAAAGTAACTTTGCAGAAATATGAGCCAGCTGAATTAAGATAGGAGGAAGCATGTGAGAGGCTTAATTTCTCAACTCTTCTCTCCTATTTTAATCTGTCTCCCTTTGAACTTGCTGCAATCTGCTCCCACAGATCCAATCCCAATCTTGTCATCAAACCTACCAATTAGTGTGGTTGTCATCTGGTTTGCTGACTTCTCACTTTGAACAACTTCTCCTTTAAATAATTTCATTTTCTCTAAGTCAAAGATATGGCCATGGGTACCTGCATGGTCCCAGCCATGTCTGAACCTTTGTGTGGTGTGTGGAACATTCGTTGTTCCAGTCTTACTTGGGTCCGCACTCACAAAATATGAATGTCTTCAGTGCTATTTCCTGTTCTCATTTGGAATTGGAAAGATTAATTAGATTTGCTTCCAACTTCAATCCATCTTGAACCTTCACCTGGTATATTTCTTCCCTTTCTTGACTTCACTTTTTCCATTTCTGAAGATAGACTGTCCAGTAATATACATTATAAGCCCACCGACTGCCATAGTTACCTTGACTGCACCTCACACCAAACTTCCTGGAAGGATACCATTCTATTTTCCAGTTTCTCTGTCTTTGTTGCACTTGTTCTGATGATGCCAATTTTCACTGGGCTGCCTCCGAGATGACCTTTTTCCTCAAATGAGTATCCTCCCCTTTGCCACACCCCACCTTCATTCCATCTTTGCATTATTGCCCTCATTCCTTCCCAGCCTTCCCAGGACAATACTAATGTTCCCCTTATCCTCACTTTCAACCCTATTAATCTCCATATTCAAAGTATCATGTAACCTTTTCACAGCAGTCAGTGGTTATACTCCAACATTTATAGGTTAAGAATCATAGGCCGCTACTTTGACAACTGCTATAAAATAGTAAGTACATAATGTTAGTGTGAGGGTGCCATGTGGATAAGCTGTCAAGTCAGTAACAGATGGGGTACCATGGGGTGGGTTGCTAGGTGTGATAGCATGTCAGGTAAATAGGGTGCCTGGATTAGGGTGTCAGATAGGTAGGTTGCCAAGAGGCTAGGGAGTAAGTTGAGAGGGGATAGGTTGCCAGGTGGATAGG
Organism: Chiloscyllium plagiosum; assembly: GCF_037043375.1. Classification (NCBI taxonomy): domain Eukaryota; kingdom Metazoa; phylum Chordata; class Chondrichthyes; order Orectolobiformes; family Hemiscylliidae; genus Chiloscyllium; species Chiloscyllium plagiosum. Next base: position 74,447,450 of record NW_028270142.1, read on the forward strand.
TGCTATGTTGCAATTTGGTAAATGGGTCAGTTAAGTGATGCAATGTTAGAGGGAAGTCACGATATCTGATGCAGCAAGAGAGTGTGGGTGTCAGTTACATGGAGTGAGTGTGGGTGGTTCAGTTGCAGTAGTGGGTCCCAGGGAGTGGGCAGAGGCAGAACAAGGGAAGTGGGGTTCAGGTCCTCTAGGTGGAGGAGGCCGAGATGAAGACAAATTGGTTCAGAGCAGAAAAGGAGTCAGTGGATTAGGTGAAGCAAAGGGACACTGGGTTCAGAGTGGGGAATTGGGGCCAGTGGATCCAATGTAGGGGTAGGGGTTAGGGCCTGGAGGTGTGAGGTGTGAAGCAGACGATGTTTGAAGCAAGGGGAAGGGAAGATCTTGAGTCTGTAGCTGGGTGGTGGTGTTGTCTCCCTGGGACAGAAGGTACAAGTTCATGTCAGGGTCTGGGATGTGCAGGTCTAGTTTAATGACTCAGGAGGTTTACAATGCATTTAATAGTCTAACTTTACCCGAGTAACTACCTAAGTAATTTCACTGGAATTCTTTGAATTCTCAGATTTAGGTAGATAACTTGGGAGGTTTCCAAGCATGAAATAATTGCAATGGAATGTTCAATTTAGAACAGCACAGTATATCCATGCTGTACCTCTCTATGACTCTATATGTGCTAACAATATGCAGTTCTAAACTAATTCCATCTGCCTTCATCTGGTGCACATCTCTAAGTTCCTTACCTTTTCATTTGTCTGTCTAAATGCCTCTTAAACATTGCTGTTGTATCTGCTTCTACCACCTCCCTGGTAGCTCATTCCAGACATCTATCACCTTCTGGGTAAAATACTTTCGATTAGATTAGATTACTTACAGTGTGGAAACAGGCCCTTCGGCCCAACAAGTCCACACCGACCCGCCGAAGCGCAACCCACCCATACCCCTACATTTACCCCTTATTACCTAACACTAAGGGCAATTTAGCATGGCCAATTCACCTAACCTGCACATCTTTGGACTGTGGGAGGAAACCGGAGCACCCGGAGGAAACCCACGCAGACACGGGGAGAACGTGCAAACTCCACACAGTCAGTCGCCTGAGTCGGGAATTGAACCCGGGTCTCTGGCGCTGTGAGGCAGCAGTGCTAACCACTGTGCCACCGTGCCGCCTCACACATCCCTTCTAAACTTTTCCCCTTTCTCCTAAAATCTATATCACTTGCTATTCGACATTTCCACCCTGAGAAAAGACTCCAATTATCCACAATATCCATGTGATTTATAATTTGATATTCATCAAGTCACCCCTCAGTCTTTGACGCTCTAATGGAAACAATCCAAGTTTGCCCAACCTCTCCTATTAACAACAACACTCTAATTTGGGTAACATTCTGCTAAACTGTTTTTTGCAACCTCTCCAAAGCCTTCCTATACTGTGGTGAATAGAACAGCAGACAATAGTCCAAAAATGTGGCTGAAATAATTTATACAGCTGCATTTGGAATGTGCTACAACTGGAATCTGCAGGCTGCTTGTGAACCATTGCCATTTACACGAGTATAACAACGGTCTGGCTATTGAAAAATCCAGGCACTTTTCTTTTTTGCAGTCTGGAGGCTTTGGTCCCTCTGTGTAAATATATAAGCTGTTCACCTGTCAGGACCTAAGCAGAAATTATGAATATCATTTAAATTTATTCAGTTAGCAACAATGTCACAGGGAATGACTGGAACACACCTAACTTTGACTCTGCTCCCTCACAGGATTTGTTATTTCTGGAATCACCCTTACATCCAGTCTTTGAAGAATACAAGTCTTATCAGGATGTGGAGGTGTCGGTGTTGGACTGGGGTGGACAAAGTTAAAAATCACACAAAACCAGGTTACAGTCCAACAAGTTTTCTTGGAAGCATTAGCTTTCGGAGCACTGCTCCTTCATCAGGTAGCTTTGGAGCAGGATCATAAGACACAGAATTTATAGCAAAATCTTTTGCAATAAAATCTGTCTTATGATCCTGCTCCACATCTACCTGATGAAGGAGCAATACTCCAAAAGGTACTGCTTTCAAATAAACATGTTGGATTATAACCTGGTGTTGTGTAAGTCTTATCAGTGCAGTCATGTTTCAATACAGATCTGCTCCCAGCCTTAAGTTGAAACCAGAATTCTTGTCAGACATTCATCGTATGTTCAACATCTCTGAACAATAAAGTAGATTTAATATTTCTGCTAGACTTTTGGCTGAAGTATACAGATACCCAAAAAAAAACAAGCACAGGAAGCTTGATCTTAAACTTTGTAGTGAAATTTCTGACACTGTTTTATTTTGACTCCAGCCCCCTAGGAAGCCACATTTGTAATGGGGCATGGGCATCACTATACCCCAGAAGTGAGGATCACTATACCCCAGCAAAACAATGGTGCAAATGCAGCAGCTATGTGCACTCTCTGATTCAGAGGTGATAGATAAGATCTTTAATTGTAAGATAAGACCTGATAAGTCCTTGCTCTGAGATTTCATGAGGGGTGGTACAATATGGAAGGATGGATATACCATGTTTCACTGAAGACCTCAAATAGTGGACATACTAAGATCCCTCGTGAAAATCTCCCATAATCCTGGCAAATTCACTTGGATTAACAGCCGTAAGTCCCAAAAGTGTACAAATTCTTAATCAGTGGACCAAGGATTTTTGTCTAAAAGGTATAGGAAAAATTATTGACATGTACAGAATATCATAATGATAGAGGACATCCAACAAATTTCCCTCTAAATTCTTTACTTTGTTCATAACTTAAGTTTGTTGCACAAAGTATCTTAATTTCAATATCTGAAACAATATCTCAAAGGTAAAAAAACATTCATGTACTGTATCGGAAAATTTAGGATATATCTCATCCTCATTACTCCCGTGATAGAGAATTCACAGTTCCAGTGGATAATGAAAAGCACGGACACTGCTCCTATGTATCATGAAAAACTGTCCTTTTGATGGGAAGAATCAATTTAACAAAAAATGTCGGGGCTGACCTCACAAGTACATAGACCCAGGGGTAGTGAATCAGCAGATAATAAAGATGGTGTGTATTTTAGTATGAATCAGATTGTGGGTTCAGATGCAAGTGGAGGGATAAAATGACAAAAAATAAAAAGCCTACATTGAGACGCTAGCGCTATGTGTATAGCTTGGGTACATTTGGTTGGTTGTGTTTAACCCCTCTTGCAATGCTGTCTACTAATTAAATTTTAATCACTCTGTTGTAGTGATGATTCATCATTTAACAAATTTTTAGAAAGACTTTAGCTGCATAGTCCTACATATGAATGTAAACAGGTTTTTAACATTAATTCTGTGGTGGCAAATGGGGTAGCTTTATTTGTGGGACCAGCACGGTGGCACAGTGGTTAGCACTGCTGCCTCACAGCGCCAGAGACCCGGGTTCAATTCCCGACTCAGGCGACTGACTGTGTGGAGTTTGCACGTTCTCCCCGTGTCTGCGTGGGTTTCCTCCGGGTGCTCCGGTTTCCTCCCACAGTCCAAAGATGTGCAGGGTCAGGTGAATTGACCATGCTAAATTGCCCGTAGTGTTAGGTAGGGGGTAAATGTAGGGGTGTGGGTGGGTTGCGCTTCGGCGGGTCGGTGTGGACTTGTTGGGCCGAAGGGCCTGTTTCCACATTGTAATGTAATCTAATCTAAATCTAAAACCTATCTATTGTGATATTGCATAATATTATCTTCCATAAACTCCTCCTCACTATATTTTGACAGAAGCCATATTCAATTTCATTTAATTATTCAAATAGTGAAAAGAGAATTTTGATAAGATGACAAGGATTTGTAAAATAATACCTTGCATGCTTCTTGTTGAGTTTTAGATATGAAGTATTTAATAGAAAAGTGGTTATAGTTTAATTGCTGTCACAGCAAACATGTAGGGATGTAAAAGAATTATAGATCATGATTTTATTTGAAAGTTTCACTAATCTTGTTGCCACTAATTATGAAAAGAATGCTTGATCATTGTTACAGTGACATTTATTTCTGACTGTAATGTTGATCACCAGATATATGGCAGGTATCAATATTGGACATTGGCAAATATTTCCATAGAACATCACAGGGAATTTTATGAATGAAACATCTGATTGAATGATTAATTTAGAAATGAAGAAAATTTCAGTTATTCCAATAGACCCAGTTAATGTTGAAGAACATTTCTAATATTCTTAGGTATTTGTTACAAATTACTCTCTCAGTTGCCTTCTTGCTTTTACCCTTTTTTGTGCTTTAAATATGAAATATGTGTTTTAAATTTTCAATAAGTAGTGTTATGTCTCATGGTTATTATGACATTATATACTTAAGAGTCATGCTCATGATACCATCAATGTAAAATAACATATGACCTGAGAGTTTAAAGGTCTCAATTTTATCTTACCTTGGGAGCATTGAAGCATGACACACTATTGAAAGCATCCTGCTCTGTTGTTAGTTAATAACAGTCCAAAACCTTGGTTGTCTGAGTTCTTTGATTGCCAAGGCTATTGCTCTTTGATCTTCAATAATTTTACAAATATCTGCACAGAAATCTGTGCCTTCAGTGTTTCCTCCAAGTGGTGTTCAAAATGGAGAAATAATGAATCAACAGTCAATAGGGTGCTGCATGTAGTAATCATCAGAAGGTTTCCATGCCATTATTTAATATTTCCATGAGACTTCACAGGGTTAAGAGTCAAGTCTATACTGTAGACATTTTTTTTGGTGGGTGTGTTCTCTTAGTGGTACAGGACATAGGGTAAAAATATTTATAAGGGCATTAAATGTCTTTTTCTGTGAAAAAAAGTATGGCCATGTCAGGCTGTTGCTTGACTCCCAGTTTTAGAATAAAGCCCAAGAATGTTAGTTTGGAGGACTTTGCGAGACTGACTGACGTGTGTTTGTGGTAGTATATCAATGCCAGGTTGTCCATCTGATCTCATTCCTTTCTTTAGACTTCATAGCAGTTTGATGCAACTGAGTGTCTTTATTTCAGAGGGAAGTTCAGAGTCATTCAAGTTGCTGTGCATCTTGAGTCACATTTAAGTCTCATCAAGGAAAGATGGCAGATTTCCATCCTTCAAGGTCATTATAATCATATGAACAAGGAACAAGATTAGGCCACTCAGCCCTTCAAGCCTGCTTGGACATTCAATAAAATCATGGCTAATCTGATTTTAACTGCAACTCTATGTTCCTGCGTGTCCTTGATAAACCTATCTATCGCACCCATTGATCCATTGGCTTTTGAGGAAGGAATTCCAAAGACACATGACCCTCTGAAAGAAGACATATTTTCTCATTTCTCTAGTGACTTTAGTGAACCAGATACATTTTTACACAAGTAGTAGTGGTTGCATGGTCACTGTTAGACTAGCTCTTAATTCCAAATTTTCTTTATTGAATTCAAACGTCATTGGCCCTTGTGGTGTTCTCGAGTGGATAGCTAGTTTGTGATGCATAGTGACACCAACAGTGTGAGTTCAATTCTTGCACCGGTTAGATACGATTAGTTTAGATTCCCTATAGTGTGGAAACTAGGCCTTCAGTCCAACAAGTCCACACCGACCCATTTCCCTCTGACTAATGCATTTAGCACAATGGGCAATTTAGCATAGCCAATTCATCTGACCTACACATCTTTGGACTGTGGGAGGAAACTGAAGCACCCAGAGGAAACCCACGCAGACACGGGGAGAATGTGCAAATTCCACACAGTCACCCGAGGCTGGAATCGAACCCAGGTCCCTGGCACTGTGAGGCAGCAGCGCTAACTACTGAGCCACTGTGCCACCCTTAAAGGCTGTACTAATCTTCCTTAGAGCTCTATCCCACATTATCCCACATTTATCCGCCCAGCCCACGCATTATGGGGCAATTTAGCTTGGATAATCCACCTAACCTGTACATCTGTGGATTGTGAGTGGGGAACCGGAGAACCCAAAACCCACGCAGTTACTGGGAGTGTGCAAACTCCACACAGACACCAAGAGGAGAATCGAACCCGGGTCCCTGGTCCAGCAGTGTTAAACACTGAGCCACCATTCTGCTCCTATGAAGGTTACCATGAAGAATTCTCCTTCTCAGCCTCTCCCCTGTGGTGACCCTCAGGTTAAACCACCACTAATTGTCTCTCTGTAATGAGAGAGCAACCCTATGATCTTGTAAGACTGGCAACTTTACCTTTTTTTTATTCAAACCAGTATCATCAGAACAATAGCATAGGGTTTGAGATAAGTAATCTAGTGATGCTGTTATTATTCTACAGGTTCCTCGGCGGATCAGTGGTTAGCACTGCTACCTCTGGGTTTGATTCCAGCCTTGGGCGACTGTCTATGTTTGCACGTTCTGCCCATATCTGCATGGGTTTCTACTGCGTTCCTTCCCACAATCCAAAGATGTGCAAGTAAGGTGAATTGGCCATGCTAAAATGTCCATAGTGTTCAGGGGTGTGCGGATTAGGTGAATTAGTCAGGGGTAAGTGTAGAGTAATAGAGTGGGGGAATGGTTCTGACTGGGTTACTCTTCAGACGATTAGTGTGGACTTGGTGGGCAAAATGACCTGTTTCCACACTGCAGGGATTCTATGGAAATTCTGTGGAAATATTGGGTTGTCATAAGATATTATCTTTGGAAAGAGTGGGATTTTGTGTTATGTCTCTGCTCATGATATTATTCATTTGTGAATTGAAGGTATAAGAATCTCATCCTGTTGTAACTGAACAGCTTAAAATTAGTGTCTAAGTAATATTTCTGTACATTGCTTGTAACACAATCTGTTGACCATCATTATATCCTTACGTGGCTTCTAATGTAATAGGAGATATGATAAATATCAGTTAAAATACTCAGCTAAAGGCAAAAATCACATCACAAAAAACATTATTAACTTGTTTAAAACAGGTCTAAAGTGAACAACATTCATTGCTTTATTAGCTAGCACATGAACTTACATCTTCAGTGATCACACAATCATTTATATTCACCTGTTTTGATTAATATCTGATTGCAAGTGTTCATAACACTCCCACAGCCAAAGATTGTTCTGTAGCAGTCAAGTTAATTGACGACTGCAGATTTTTAACTGTGTTCAATATTTAATAAATGTTCTTTTTATTATTAACATTTTCACTTATAATGAAATAAAATAAGCACAATATAAGGATGGTCAAGGATTGAATGTGCATAAATTAGTAAAGACATGCAAGGGTGCTTTAGGAAATTTGTAGGGTGTCATAATTTGCACAAGTAAAACTCAAGGCAGTTATCGAATTATTATTATTGAATTAGAATTGTTTTGAGAGTGTCTAAACATAAAGATCTAAAAATTTGACAGCCTCAAAAACAGATGTGGAAATTGTGAGGCAAGATTAATTCACTCTTGTTCAAAATAATGTCGATAACAATCTAACGAACCCTGGTAAATGAAGAGTAGACATTTAAGGCTGTTTTTCATTCATGTTGAAAGAAGTTAAAATAAGTTATCCTAGTGCTGTAGTACAAAGGGGGCAGCCAATTAAGGTGATTAAGCTAATTAAATAACATGGTTAAATCTGGTTTTTGAAGCAGGGTATAAAAGCAAGCCTACCCAAAGCTCCTGATCTTCGGGCACCCGGAGCGGAGGGGGGGAAGGCAGGTCAGGTGACCTCGTGGGTCTGCTCCTGGGCCTGGCCAAACTGGCCATAAGCAGGTCCAGGCAACGGGCCATGGAGGGGGCTATTAGGGCCGATGGCCTGCCCCTCTTCCACAGTTATGTCAGAGCCTGGGTGTCTCTGGAGAAGGAGCATGTGGTGTCCACCAACACCCTTGAGCTGTTCAGGGAAAGGTGGGCACCGCAGGGAGTGGAGTGTATTATTTCCCCCTCCAACTCTATTTTGATTTAAGCCCTGCCCTCCCCTTCACTGATCATACAGCATTGCCCTTTAAAGAGGAGGGCACTGCTTGTCACTGGCCATTTGGGTGTTTCCTTTCTTTCTGATGGTGGAAATTGAAAACTGAACTGTGGAAAAGCACTAGTAGGTAGCCCAGGAGTCCCCTGGAGCTCCACTCTGAAATTGTTATTCCATTTTGGGAGTTGGAGGCTGCTCCAGTGAATGCAGACTAAGCCAATCTTCTGGCACCACATCAACCTGTTTTGTACAGAAGAGGAGGAAGAGAGGAAGGGTAACAATAGGAGGTTCCCAGTCAGGGGAATAGATAGATGCTACTGTGGCCATCAGTTTGATTCCAGGAGAGTGTGTCACTTTCCTAGTGCTAGAGCTTGGAATGTCACTGAATGCCTGCAGTGCTTCCAGAAGGGGAAGCAGAGGTCATGATGCGTGTTGGTACCAATGATATAGGTTAAAAAAAGATGAGTCTTGCATCAGGAATTCAGACAGCTAGGCAGTAGACTGAAAACAGGACCTTTTAGGACCTCTGGATTACTGAGTGCCACGTGCTAGTGTGTACAGAATTAGGAGAATAGTGCAGATAAACGTATGGCTTGAGTGGTACAGGAGGGAAGATTTTAGATACCTGGATCACTGGGACAATTTCTGGGGCAGGTGGGACCAGTACAAATGGGATGGTCTACATCTGAACCAGAGCAGGACTAACATTCTTGCAGGATGGTTTGCTACCGCTGTTGAGAGGCGTTTCCCTAAATTTGGAAAGGGGACGGGACTGTAGGGGGTTTTGCTTTTCTGTCAATTTACCTCTGACTTCAAAGTGGTTCGAATTACTCCCAGTGCCTGCTTCTGGAAACTGGACTTATTAATCAGAATGCAATGAAAAGGCAACAGACTAATGTTGATGGCAAAATAATCTACACTTCTTGATATACCACAAAAGGTAGCAAAACAATACATTATTATGCAGACTTGCAATGCATCAATACCACCCACCTCCCTCATACTAGTTGAACTGGGAATCGAGGTCTCGGGGTTATGCTCACCAAGCCAAACACGATTTTGAAGTTCATCGGGTGTGGTTGTTCTGGCTCACCATACCTCAAACATGGTAGGGGACTTTTTTGCTGTACTATGGATCAGTCTGGGTTGAGTCTGTTGAAACAATTAGATGTATGTTGAGGTTTACTAGGTGAGTACTTGGTTTTCTTCTGCTTAGTTGTTAAGCTCAATCACCATCTGTTCTGTCTGAAGACATGTAGGAATAAAAGAATGACTAGGGTAGGAATAGGTCCAGTCAAGGATAGTAGGGGGAAGTTGCGTGTGGAGGCGGAAGAGATTGGGGAGACACTGAATGAATACTTTTCTTCAGTATTCACTCAGGAACAGGGCATTGTTGTCGATGAGAATACTGAGGCACAAATAAGTAGAATGGATGGCTTTGAGGTATGTAGAGAAGAGGTGTTGGAAATCCTGGAAAAGGTGAAAATAGATAAGTCCCCTGGGCCTGATGGCATTTATCCTAGGATTCTCTGGGAAGCAAGGGAGGAGATTGCAGAGCCATTGGCCTTGATTTTTATGTCCTCTTTGTCTACAGGAGTAGTCCCAGAAGACTGGAGGATAGCAAATGTGGTTCCCTTGTTCAAAAAGGGGAGTAGGGATAGCCCTAGTAACTATAGGCCGGTGAGTCTCACTTCTGTTGTGGGCAAAGTCTTAGAGAGAATTGTAAGGGATAGGATTTATGCACATCTGGATAGGAATAATGTGATCAAGGATAGTCAGCATGGTTTTGTGAAGGGCAGGTCGTGCCTCACAAACCTTATTGAATTCTTTGAAAAGGTGACGAAGGAGGTTGATGAGGGGAAAGCGGTAGATGTGGTATATATGGATTTTAGTAAGGCGTTTGATAAGGTTTCCCATGGTAGGCTACTGCAGAAAATACGGAGATATGGCATTGAGGGTGAGTTGGAGGTTTGGATTAGGAATTGGCTGGATGGAAGAAGACAGAGGGTAGTAGTTGATGGCAAAGTTTCTTCATGGAGTGCCGTCACTAGCGGTGTTCCGCAAGGATCTGTTTTGGGACCATTGCTGTTTGTCATTTTTATAAATGACCTGGAAGAGGGGTTAGAAGGTTGGGTGAGCAAGTTTGCGGATGATACGAAAGTCGGAGGAGTTGTTGACAGTGAGGAAGCATGTGGCAGGTTACAGCAGGATATAGAGAAGCTGCAGAGCTGGGCAGAAAGGTGGCAGATGGAATTCAATGTAGCTAAGTGCGAGGTGATTCACTTTGGGAAGAATAACAAAAAGATGGGGTACTGGGCTAATGGTCGGATACTTGGTAGTGTGGATGAGCAGAGGGATCTTGGTGTCCATGTACACAGATCTCTGAAAGTTGCCACCCAGGTAAATAGTGCGGTGAGGAAGGCATATGGCGTACTGGCTTTTATTGGTAGAGGAATTGAGTTCCGGAGTCCTGAGGTCATGATGCAGTTGTATAAGACTCTGGTACGGCCGCATCTGGAATATTGTGTGCAGTTTTGGTCCCCATACTATAGGAAGGATGTGGAGGCATTGGAACGGGTGCAGAGGAGGTTTACCAGGATGTTGCCTGGTATGGAAGGAAAATCGTATGAGGAAAGACTGAGGCACTTGGGGCTGTTTTCACTAGAGAAAAGAAGGTTTAGGGGTGACTTGATTGAGGTGTACAAGATGATTAGGGGGTTAGATAGGGTCGACAGTATGAACCTTTTCCCGCGTATTGAGTCGGGTATTACAAGGGGGCATAGCTTTAAATTAAGGGGGGGTAGATATAGGACTGATGTTAGGGGTAGGTTCTTCACTCAGCGAGTCGTTAGTTCATGGAATGCCCTGCCAGTAACAGTGGTGGACTCTCCCTCTTTATGGGCATTTAAGAGGGCATTGGATAGGTATATGGAGGATAGTGGGTTAGTGTAGTTTAGGTGGGCTTGGATCGGCGCAACATCGAGGGCCCAAGGGCCTGTACTGTGCTGTATTCTTCTATGTTCTATGTTCTATGTTCTATGTCTTCTCTGCAGGGGCATGGGAACCCAGACTGTAGCTTTAGGGTGCAGGACCTGGAATGTAGGGAGGTTAGGAACATGGCATCAATTTCAAAGGAGGGTGCCTGTAAACAGGAAAGTGGTTTGAAGTGTGTATACTTCAATGCAAGAAGAATACGAAATAAGGTAGGTGAACTTGCAGAGTGGGTTGGTACCTGGGACTTCGATGTTGTGGCTATTACGGAGACATGGGTAAAACAGGGACAGGATTGGCTGTTGCAGGTTCCAGGGTTTAAATGTTTTAGTAGGGTCAGAGGTGGGGGGTAAAAGAGGGGGAGGTGTGGCATTGCTTGTCAAAGATAGTATTACAGCTGTGGAAAGGACGATGGATGAAGACTCGCCATCTGAGGTAGTTTGGGCTGAGGTTAGGAATAGGAAAGGTGAGCTCACCCTGTTAGGAGTTTTTTACAGGCCTCCTAATAGTCCTAGAAACGTAGAAGAAAGGATTGCGAGGATGATTCAAGAGAAGAGTGAAAGTAATAGGGTGTTTGTTATGGGGGACTTTAACTTTCCTGATATTAATTGGGAAAGCTATAGCTCAAGTTCGTTAGATGGGTCAGTGTTTGTCCAATGTGTGCAGGAGGGTTTCCTGACACAATATGTAGATAGGCCAACAAGAGGTGAGGCCATACTGGATTTGGTTCTGGGTAATGAACCAGGCCAGGTGTTAGAATTAGAGGTAGGTGAGCACTTTGGGGACAGTGACCACAATTCGGTGACTTTTACTCTAGTGATGGAGAGGGATAAGTGTGCACTACAGGGCAAGAGTTATAGATGGGGGCAGGGAAATTATGATGCTGTGAGGCATGACTTAGGATGTGTGGCCTGGAAAAGTAAGCTTCAAGGCAAGGGTGTAATTGATATATGGAGCTTGTTCAAGGAGCAACTATTGAGTGTCCTTGATAAGTATGTGCCCGTCAGGCAGGGAGGAAAGGGTCGTGTGAGGGAGCCGTGGTTTAATAAGGAATTGGAATCCCTTGTTAAATGGAAGAGGGTGGCCTATGTAAAGATGAGGCGTGAAGGTTCAATTGGGGCGATTGAGAGTTATAAGGTAGCCAGGAAGGACCTGAAGAGAGAGCTAAGAGCAGCAAGGAGGGGTCATGAAAGGTCCTTAGTTGGTAGGATTAGGGAAAACCCTAAGGCTTTCTATAGGTATGTCAGGAATAAAAGAATGACTAGGGTAGGAATAGGTCCAGTCAAGGATAGTAGTGGGAAGTTGCGTGTGGAGGCTGAAGAGATTGGGGAGACACTGAATGAATACTTTTCATCAGTATTCAATCAGGAACAGGACATTGTTGTCAATGTGAGTACTGAGTCACAATTAAGTAGAATGGATGGCTTTGAGGTATGTAGAGAAGAGGTGTTGGAAATTCTGGAAAGGGTGAAAATAGATAAGTCTCCTGGGCCTGATGGCATTTATCCTAGGATTCTCTGGGAAGCAAGGGAGGAGATTGCAGAGCCATTGGCCTTGATTTTTATGTCCTCGTTGTCTACAGGAGTAGTGCCAGAAGATTGGAGGCTAGCAAATGTGGTTCCCTTGTTCAAGAAGGGGAGTAGGGATAACCCTAGTAACTATAGGCCGGTGAGTCTCACTTCTGTTGTGGGCAAAATCTTAGAGAGAATTGTAAGGGATAGGATTTATGAACATCTGGATAGGAATAATGTGATCAAGGATAGTCAGCATGGTTTTGTGAAGGGCAGGTCGTGCCTCACAAACCTTATTGAATTCTTTGAGAAGGTGACTAAGGAGGTGGACGAGGGGAAAGCAGTAGATGTGGTGTATATGGATTTTAGTAAGGCGTTTGATAAGGTTCCCCATGGTAGACTACTGCAAAAAATACGGAGGTATGGCATTGAGGGTGAGTTGGAGGTTTGGATTAGGAGTTGGCTGGCTGGAAGAAGACAGAGGGTAGTAGTTGATGGCAAAGGTTCATCTTGGAGTGCCGTCACTAGCGGTGTTCCGCAAGGATCTGTTTTGGGACCATTGTTGTTTGTCATTTTTATAAATGACCTGGAGGAGGGGTTAGAAGGTTGGGTGAGTAAGTTTGCGGATGATACGAAAGTCGGAGGAGTTGTAGACAGTGAGGAAGGATGTGGCAGGTTACAGCGGGATATAGATAAGCTGCAGAACTGGGCAAAAAGGTGGCAAATGGAGTTCAATGTAGCTAAGTGTGAGGTGATTCACCTTGGTAAGAGTAATAAAAAGATGGGGTACTGGGCTAACGGTCGGATACTTGGTAGTGTGGATGAGCAGAGGGATCTTGGTGTCCATGTACACAAATCCTTGAAAGTTGCCACCCAGGTAAATAGTGCGGTGAAGAAGGCATATGGCGTACTGGCTTTTATTGGTAGAGGAATTGAGTTCCAGAGTACTGAGGTCATGTTGCAGTTGTATAAGACTCTGGTGCGGCCACATCTGGAGTATTGTGTGCAGTTTTGGTCGCCATACTATAGGAAGGATGTGGAGGCACTGGAACGGGTGCAGAGGAGGTTTACCAGGATGTTGCCTGGTATGGTAGAAAGATCGTATGAGGAAAGGCTGAGGCACTTGGGGTTGTTTTCATTGGAGAAAAGAAGGTTTAGGGGTGACTTGATAGAGGTGTATAAGATGATTAGGGGTTTCGATAGGGTCGACAGTGAGAATCTTTTTCCACGTATGGAGTCAGCTATTACAAGGGGGCATAGCTTTAAATTAAGGGGGGGTAGGTATAGGACAGATGTTAGGGGTAGGTTCTTTACTCAGCGAGTCGTGAGTTCATGGAATGCCCTGCCAGTAGCAGTGGTGGACTCTCCCTCATTATGGGCATTTAAGCGGGCATTGGATAGGCATATGGAGGATAGTGGGCTAGTGTAGGTTAGGTGGGCTTGGATCGGCGCAACATTGAGGGCCGAAGGGCCTGTACTGCGCTGTATTCTTCTATGTTCTATGTTCTATGTCTGTTAAGTTTGTTACCTCGGATTTTGTTGTACTTAGTATCTTCTTAGTGTTGTCGGCTGTGATGTTTCCTGAGGTTTGCTGTCTTTCACTTCCCGAATGCTCAGTAAGTGCACACTCCTGCATGCCAGTTTGGGGCCTATAGTTATGCCAGTTGCAGGGCCTCTCAAATTTTCACGTCTATCTTCAGGCCCATTGTCTCCTGATGCTTTCCTTGTGGGCTTGATTGGTTTAATCGAATTTCTGATGGTTAGAAACGTTGTTCACAGTTTGGGATCGTTTTGATTACTCAGTGATTGTAGCCCTCTTGGCTCCACACTGTCTCTGTGGGTCAAGATCTTCTATAGGCTGTGACCTGAGATGTGGAAAAAGGCTTGGGCCTGGATTCCTTTTTAGTTTTGGGTTCATTGTCTAGGATGCAAAGTTTTAACTGCAAATGCAGAATGTTTGATTCAATGTTCCCTGCTCGATAGACATTTCCTTGTGATTGAATTTGGAATACCCGAACTCTTGTGTTCAGGTCAATCACACTCCTTTTGCAGACCTAGTGTAGTCTTCAATGTTTTAAAAGTCCAATACTCCATTCAGATATTTCCAAAACTAGGAATTCTAGCAAAGCATTACATGACACGTTCTGTTAGCAGACTAAGGGCACAGAATCATACAGTAAAACAATCAAGTTAGAGGGAGTGCGGTTGCATTAACTCTTGAGAGTAAGGCAAGGCTGGATGGCCTTTGCTTTCATTCCAAGCATACCATGGTAAAACGATGAGTTAAGAGCAATGATTAACACATGGAAGTGTGATTCAGTAGCCATCATATATGTGGTTAATGGGTGTAGGCATGATTGGCAATTCAACATTTTGGGTTATAGTCTTCAGACGAGACAGAGGAGGCATTCCATTATTAGTTAAGGAGACAGTAACTGTGGCGAAGAGAGATGAGACCTTGGAGGGGGCATCAAATGAAGCTTGATTTGAAGCTCAAGGTAGACCTTGAGAATAAAAAAGGCAGTGAGATTGCTAGGTGTTCATTATAGAGCCCCCAAAGAGTCAGCAGAAAATTGAGCAAATTTGTGCACAATTCATGGAGGTATTTAAAAATAATAACAGATAAATTACAGGAGATGAATTCACCTAGACTACATTAACCTGGATAGACGGTGTTAAGGGTTTGGATGGATGGCTTTCCTTATGTGTACAAGAGAACTTTTTAGGTCAATATACAGAGGTTCAAACAAAGGATGGAGTTATCCTGGAATTAATTCCATACAATGAAGCCAGACAAGTAATTGAGGTGGTGGTGAGAGTGTTTTAGTGATAGTGACCATAATATGGTACAATTTAAGCTGCTTATGGATAAAGAAATAGACAAGATGCAAGAAAGTTTTTGGATTGGAGAATGTATATTAGTAAAATTAAAAATTGGATCAAGCCGAGGTAGACTGATAATAGCTACTAGTGGGGAAATCTACAGAAGAACAGTGTGGAATGGCACTCAAAAAGGAAATGGGGATGATACAAGCCCAATCTTTTCCTCCTAGGGTGCTAGGATAGAGTTACAAGCCCAGAGAACCATGGATGACCAGAAATATTCAGGATTCAATGAGAAGGAAAAGCCACTTTTAGCAGATATGAGGAGAACAAATCAGCTGAGGCATTAGCAGAGTATAGGGAGGAGATTAAGAAAGCAGTTAGGCAAGCAAAGAGGGGATAAGTAAATGCTCTGGCAAATAAAAGCAGGGAAAATTCCAAGATCTTCAATAAGAGGATAACCAGCAAAAGAATAGGTCCCCTTAAGGAGATCTCCTGAAGAAGGGGTCATGCCCGAAACTTCGATTCTCCTGCTCCTTGGATGCTGCCTAACCTGCTGTGCTTTTCCAGCAACACATTTTCACCCCTTAAGGACCAAGGGGGCAATCTGTGGGTGGAGCCAGGGAACACAGGTACACTGTTAAACAATAATTTACATCAGTCTTTAATCAAATGCACTTGAAGACATGGATCCCAGTGAGAGAGACTACAAGGCGCTTGAGCAAACTGACATAGGGAAGAGAAGGTAGAGGTATTGACAGGCCTAATCTTCTGGTCTGGGTGATTATATACCAGGCTGCTGCAGGAGGCAAGGGAGAAGATTGCAAAGTCCCACATAGGAGTCTTATCAAGAAGGAAAATGCACATGGGCAACAGAGGTAAGTTGATAAAATTGGATTCAAATTTGGCTCAGTTGTAGGAGACAGGGTGATGACTGAAGGCTGCTTTAGTTCCTGGAAGCTGTTGTCCAATAGAATACCGCAGGGTATGTGCTGGGTCCTGTATTGTTCATCATTTGTATAAATATTTGTGTTGGGGTGTTGATTAGTACATTTATAGATGACAAAGACTGGGCATGTGGTCTACAGTGAGGTTGAGTTTCTTGGGCTACCAGCAAATTTACATGGGATGGTCAAATAGATAAATAAGTGGCAGATGGAATTTAACCCTGAGAAGTGTGAGGTGATTTGACAAAGTATTCAAAAGGAAGTTCTATGGAACAAAGGGACCTCGGCATGTTTGTCCATAAATCTGAAAGCAGAAGGGCATGTTGTTAGAGTGATGAAAAAGACATTTGGGATACTTTCCTTTATCAATTGAAGCTGAAGGTGTTGTGCTGGAAAAGCACAGCAGGTCAGGCAACATCTGAGGAGCAGGATATGAGCTCTTCATCAGGAATCTGCTGTGCTTTTCCAGCACCACATTCACAACTCTGATCTCTAACATCTGCAGTCCTCACTTTCTCCTTTTTTTTAATCAATCGAGGCATCAATTACAAAAGCAGGGAAATCATAATAGTGAGACTACAGCAGTTCTAGTAGCCATATTATGGGAAGGATGTGATTGCACTTGAAGGGATGCAGAGGGGATTCACCCAGGATGCTGCCTGGGGTGGAAAATTTGAGGACAAGTTCAGTGCACTTGGGGCATTTTTCTTGGAGCAGAGAAGACAAATCTGATTGAGGTGTATGAGATTGAGGGGAATGGATAAGGAGCAGCTGTTCCCCAAGTCACATGAAAACACAGGTTCAAGGTGACGGCAGTAGGTTTAGGGGTATGTGAGGAAATACTTCCCACCTAAAGAGTGGTGATCCTCTGGAATGTGGTGCATGGGACGGTGATAGAGGCAAATTGCCTCACATCATTTAAAATGTTCAAGGCAATGGGATTAAATTGAAGGTCAGGTGCTTCTCATGTTAGTGCAGACTAATGGGCCGAAGGGTCTTTGCTTTTTATGACTCTGAGGTAGAATGACGAATGTGTATTTCCTGCTAACTTAATTCTTAATAATTAGATTGCCCTTAGTAATCTCTGCTTCAAGGTAAACAACCCAATCTTTTCACAAATTTTCAATGCCAGGCAGCATCCTGGGTGAAACTCCTCTGCACGCCCTCCAGTGTTTAATGCACTGGTAAAGGGCTGTACATCACACCAGGATGCTCCTATTTGTGCGTTGCTCATCGCACATGAAGCTAGACCACATTACTTAAAGTCAGATTGCTTCTCTTAAGAGGATATCCTTGCAGCAACCAAAGGAATTCATTGTCAAAGAACTTGTACAAAGGTAGTGCCCCTCCCTCGAAGTCAGAAGTCTAGGTTCAAGTCCCACCTGCTCCAGAGTTTCATAATATTTCTGAACAGATTGATTATCAATTGTACACAAAAGTGGACTCTTTTGGTGCAGTGGCAGTGTCTCTTCCTCTGGACAAGGAGGCTGAAGATGAAGTCCTACCTGCTCCAGAGGTGGGTCATAACACCTCAGAACAGATTGATTTTACAATATCTACACAAAAAGGGAGATACCTTTATGTTGCAGTGCTTGTGACTCTAACTCAGATGCAGTAGGCCTGAGTTTAGATTAGATTACTTACAGTGTAGAAACAGGCCCTTCGGCCCAACAAGTCCACACCGCCCCGCCGAAGCGCAACCCACCCATACCCCTACATTTACCTCTATACCTAACACTACGGGCAATTTAGCATGGCCAATTCACCTGACCTGCACATCTTTGGACTGTGGGAGGAAACCGGAGCACCCGGAGGAAACCCACGCAGATACAGGGAGAACGTGCAAACTCCACACAGTCAGTTGCCTGAGGCGGGAATTGAACCCGGGTCTCTGGCGCTGTGAGGCAGCAGTGCTAACCACTGTGCCACCGTGCCGCCCACGGTGGCACAGGTTAAAATTTGATTTACTCCAGAGATTTGTAGCAACATCTTTGAACAGGGTGACCAGAAAATAATTCTGCAAAAGTCGGAGTGAAAATAAGCCTGAAACATGATACAGGTTCTGGTGAAATAGCACTAGCTGCTTCACTGAAGGAGGTGGACAGGTTGGGAGAGGTGCTTAGTCATTCAGGGACCAGAAAGTACTACAGATGTTGTAAAGGATAGAGAACCAGGTGGTTGTCAGGGTCAATGCCAGTCTTCTATCTCCAAGAGGTTAATGCTACAAAATTAATTATCTATAATATCACAAGTAACCAAGTTCACTGAATGAACCTTTGCAAACTAAATTCTTACAAATGAACATCTAGAGACTAGATGCTCTATTCACCATCCTATCTTCACTTACCTGATTCCAATTGCTGTCTAGCATAATGCAAGCTCAATATGTACAGCCACACCACATCCTCATATATTTAGCATTGTTGAAAGAACTTCAAATTTCATCCACTCACGCAGAAGGTGTTGCCAGATGAAATGGTGGAGACTGGTGCAATGCAACATTTAAAAGGCATCTGGATGAGTATATGAATAAGAAGAGTTTAAAGATGTATAGGCCAAATCCTGGCAAATGGATTTAGATTAACTTAGGATATCTGGTTGGCACGGTCAAGTTGGACTGAAGAGTCTGTTTCCATAGTGTGCAACTCTTTGACACATCTCTCAATACATTACACCACACTGATGTTGTCCAGTCTTATTGCATTTGTAAATGGACTACACCAATATCTGAGTCACAAATCATGCTGAACGTTACATAATCATCAGTGAACATTCTACTTC
The DNA here is from genome assembly GCF_037043375.1 of Chiloscyllium plagiosum. Taxonomy (NCBI): domain Eukaryota; kingdom Metazoa; phylum Chordata; class Chondrichthyes; order Orectolobiformes; family Hemiscylliidae; genus Chiloscyllium; species Chiloscyllium plagiosum. The sequence goes on from NW_028270142.1 coordinate 74,466,422, forward strand.
TGAACTTATGATGGAGGGAATATTGTCTGAAGCAGCTGAAGGTGGTTGAGTCTGGGATACTAGAGAAAGCAAAAACAAGAGATTCAAAATGCATGCAGTAAGGGTATAATGGGAATCATGTGTGAGTTTAATCATTTTCCACATTGGACAAACCAAATACGCAATATTACTGTGGAGGAAGATTTCCTGGAGTATATTCATGATGATTTTTATAAACCAACACATTGACAAACTTACTTGAGTAGGATATTTCATACTGGGTAGTGATTAATTAGCAATCATGTAGAGTGGAGTTCTTGGGGGAGAGGGGAAGGCAACATTAAGATGGAGAGTGAAGAATTTGAATCCAAAATTAAGGTACTGATTCTAAAAGGGAATTACATTTCTAGGGTAAAAGGCAAGTGCTGGAAATAATGAATTTGGGAATCTTATTTGAAAGGTTGGCAGTGAGTAGGGATGGGTAATAGTTAATAAGTGTATGCGTGAATTACATTTATTTATTTCTATCTGCCACAAAAATAGAATGGGAAAGGAAGTTCAGCTATGGCTCACAAGAGAAATTAAGTGTTAAATGCAATGAGGAGGCACATAATTGCCAGAAAAAGCAACCAGCTTCAGGACTAGAAGCAGATTAGAATTCAGCAAAAAAAAAGACTGAGCAAAAATGGAAAATAAAACATGAGTAAAACTGTAGGGAACATAAAAACTGACTATAAAGTTTTTTATAAATCTTCTTTAAGAGAAAAGGACAAATATAGATTCTTTACTGTCAGAAATGGGGATATCTATAATGAGGAACAAAAAATAAAGGCATGTTTTGGTTCTATCTGCAAAAGAGGGCGCAAACAAATTTCCAAATATGATAGGGAACCGAGGATCTACTCAGGGAGGAATTGAAGAAAAATCAATATTGGTAAATAAGTGGTGCCAGAGAATTTCATGGGTTAAATGCTGGCAAATCTCCAGGGCCTGATAATCTGCATCCTCCAAGTATTAAACAAACTGGTCCTGGAAATATTGGATGCATTGGTGATCATCTTCCAAAGTTTTGTTGACTCTGGAATGGTTCCTCCAAATTGGATAGTGGCAAATGTAATCCCACCTTTAGTAAAGGTGGGAGAGGAAAACGGAATTGCAGATCAATTAGCCTAATATCAATAAGTATTAGAGTCTATTATGAAAGATGTGATTCACTTGGAAAGTGATGATGAGACAAAGTTAGCATTGTTTTAAAAATTGGAATTCATACTTAACTAATCTACTGGAATTTAAGGATATAACTAGTAGAATAGTAAGAGATGCCGAGAATGTGGTGTATTTGAATTTCATGCAAGCTTTTGATAATGTCCCTCACAAGAGACAAGTGAGCAAAGTCAAAACACAGGATTACGAATAATATACTGATATGGATTGAAAATTGGTGGTCAGAAGCAGTGAATACACATAATTACTTTTCTAGGAAGCAGGCAGTCATCAGTGGTGTATTGCAGGGATAAGTGCTTGACTCAGTGCTCTGATTGTATGTAAATTACTTGGATGAGGGAATCAAATGCAATATTTCCAAGTTTGCTAAGAACATAAAACTAGATGATTGTAATTTTGTGAGGAGTATGGCTAAATAGAGAAAAACTGCTGGAAGATACCACACAAAGGGATTTGGGGGGGCACTTGTGCATGAAGCACAAAAAGCTAGCCAGGTAATCAGGAAGGCTAATAGATGTTGGCCCTTATCTCAAGGGGTTTGGAATATAAGAGTAGGGAAGTCTTACTGCAACTGTCAAGGTGCTAGTGAAATCACATTTGGAGTACTGTGAGCAGTTTTGGTCCACTTATTTAAGGAAAGGAATTGTTTCATTTGAGGCAGATCATGAGGGTGATTCCTGGTATGGAGGGATTGTCTCATAAGCAAAGGCTTAACAAGTTGGAACACTACTTTTTTTTGAATTTAGAAGATTTTAGAGGTGATCTCATTGAAACATATAGGATTCTTAAGGGGCTTGACAGGATAGGAGGATGTTCCCACTCATGGGAGAATCTAGGGCCAGAGGCAGACCTTAAAATTAAGGGATGCTACTTTAAGGCTAAGATGAGGAGGAATTCCATCTGAGGGTTCAGAATCTTTGGAATTCTTTATCACAGAACTGTGCGCAAAATACTTCTGTATATTTAAGACTGAGATTCTTATTCAGTAATGGGATGAAGCACTATGGAAAAAGAGCAGGAAATTAGAAATGGAGTATCAGATCGGCTATGGTGGAGCGGGCTTGACCGGCCAAATGGTCTACTCCTATTACACTTCTTATGGTCTAATGGATGCAAAGAGGCTTCAGAATGATAAGCACAAGTTGAGTATGTAGACAGTTTATGGGCAGATGAAGTGATGTTGTACATTTTGGTGTGAAAACTAATAACAGCAAAGTATTATTTTAATGGTGATATATTGGGAAATATGGATGCAAAGATTTGCATTTTCTTCTATACCAGTCAATCAAATTAGAAAAAAACAGGTGCAGAAAGCAATCAGGTAAGCAAAGGATTTAAATTCAGATGTACACTTGTCTTATTGCTTAGAGCCTTGGTGAGATCACACTTGGCCTATTGTATGTAGATTTGGGTTGCCCTAGCCAGGAGAATGTATTTGCAAGAGGAATGCAGAGAATGTTCACTGGCTGATATCAGGAATGGAAGTATGAGGAGGGATTTTTGACTGGGCCTGTATTCACGAGAGTTTAAAAGAATGAGAGGGGATCTGATTGAAACAAATAAAATTCTAACAGGACTAGAGACTAGATGAAGGATGGATGCTTCTCCTGGTTGGAGATTCTAGAACCAGGGATCACTGTCTGCAGATATGTCATTTAGTACCGAGATGAGGAAACAGTTTTGAATTGAGAGTTGGTAAACTTGCGGAATTTGTTAAAACTGGTATATTCAAGAAAAAAGGATAGTAAAGGCAACAAGGAATGAATATGGTTTTGAGATAAAGGATCAGCTATGATCATGCTGAATCGCAGTGCAGGCTCAAAGAGCTGATGGCTTATACGGAATTCTAGTTTCTGTTACCTTGAAAATCTTCCTTCAAGATATCCTGGAGCTGGGATAACTGACTTCCAGCAATTACTATTTCTTATATGCCAGGTATGTCTCCAAACAATGCAGATTCACCATCCCCAACTGATTCTCATTGACTCTAGTTTTGCTAGAGTTCAATGATGCCGTAGCTTGTCAAATAAGACATTGACATCAAGAGCAATTACTCTTCCTTATCTCTGGAATTCAGCTTTTTTTTCCTCCCCCAATGTTTGAAAGAAAGCTGTAAGGAGGGAAGGACTGAATTGCTCTAGTCAAACCCAAAGTGAACATCAGTGAGCAGGTTATCGTGACACTTACACTGCTTGCTGATACTGCTGATGGTCCTTTCCATCTCTTTGTGTATAGTCTGATGGGGCAGTAATTGGCTGGGTTGGATGTGTCCTGCTTTTTGTGTACAGGATATAACTGAGTACTATTCTACACTGTTGGGTAGATGTATATTACATATCTATATCTACATTATAGTTGTACGGAACATCTTGGTTGTCCTGGAGCATTTTGCCAGAAGGTCATCAGGGTCCTTAGCTTTTGCAGAGTCCATTGATTTCAGTCATTTGTTCATACTATGTTAAATTAATCAAAATGGCTTAAGATTGGCATTTATGGTGCTGAGGACAGCTGGATGGAGAATGAAATGGATTATCTATTTGACGGGTCTTGCCAATAATTATTGTGAATGCTTCAGTCTTATTTTTAACAACAATGTATCGAGCTCCCCATTATTGAGTAGGGGATAACTGTGACATGAGAACTGGTGCAAGAGAGAGAGATTCAAATTCCTGAGACACTGGAACTGCTTTTGGGGAAGGTGGGATGAGTAGAAACTAGATAGTCTGCACCTGGGCAGGACTGATACCAATGTCTTGCGGGTACTGTTAGCTCGTGCTGTTGGGAGAGTTTAAATTAATATGGCAAGGAGATGGGAACAAATGCAGGAAGTTGAAGGGAAGTAAAGTGGGGACAAATGCAAAAGGCAGGGAGGGGAAAAGTGGAAGACAGAGAAACCAAAGGTAAAAATCAAAAAAGGCCTCATTACATGATGATTCTAAAAGGGCAACAAATGTCAAAAACATGCCTGAAGGCTGTGTCTCAATGTGAGGAGCATTTGTAAAATGTGGATGAATTAACTATGCAGATAGTTATTATTAAATATGATGTAATTGAGATCATGTTCATCCTGGATCCAGGTCTCCAAGGATGGGAATTCAACATCCAAGAGTTTTCAAATTTCTGAAAAGATGGGGCAGGAAGGGGAGGTGAAGTAACATTACTGGTGAAGTAGGAGATTAACACAATTAGTAAGGAAGGACATTCGCCTGGACAGTGTAGTATCTATATGGGTGGAACTGCTGTATACCAAAGGGGATTAAAAAAAAACATACATAGGAGTTGTGTGCAGACCACCAAACAGTAGTTGAGGTTGAGGATGGCATCAAACAGAAATTAAGGTGCATGTAGTAAATGGATGACTTCAATATGCATATTAATTACTACCAGTTTGACTAGTCCAATCTGATGGAGGAGGATTTCCTGGAATGTATGTGGGTTGGCTTTCTTGACATATTGGTTGAAGAACCAACTCGAGAGCAGGTCATCCTACATTGGGAATTGTGGTGAAAGAGGACTAGTTCGTAACCTTGTGGTGCCATATCCTTTGGAGAAGAGTGACCATAATGATAGAATTCTTCATTAAGATGGAGAGAGACATAGTTAAATCTGTGACTAGGGTCCTGAACTTAAAAAAAGCTAACTGTGCTGTGAGGCATATATGAGTACTTAAGGAAGTGGCCCATGAAATAGTGGACACATTGGTGATCATTTTCCAGCATTCTATAGACTCTGGAGGAGTTCCAATTGAATGGATGGTAGATAATATAACTGCACTTTTTAGAAGAAAGGAGGAAAGAGAAAATAGTGAATTATAGGTTGGTTAGCCTGACATCAGTGGAAGCAAACACTGGAGTCAGTTATTAAGTATGTATTAACTCCACATTTGGAAAGTGGTAACAGGATTGGTCCAAGTCAACATGGATTCACTAAATCATGTCTAACAAATCTTCTGGAATTTGAGCAAGTAACCAGTAGAGTGGACAATGGTGAATCAGTGGATGATGTGCACCTGAACTTTCTGGATAGAGAATTGATTGGCTGACAGGAAACCATAAATTGGAATAAACAGTCCTTTTCAGAGTGGCACGCAGTGATGAGTGGGGTCCTGGAGAGTTCAGTGCTGGGACCCCAACTGTTCACAACATGCTTTCATTCCTTTGTCGAAATCATTGATGTAATAGCTCCAAATTTGCAGACAACACTAACTGGGTGGCAGTGTGTGCTGCACGGAATATGCTAAGAGGTTGCAGAGTGACTTGGACAGGCTGGCTGAATGGCAAATATTTGGAAAATGCAATATAATGTCGATAATTGTGAGGTTGTCCACCTTGGTGGCAAAAACGGGAAGGCAGATTATTATTTGAACGGTGGCTGCTATGGAAAAGGCGAGGTGCAATGAGACTTGGGTGTCATGGCAGAATGGTCATCAAAGATTGACATGCAAGTGCAGCAGGTGGTCCCTTTAATAGTATTGATGTACAGAGCGATCTTAAGGTCCTAGTCCATAACTCCCTGAAAGTGGCCACAAAAGTAGATAGGATAATAAAGAAGGTGTATGGCATGCTTGCCTTTATTGGTCAGGGCATTCAGTACAAGGGTCTGGATGTCATGTTGCAGCTTTATAAGATTTTGGTTAGGCCATACTTAGAGCATTGCATTCAATTCTGGTTGACACATTACAGGAAGGATATGGAGGCTCTGGAGGGGGTTCAGAAGAGGTTTATTGTGATGTTGCCTGAATTAGAGGGTATGAGTTATAAGGAGGGACTGGAAAACTAGGATGGTTTTCTCTGGAATGGCAGAGGCTGAGGGGAGACCTGATAAAAGTTTATAAAATTGAGATGCACAGATAGGATTGATAGCTGGAGCCTTTTTCCCAGAGTTGAAATGTCTAATACTAGAAAAGATGCATTTAAGGTCAGAGGTGGAAAGTGCAAAGTGAGGGACAATCTTTTTTTTACACAGAATGGTAGATGCCCGGAACACTCTGCCAGAGGTAGGGGGTGGTGGAGGAGGCAGACACAATAGGTGCATTTAAGGGGCTTTCAGATATACACATGAATAAGCAAAAAATGAAGTGACATGAACCATGGGCATGCAGAAGGGGTTCGTTTAATTTGGCGTCATGTTTGGTAAAATATTGTGTATTGAAGGTTCTGTTCCTGTCGTGTACTGTTCCATGTTCTATCGAATGCCCTAGGATTCTGTTTAGTCTGACTTGCCAAGGTCATTTCATGGTCCCTCCTTGCTCTCCTAATTCTCTGCCTGAGTTCTTTCCTGATTTTTTTATGTTCCTCAAGCCCTGTCCAATTTTATCTTCCTGAACCATACATGTTTCTTTTCCCTTTTGACTAAATTCATAACCTCCCTCATTACCCAAGGGTCCCTTACCTTGTCCCTTCTTCTTACTGAAACATGCCAGTCCTGAACTCTGACTAATAGGTCCTTAACCTGGCCAATAACAGCTGCTCCCAATTAACTCTTCCTCGCTCCTGCCTAATACTGTCATAATTTGCCCTACCTTTCCCAAAAGGTCCTGACTTATCTTTATTCATAGTTATCTTAAAACTTAAGGAGTTGTGATCGCTGTTTCCAAAATGATTTTCCACTGAAAGGTCAGTGACGTGGCCAGCTCGCTAGCCAATACAAGATCCAGTATGGTCCGTCCTCTAGTTGAACTTTCTGCTATTGTGAACATTGCTGCCTTTAACATTATTTCTACATAAAATAGATCCCAGTAGGTTTTGCCATTGTGAAGACATTAGTTCTAATTTTGTGTATACCTCAAAATACATTGCGTTAATGGAAGATTATAAAAAACAATTATGCATATTTCATTTTATTTCACAGCTTCAAATTAGAAACATAGTCAATTATATGTATTATTATTGTTTGCATCATTCATCATCATTTTGGGAGCCAGATGTTTCAATATCTCCACATAATGGTAAAATATCCCCAAAAATTGCATATTTTTAGATAAGCAATGATATCAAAAATTCTAATAAACATGCAGATCACGTTCCGATTCCATATTTTCCTTTTACTTTTGGCCTGAACTTTGAACCAAAAACAACAGTCTGACGAAATAAAGATCTACAGAGTAAGAACTTAATTTTCATCAGGTTGAAAGATATCAATGGTATCCTACTAGTATTGTGTGACATCCTGAAAACAAACACTATAATATTGTTTTCAGTTTCCTTTGCTACACAGTAGCTACATAGCACTGAGAAAAATTTAAATACAGGATGAATGCCCACTGAATTTTATGAAGTAAAACAGTATGCACATATATAGCCAAAATTGTCCACAGATTGCTTTCCTAGAAGGTGAAATAATTTTAAAACATTATTTATTATTTCTTGTGACTGATCAATATTATATGTTCCTGGCATTATGCAAAACAGTGAGAAGTCAAGTTCTCTGTCATAACTTATTTGAAATATATCAGCAGATCTCATGTGGTGTTGCATAAGTACAAGCTGTCTCTTCTTACTCTGAACTATTTTAACTGTACCCATTTGATCCTGGAGTTGACCCTGGATCACTTACTTTCTGAATAGCAGCCCAGGACACTATGCTTGTGATTTCTGGATGACAATAGTTTTGACAGCTATATGGACCAGCTCATGAAGTCTCAGACATTTTCTCCAATGAGAGCCAATATCCACAGTTCTTTTTTTAAATCATAAACAGAATCAGAAATTGCTCAAAACCCAGGTCAGGCAGGACCTTTGGAGAAGCAGTTAATATTTTGGATCTGGTGAACTTTTTTTCCAGAAAGGTAGGAGTTTTTCAAATGTGAGGGCCAGCTCAGCCAGGCAGAAGAGGCATTGGTGGAGGGGGATGATTCAGGCATTTTTTTCCAGGAAAACGTGGAGCCCAGAAATCAGCCAGATGAGGATTGGGCGTGTAAAGGAATTGCACCTCCACAGTAAAGATGGGGTACCTGAGGCCTACAAACTGGAGGTTATGAAACTAACAAAGCATCAGAGGTAACACTGATGCAAGTGGAAAGTGGCTGGGCAAAGAGAAATAATCAAGTTGAGGTGGGAAGAGATGAGTTCTGAGAGGCAGGAGCAGGCAGAAACAATGGGTGGGTGTCCAGATGGATAAAGGAATCTATTGGATGGGAAGAGGATTCTTGCCAAAGGAAGTGATGGGACAAGAGTTCAATGTCATGTTATGCCCAAAATTCATTTGAAGTAGGGGACAAAGGGATAAAACTAAGACTTTTTACTAGTATAGAATGTTTGGTATCAGAATGAAGATTCAAAAGGAATAGTAAATACACAACAAGAGGTGGCATTGGGAGATGACATGGAGTCAGAGGGAAGTGGAAGTGAGGGAGGTTCCAGAGGGGTATGGTAAATCTGAGTTGTTGCATCTTGCATTCCTTAATGTCTGAAAGGAAAAAAAAATTATCTTGTTAGAACATCAAATAACCTGGAGGATGAAGTGGAACTGGATAAGACTGCTCTGAACCAGCATGAGGCAGTGCTGACAGAGTTCGAGAGTGAGCATATTGCAATGCGTAGGACTGAATGTGGATCTCTGAAAGCAGTGAGAACAGGTACCTGTGGAACATTGCATATTATGGTGGATTCAATATTCAATACTAGAGTTGGAATCCACTTAGGGTCAGTCTGAGCTGGAGGCAGTCATTAAGAAATGTGATGTGGCTGTGGTAGTGAGTTTTCACAAATAACTTGTCAAACACCAAGACAGACAATGCAAGTAATAACCATGTACAATAAAAAATAGAACTGAGGTCCTGATGGAGAGACGTGCAGAACTTCAATGTGGGCATACCTGGAAGAGATATGGCAATGAGTTAAGCATTAAACAAAGAACCAAAGAACTTCAGGTGCTGGTGAACAAGAAACAAACAAAAATTGCTGCAAAAAGAAACTCAGCAGGTCAGGCAACACTGTTGGTAACACCTTCCATTGAGTGCTCTGTATGTATAGGAAGTACCCAGGCAATTTTCCACATTGTCAGGCAAATGCCTGTTTTGAAACTGTTCTGGGTAAGCTTGGCTAGGGGAGGAGCAAGTTCTAAAGCACAAATCTTCAGTACTATTCCTAGAATGTTATTGTCATAGAGTCAAGAGTGTGGTGCGAGAAAAGCACAGCAGTCAGGCAGCATCTGAGGAGCAGGATAATCGACGTTTTGGACAAAAACCTTTTATCAAGAATGAGGCTTGTGAGCCAAGGGGGTGGAGAGATATATGGGAGGGATATGGGGCTGGGGGCAAGGTACCTGAGAGTGCAAAGGATAGATGGAGGCGGGGGTAATGGTGATAGGTTGGAGAGCAGTTTCATTTCCTCTCCACCAACCTTATCCCAGTTGCAACCTTCCAACTCAGCACCGCCCTCATGACCTGTCCTATCTGTCCATCTTCCTTCTCACCTATCTGCTCCAACCTCTTCTCCGAATTATCACCATTACCCCCACCTCCCATCCACCTATCGCACTTCAGCTACCTTGTCCCCAGCCCCACCTTCTCCCATTTATCTTCCCACCCCACTGGCTCGTAAAGACTCATTCTTGGTGAAGGGCTTTTGCCTGAAGCACCAATTCTCCTGCTCTAAATGCTGCCTGACCTGATGTGCTTGTCTAGCACCACACTCTTGACTCTGATCTCCAGCATTAGCAGTCCTCACTTTCTCCATAGTGTCATAGAGTCATACAGCACGGAAACAGACCCTTCAATTGCTGACCATAATTCCAAACTAAACTAGTCTCACCAGCCTGTTCCTGGCCCATATCCCTCCAAACTTTTGCTATCCATACTGTAATTATATCCACATACACCACTTCCACAAAGTTTATTCTACACCCAAACCAGTATTTCAAAAGACATGAGGGACCTTAATGTGCTCCGTGGTCTTGAAATTCCCCATCCAATGGAAAAGACAGCTACCATTAACTCTATCCATACCCCTCATTGTGTTATAAATCTCTTACACTCCAATGAAAAAAGTCCCAGTCTATCCAGTGTTTCTTCATAACTCAAACCTTCTATATCCAGCAACATTCTGGTTAATCCCTTCTGAACCCTCTCCAGCCTAATATCCTGCCTATAACTGGGCAACCAGAACTGGACGCTGTACACGAGAGGAGGCCTCACCAATGTCATGAACAACCTCAACATGACTTCTGTACTCAAAGTACTGAGCAATGAAGACAAGCATTTCAAATGCCTTTTTAACCACCTTGTCTATATATGATGCAAACTTCAAAGAGTTATGTACCCTTGGTCCTTCTGTTCTACAATATTACCGAAGGCCCTACCAGTAATTGTTGTCAGAGTCCATAGCCTTTGCCTTCAATTGTTTCTCGATATCACATGGAGTAGATCAAATTGACTGAATTTGTAATTCTGGGGATTCCTGGAGGATCAAGGGATTGATCATCTACTCAGCACTCCTTTCTGATGATTGTTGTGAATGACTAGACACCCTACAATAGGAAACAGGCCAATTGGCTCCACAAGTCCATACTGACCCTCCAAAGAGTAACCTATCCAGAACCATTTCCCTACCCTATATTTATCCTGACTAATGCACCTAAGACTATGGGCAATTTAGCATGACCAACTCACCTGAGCTGCACATCTTTGGGTTGTGGGAGGAACCCACACAGATGTGGGGAGAACGAGCAAACTCCATACAACCAGTCACCCAAGGCAGGAATTGGAACCTTGGTCCATGCCACTGTGAGGCAGCAGTGCTAACCACTGAGCCACTGTGTCTCCCTAAATGCTTCAGCCTTCTATTTGCACTAATATCCTGGGCTGCCCCATCATTAAGGATTAGGATATTTGTGGAGTCTCCCCCTCCACTGATTTGTTTAATTGCCCACTACCATTGTTGACTGGATGTGGCAGGACTGTAAAGCTTAGATCTGATCTGTTGGTTGTGGGTTTGATTAGCTCGGTCTATGATTTGATGCTTATGCTGTTTAGCATGAAAGTAGTAATGCTTGGTAGCTTTACCAGGTTGACATCTCAATTTTAGGAATGCCTGGTGCTGCTCCTGGCATGTGCTCCTGCACTCTCCATTGAACCAGGATTGATCCCTTAGCTCGATGGTAATGGTTGAGTGGGTAATATGCCAGTCCTTGAAGTTGCTGGAGTACAATTCTGCTGCTGTAAATGGTCCGCAACATCTCATGGATACTCAGTCTTGAATCTGCAGATCTGTTCAAAGTCTATCCAATTTAGCATTGTGTTAATGCCACACAACACAGTGGAGTTTATTGTTGATATGAAGTGGGACTGTCTCCACAAGGACTTGCAATTGTCAATTGAATTGATACTGCCATGGAGAGATACATCTGCAGCGGCAGATTAAGGATGAGATCAAATGTTTTTCCTCTTGTTGGTTCCCTCAGCACCTGCTGCATATCCAATCTAGCATCTATGTTCTTTAGGACCTGACCAGCTTAGTCAGTGTTGCTGCCAAGCCACTGTTAGTGGATATGGAAATCCCCTCCCACCCAGAGTGCAATTCATGCCCTTGCTATTCTCAATGCTTCCTCCAATTGTTGTTCAATATGGAGCAGTAGCGATTCATCAACCGAGGGACGATGGTACATGATAATTAGTAGAAGGTATACCTGAAGCCATGAGATTTGAAGTTGAAAAGTTAATGTTAAAGACTCCCAGCACAACCCCCTCCTGATCCACCTCTGCTGGATCTGTCCTGCTGATGGGACAGGACATATCCAGAGATAATGGTAGTGGTGTCTGCTTCATTGGCTGTCTGTGAGGTATAATTCCATGAGTATGACTGTCAGGCTGTTGCTTGACAACTCTCCCTATTTTAGCACCAGCCCCCAGATGTTAGTGAGGAGAAGGTTAGTGTCAACAGGCTGTTTCTGCTGTTGTCGTTTCCAGTGCCTAGGTTGATGGTAGTTGATCCATCCAAATCCATTTCTTTTGAGACTTTGTAGAGATTGATACAACTTAATAGCTTAGGCCATTTCAGCAGACAATTGAGAGTCAATCACATAGCTATGGGTTTAGAGTCACATGTAGGCCAGACCAGGTGAGGATAAGAGATTTTCTTCCCTGATGGACATTAACGAATCAGAAGGTTTTTCTGACCATTGAAGGACCTTAAAGAATCAAAAGGGTTTTTCTGACCATTGAAAATGGTTTCATGATCATTATTAGATTCTTAATTCCAGATATTATTTTTATTATGTTTATTGAATTCCAAATTCTACCATCTGTTTTAGTGAGTTTGAACCCAGGTCCCCAGAACATCAACTGAGTTTCTGGATTAATATATTCTAGCAATAATACCACTATGCCATCAACTTGGATTTATTAATGTGGACTCATGAGCAATGATTTGGGGACTTCAAAATGGCTTGCCGTAAAAGGAAAAGAACAGACCAAACAAGCTTTGTTTGCTTGTGAAGCCAGGCCTGAAGGCAAATTGCAGGCTGTACCTTGACATAAAAAGTTTCAACAGACACAGCAACTCAGAAAGAGCATTGTGGTTAAACAGTGGTTAGCTATTAACAAGGTCAATATCTGGCAACTGGTTCTGGCATATCTGGAAGAGACCCTATATTCAAGCAGGTGGCAGTCTTTGAATGGTAACTGAGGCCTCAAAAATGTTCAGTCTATCAGGGTGGAACCAGAATCGAACTTTTTTTTTCAAACTGTCTTTTCAGAGAAGTAGGCTTAGCTGCTCACAAGATAGCATGAAAGTTTGAAAGCTCCCTGTCTAATCTGTCA